>NW_017728905.1:1646425-1701848 GCF_001723895.1 Crocodylus porosus
CTGGAATATGCTTCCCAGAGAGGTGGTGCTCTCACCTTCCCTGGAGATCTTCAAGAGGAGACTGGATAGGCACCTGGCTGGGGTCTTATGACCCCTGCCACCCCCAGTGCTCCTTCCTGCCCATGGCAGGGGGTCGGACTCGATGATCTGTCTAGGTCCCTTTCCACTCATTGTTTCTATGAGATGCCATCTGAACCTCTGTAAGTACAGTCAAGCTGAAGATAGGGGCCCTGTCCCACGAGCCATTGTCTCCAGGCTTTGGCGGGGACATCTGTAGCATGGGGACATCCAACGTGCTGGGAGCTGGGTACGAGAGGAATCTCAGAGGAGCTGGGCTCTGGCTTCTCACAGTCTTTGAGCCTGAAAAATCCAGGTGACCTTTATGCTAAGCTTATGGTTCAGCAGAGTTGGTGTCACTGACTTGCCCTTCAGTTAACCAAGGGCTGGGCAGCAGTGAGGGGGCACAGTTCCTGGTCAAACCAGGCCATGACAATGGAGCCTCAGGCAGTGGTGCTGGCTGGGCTGAGCCAGCTACCCCTGACCATTGCTAGGGTGCAGGAAGCACCATCCGTCAGCACAAAGCTAATACAAAGCTGGTCATCTACAGGGATCTGGAGCCAGAGATGGACCTCAGTCATGGCTCAGCCGGAGAAGTGCTGGGAGGAGGCTTGATGTGGTCAGTCCCCCTGGCTCCAGAGGATACTTGGGAGCCAATGATGGGGAACCCCCAGGAGGACAGAGAAGTGGACATCAGCCGTCCCCTTCTTTGCTTTCTCCCCTCTCCCCCATACCATTTGCAAAGTGCTGAGGCTCTGTTTAGTTGCAGATGAACTCCCTGAAAGTGCTAATCCCTCTCTGCTTTGCTGTCTACTAATCTGTTTCCCCGTACAGTATTTCAGCATCAACAAATGTTCCCACAGAGGAGCTCACTGCTGCAAGGGAGAGGGGGACAGGGGTTGAAACAAGGCACACTGGGATTGCACAAAGCCCCTAGGATCCTCCCTAGCTCAGCCCCACACTTGCTGAGCCCTGGAACTCACGACTGCCCTAATGAGCTTCCCCTGCGAACGTGGGGAAGGTGCCCATTGCCTACCTGACCCACATGTTAATGCCCACACCCCTTCACTGGGCCTAGGAGAACTGTCCCTCCTTACACCCGTGTGTGAGACGGAAGATACTCAGCAAGTCTGCAGCACTGCCAGCGGCTGACCTTGGACAAATGGCACCCAACCTCCCTCATCCAGCTGTGAAATGGGCTGTCAGCAGCAAGTCAGGGTGGAATCCTTCCCCAGCCTGTTGTGCTACCGTGGTACTTGTGTGGACCTCCTCACCAGAATACAAATATCTTGTAATCAGGAAGGGATTCGACCCCTCTGTCCCTGGGAGGGTGCGGGGAATATCCCACGTGGCAGACAGGGCACCGAGGCCTGGAGTACATGGAATGACTTGCCCAAGAGTCTGTCCCAGCGCATAGCCCTGTGGTGGAGCAGGAGCTCAGTAACATTCAGGAGAGCAGGACCGGGCTGTTAGACACCTTTGTAGCTCCCGTTCATTTCTTTCCTTGTCACTGCAGCTCCTCGGCAGCTGGTGGTGATTGTCACCAGGCGAGGATGATTGTTGCTTCGGGGGGGGCAGCAGGCCGTAAAAGCAGACGAAACCCTGTATCCAACGGAGCCTCTTCTAGCGGTTTGCTGCCACAAATCTGCAGTGAGCCGTATGCCAGTGCATACCATGTATGCATGCTGCCTGGCTGGGCCTGTGTTGCGGCTCCTGGCTGTCAAGACAGTCTGGAACCGCAGTGATTCCTGCTGCTGCTGTCAGATGCTGGCTGTCCTGGAAGACTCTGGGTGTGAAGGGTGCTCAGGTGGCTTGGAAAGCAGATGGGGTCTGTTCCTTTGGGTTGTCTCACTGATGCTTTCCAGCACTTCACAAGAATCCTTTCATGCGTTTCAAAATGCTCTTCCGCCTTCATGAGCAGCTGCCATCATACAGCCTCTGCCACTTGCTGGATTCGTTCAT
The DNA here is from genome assembly GCF_001723895.1 of Crocodylus porosus. Lineage (NCBI taxonomy): Eukaryota > Metazoa > Chordata > Crocodylia > Crocodylidae > Crocodylus > Crocodylus porosus. The sequence goes on from NW_017728905.1 coordinate 1,648,445, forward strand.
TATTAGCAGGTTGTTCTGCGGCTGCTGCATCACTGACATCCAGGCCACTTGTCTGGGGATGATACCTGAGCATGTGGCCTTGGCTAATATTTCCGGTAGGGAGAGCTTGGGGAAGGGTTAAACAGTCCCGAGGGCAGTGCCTTAGCCTGCCCCAGCTTGCTGCTTTTGCCTTCCCCACAGCCCTTCTGTTCTCATTCCTCTTCTTCTGTGCGCGTGAGATGTGGTGATGGACAGGCCTGTTTCTAGGTGTGCTCATGAAGAAAGGTTTTCAGCCGTGGAAAAGTGGGGGGCAAGTTTGCATTCACAATCTCGTTTGGTTTGTAAGGCTGCAGAGGCCCGAGGGTAGAATCCTAATCCCCCGCTTTGTTGGATCGCTGGAGTTCAGGCTTCTCGCTCGTACACTTTGGTGGCTGTTAATTGTTAATTAACAGTCATTGTTAATAATGAGCATTTCCTGCTCAGCACAGAAGATAAATGCGGCTTTACTGGGAAGACTGGCGATGAGACTTTGAGTGCCCAACTGAGACACCTGAAAGGAGGCTGATTTCCAGGAAACACTGCATGTCCAGCCCCTGGGAATCCAGCTCCGTTGCAGCGTGTTTGTCTGGATGCCCAAAACTGCTTGTCACTTATGAAAATCTGGCCACTGCTAACAACACGTGACTGTTGCTGGGGCCCTCTTGCCATGTTCTCTCCCGAGCTGTGGTAACACTGTTTCAGGGGCTGGTGACAGTAGATATCTCTGTCTGTTCCCATCTCTGCCTTTCCTTTCTAACTGAATTGTTTCGCAGCTCCTCTGCTTTGGCTTTGATGGTTGCTAGCAAGGAGCCAAGCACGGCGTCTCTGCCCTCGGGAGAAAGACCACCCTGGGGACAGAACCAGCTGGACCCCGTGCTCCAGCTCCTGCTGTCAAAGTCACCCAAAAGGGCTGTGAATCATGCCCCGAATGGGCTTATATCCTGCCTCTGGCTGAAGCTGGTACCCCACAACCTGCTGTCACACCAGCATTGCAGGACCTGGGGCAGCCTCCTTCCCTGTTGCTATAGAGATATTTGCAGTCTCCCCTGGCTTGTTCACAATGAACCAACTTCCATGCCCAAACGTTGCCAGCAGTGGGCAGGGGGCATGCAGGCAGCTCACAAGGGGGAAGGTGGCTGCAGCTGATTTCCATCAAATGCAAAATGTTGCCATGTCCTCACCTTCATGCGAGGACGTGGCCAGGAAAAGACTGCAGGTCCCATCTCAGTTGTGTCAGGAAGCTGCATGCCGAGCCCTGCAGAGGCTCAGCCCCGGCTGTCCTGCCTTGGGGCGAGGGGCAGGTTGCACCATTGTGAACTCTCTTGCCGCAGTTCACTTTGATGCACCCACGCAGCAAAATCCTCCTCCTCTTCTTCCTCTCTTTGGTCTGGAGGTGACCCAGTCCGCTCAACAGTTCTCTGTTCATTCCCAGAGACCCTGGTTTGTTCCTAACCTGCTGAGCTTGACACGTGGGCTCTTTGTGAGCTGCATAGGCTGACGTTGCTTCTCTTGTTTCTCTCTGCAGGAAAGAATCTCTACACAAATGAATACGTAGCTATAAAATTGGTGAGTCTCTTCTCCCCCCACCCCTTGCTGCCCAGGTTGGCTCATGTTTCAAAATTGGAGGGGAGAGGGGGGATTTTCTCTCTTAGACTAGCCTCTTAAAATGAGTCGGGCAGAGCCAGGCTGTACATGGTAACTATGCAGACATGCCCCGGTGAGGGTTGCGCATCTAGGGTCCATCCCTGACAGCAGTGATGGTGATTGCGAGGGGGGACGAGGTGGGCACCAGAAGCCCACAGTCCTGAAGCTCAGAGCAGGCAATGTCAGGAAGCAGGAGGGAGGGTGCAGTAGCCAGTGCCTTGGAGCCTGGCATTTACTCAAAGCAGGACAGGATGAGATTCTGCAAAGCTCCTGGTGCTGAGGAAGGAAGGGCCTATCCCAAGGGCGGCCTCCCTTGCTGTCCCACTGCTCCTGCGGTGCACAGAGCTCTGTGATGGGCCAAGCAGAGACCTGTCCAGACACAGATTCCCTCTGCTTGCCTGTGCTTTGCTTCCCCCCAGGGAATGAAACTGGAGGAGGGAACCCATCCCTTGGGGCCTGACCCCCTCTGCAGTAACCTGAGGCAGTGCACGGGGGCCTCAGTGGGACTCAGGACCCAGGCCTTGCCCTTTGTGCCTCCCCACTAAGGCACCCCCATGTACCCTCCCTCCCTAACACCTGCCACCGTTCCCTACCCAAGGAATGTGCCCAAAGCAGGGCCTCCCCGGTGCCTTCTCTTGCCCTCTGCCACTTGCTGGACTCCTCTTGATTTTTGCCCCCTCACTCTCTGTTTGTTCAATTTCCCCTCAAAGGAACCCATAAAATCACGGGCCCCGCAGCTGCATCTGGAGTACCGGTTCTACAAGCAGCTCGGAAATGCAGGTAAGACACGGGCAGTGAGGGAGGGCAGGCATGTGCCGGGGCAGGGGCTGCTTGGCCTGGAAGCATGGGCCTAGGAGCGTGCAGGTAGCTCTTGGTTGCCAGCCCATCCCTGCATCTCTGCTCCACGTGCCTGCCTAAGCTGCTGGTGCCCATCTGCTCAGCTGACGAAGGCAGATTTTCCACAAAGCTACTTCTAATCTTTGAGCCTTTATTTTCCAGCCCCTCCTCCACCCCTCCCTGATCTCCCCCCACCTCCCGTGCTGGTGTCCGGGATTCTGGCAGGTCACCTGCCATCCTCTCCCCCACATCTCTCCCCCAAGAGGCAGCATATCAAGCCCACCTTGTGACGGGGGTGAGTTGGTTCCTCCACCTACCCACCTCAGGGGTTGCTAAGCTGGGGCTACCCTGAGAGCCCCATGCAGGAGAAGGTGGGGTGTCCTTATCCCCTCCTCTCAGAGGGAAGTTGGTGGCACCAGTGCAGGTTCTAGGGCCAAATGAGAACCTGTAGGCCTTGGCCTTGCTCTCTCTGGTTTCCTCCCATGCCAAGGCCTTGTTTCCTGCCTCCTTCCCCTGCTCTTGGGTGGAGTTTGAATGTCAGACCTCTGGCTTGTACCCAAACCTGCCACCTCCTGGTCAGACAGCATCAGGGACCTGAAGGGGAGCCTCTTCCTCGCATCTCCAGCTCCCAGGCCAGCAAAGGAACGGGGCTGGGGGGCTTTGCAGAGCAGTGTGTGGGCAGGGGCTCAGGGCTTGGATGGCCAGGGTGGTTTGGGTTGGGATTGAGGGGCCCCGGCATGCCCACAAGCCCAGCATCTGACTGCTGGCTGTTTCATTCCATGGGGCCAGGCTTATTTTCATTATGGCTTCACCTTGAATCTGGTGGGCAGGGAGGAAGCCCTGGTAATGCTGTGATGGCTGCAGGGCCTCTGGGGCACAGTGCCATGCATCCGCCCAGGCCATGGCCACCTGGTGATCCCAGATGACCCCAGTGAGCTCCCAGGCTGCCTTTGCCCCTCCTGCATGCCTAGGAGCAACTGGGCCCTCATCTCCAAAATGCTAGTGTGGGAGAGGAAGGAGAGGAGAACTCCCCTATTAAAGCCCTGCCTTGGGAGGGAGGTGGGGTCTTTGCTGTTGCTTTGTTGACCCCTCGGCACTGACTGTGATATGCATTAGCAGCACATGCCCATCAGTGCCCTCCTTCTGGATTCCTACATCCCCCGTGTTTGGGGCATTGTTAAAGCTGGGAGGGAAGGGGCCTCATTCCCAATCTCACCCCCCACACACTCATGCTTTGGCTGTTGCAGAAGGAATTCCTCAGGTTTACTACTTTGGCCCCTGCGGGAAGTACAATGCCATGGTGCTTGAGCTCCTGGGCCCCAGCCTGGAAGACCTATTTGACCTGTGCGACCGGACCTTCACGCTCAAAACCGTCCTGATGATAGCAATCCAGTTGGTAAGCCCCACTGCGCCTTGGGCCTGGGCTTCCTGCGGGCTACAGCTGATGCCCTCTCCTGGAGTCCTAGTGGCCCTAACCTGAGGGAGGAAGGACTCTGTCAGCTGCCTCTTTCCTCCCCTTTGCCTCTGGGATGGCACGGTCTGCACTCTCAGGACTGCAGAATGGGCACCTGGGATAAGAGGATACATCAGGGGATGTGAGAACATATATGGAGCCTGGGCTGATGCCTTGTCTCATAAGAACTCTTCTCCCTCTTCTGGGTGTGCTCAGGGGGAGGTAGGTGGTATTGTTCCTCTGCAGTGGATGGAGCCCTGGACTGAGACCCTGGAGTCTTGCCCTGCCTCTGCAGGAGCAGCGAGTCCCTGCTTTTTCCTTGCAGAAATGGGGATAGTGCTGCCGGGGCAACTGTGAATATTTGGACCCAGGAGCAAACAGGGTGCCCAGCACAGGGTCCCCACAATCTGCCTGTGTCGTCCTGCCTGTCAGAGCCTGTAGCGTGCCTGTGCTCATCCACTTTCCCTACTGCCTCTCACTCAGCCAGGGCCAGGCTCCTCTCCCGGCCACATGCCCTGTGGAAGGGCAGAGAAGCTAATGGCAGATGGGACTCCCCTGAGATACCTGGCCTCTCCCATGGAGCTAAAGCCCATCAGAACTGGAGCTCCCAGCTTGCACCATCACATGGAAAGGGGGTGCTGTCAAATTGGGAGCTGCAGTCTTGGGTTGCATTCAGCATTATTCTGGGTGCAGGGCTGGCTTCCTAGCCATGACCCTGGGGGAATTGGGCTCAATCCTGTGATCAAGAAGATTACATATAAAATGATCCATTTCAGTTTTAAAATATGCCCAACGCAGGTTCTGTGGAAGGAGAGGGGGATAGGCAGGGCAGGCTTCAGGGGAGCTCACCCTGGGGTAATAGTGGCATGTGAGCAGAATTGGGCCTGGCAGGTGCTGGGCAGACAGCTGCAGCGTGGGCTTGTCTGGTGCTGACACCAGCTCTCCCCTGCCACCCAGATCACACGGATGGAGTACGTTCACACCAAAAGCCTCATCTACAGAGACGTCAAACCAGAGAACTTCCTGGTGGGGCGGCCAGGGAGCAAGCGGCAGCACACCATCCACATCATCGATTTTGGCCTGGCCAAAGAGTACATTGACCCTGAGACCAAAAAACACATCCCTTACCGCGAGCACAAGAGCCTGACAGGGACCGCACGATACATGAGCATCAACACACACCTCGGGAAAGGTACGGGGCACCACTTCCACAGAAAACCAGCTGAGCCAGCCTCACTGGGTCATGGCACACCATCTGCGGTGCTGAGGGATGGGGAGGAGAAGGGCTGAGACTCCAGGGAAGAGCGGCTCTGTGAGTCCAGGTGTTCCTAGCTTGGTGGAGTGCCTGCTGGCACAGGGCATGGGACTCCTGGGTTCTCTTTCCAGTTTGCCCTGTAATCATGGGCGGTTTGCAGCCACGTGGGGTGGATATGATGCTGATTCTGCAGGAGCCCAAGCCTGGTGCATCGAGTCATCCTATGCTTGGCTGGTGTATCTCATGCTCAGGCTCCCCACACGGTGTCTCAGACTGTACATGCCAGTTACTATCAGCATGACCAGCCAGTTGCAGGAGCAGGGGACTCCACCCATGTGCACTGCACATCCCTGGCCATGCTCCAAGCCGCCTTGATGTGTGCAGCTTCCCAGGCTGTGAGAGTCTTGCTGAGAGTCAGGCCTGTCAGACTGTAGAGCAAGGCTCTGTCTGCCACTCGGGGAGTGAGCAGTGCCCCGGGTCAAAGGCCAGACCCTGGCTGATAGGGTGCTGCTCAGTGCTGCAAGCTCCCAGGGGGAAGCCCTGCAGATGGAGAGAAATCTTTTTTTTTTTTTTTTTTGTTTTTTTTTGCACCGGTCCTGGAAGCACTGCAATACCAGGTCAATGCATGGAGTGGATGGAGCACGCTCCGGTTCCACCACCCAATACCAAAAAGAATCTGCTCAATATAGACCTCCTATGGAGGACATAGAGAGAAATCACTCCAGAGCAAGAAACCTCCTCCTTGCTTCTCCTGGGAACACTACTGCTATCTCCTGCCATGTCCCCGTGCCCCCACACTGCTGGGAGAGGAGGGTGGTGTAGTCCACAGTGTGGCTCCCCTTGCTGGTAATCTCTGGAGCTTCCCCCCAGCTTTATCTTCACGTGGGGCTTTTTGCCAACTTCCCTAGCTGCTGGGAGGGGGAAACTGGGCCCAGTGAGGCAAGATGAGGGGATGCCGCTCTGTGGGTGGCTGTACTGACGCTTTCTTCCCTGTGCAGAACAAAGCCGCAGGGATGATCTGGAAGCACTAGGGCACATGTTTATGTACTTCCTCCGAGGGAGCCTCCCTTGGCAAGGGCTCAAGGTAACTGCCACCTCGCGGCCGGGAATCTGCCACTTGCCCAGCAGGGTGTAGGCAACCTCAGAGGGCTGCAGCACCAAAGCCACTCTCTCTCTGGGCTGGAGCCAATGGACCAGGGTGGGGAACATCTATAGAAACCAGGCTCAGCAGGATCTAGCCTGCACATAAAACGGAGCTGAGACAGGCAGACTCTTAGGCAGGGGGCTGGAGTCCTTCAGCCAGGGGTGTGTCACCATTAGCACCTTTGAGGGCTGTTTAACTTCCCATTGGGGCAGATGCCTGTTGGAGCATGAAATGCCGGGAGCCCAACCCCCAACTCTGGCTCGTGGGTTGTAGCTTATGTCCTCCATCCATGGAAACAGCAGAGCTTGGGGGTCTGGGAGCTCTGTGTCCCTCGCTCCCACCCCAGCCTGGTCACTTCCCCTCAGCATGACCTTGATTTCCTTCTCCATGAAATAACTGCAGGGAAAGGGACCGGCTGAAAGCGGTGCCTTGGGGCTGAGCAGTGTTGAGGGGTTTGGGGAAAGGATGAGTCGTTCTGTCCTTTTACCAAGTGTTTCTCTAAAGGTTCTTGCTTTGGCCACCGTCTACTACAGGATGCCACAGTTGTGGCCCACTGATGTGTCCCTTCCTGGCACCTGGTGGCTGGGTGTGGGACTGCGGTTCTGTCAGGTTTCTGACAAGTCTCCGGGAATAACCAGCCGCAGCCATTCCCCTTCTTGCTGTCAACCCTGGGCTGGGAAGCTGGCGCTGCTGATGAACTCAGGATGGGTGGGTGTCCCTGTGCTGGTCTCTTCCAGGCCTTCACTGGTCAGAGGGTTTCTGCTGCTGTGCGCCAGGGGCTCCTGCCCTCTTCATGCAGGCTCTGGGGGGTGAAGTCCCTATGAATGACTGCTGAAACCTAGCCCAGATGCCCACTGCATGCTAGGTGATTCAAGGCATTAGCAAGGGGCCTGTTGAGCTTGGGGTGGGGTTTGAGAACCCAGGCCCGCGTTCCTGAGTGCATCCCCCAAGCCAGACCGTGGTTGGCACTTGTCTGTCATGTTACCCAGGGCTGAACCACTCTCTGCCCATCCAGGCTGACACGTTAAAGGAACGGTATCAGAAAATCGGAGATACCAAAAGAGCCACACCTGTCGAAGTCCTGTGTGAAAACTTCCCAGGTAAGGATACTGCCAGAGCAGGCTAGCACTCATGTCCAGGTTTCTCCTGTCACCTCCAGCCCCTTTCATGTTCTGCTCACACACAGGGGGATTTGTTCCAGAGGTACAAGCTACACTTATGCCAAGTCTGTGCCCTGGACTCCAGCGGCCTTAAATGCTCTGTGCTGCCCTGGCCTGACTGCCTTCTAAACCAGAAGTAGTCTGGCTGGTGCCTTAATCAAGCTAATTGGCATGGGAGCTGGCTAACTGGCACCTCCCTCAGCAGTGCTAATGAGTGGGTTCATACATGGCTACTCTGTGTCCAGCTTAGGAAGCAGCTGTATGCAGCCCCGTCTGCTCGCGGACACCTCTCTAGAGTTACTGATGCCTGGAGCACTAGGGAAATCGCTAGGGAAATCCCTGCTTCTTGATTGTCTCAGGAGGGCTTTGTCAGGCCCTCACATCACTCCTACTGGGAGAGCAGCCACTCAGGGAGCAAACTCCTGCAGATCATTGTGCATTTTTCACCAGGATTTGGCCCAGTGCAAGAACAATGGCACTGCAGCCAGTGCTCCTGCCTGGTCACCATCTCTGTGCTTTGTCTGTGGCCCTGCCCTGTGTGTGACAATTTCCACCTGCTGGGAAATGGGCATTGCAGTGGGAAGGGTGCTGTGTGTGGGAGTGAAGGACTCTTCAGGCTATGGAGGAGCATGTCCTGGCTGTACCTGATACAGGCAGCAAGTGGAGCCCCCCAAGAGGTTAGAGTAGATGAGCTGGGCAAGGCCATGCAGCAAGGCAGGTGCAGAGCTGAGGATAAAGGCAAGGAGGGATCAGGCTCATCACCTCGCTGCAGGGCATTGGTACTGTCCTCCAGCCCCTGAGGCTCTGCCCTGAGCTGCCCCAGCCGGAGCAGCCCAAACAGCCTTCCTGGAGGGAAACCACCTATGCACGCCCCAGGGTCTGGGCCCTGGGGAAGCTGACAGCCCACGGTGTAAACCTGGAGACAGCTTTCATTTTACGCCTGGGCTCCACTATAGCCCAGTGCCTTCCAGTGTCATGCATTATAGCTTTCCTCCCCCCCTACCATCTGCCTCCCTTCCAGCTTCCACTGCTCCTCCAGGCTCCCAGAGAGTCTCTGCTGTCCTAGCAGGGTTGGCAGCAGGGGGATCATTCTACAGGGCCAGCCGGCCGCCATGGTGTGAGCCCTGCCTAGGGTGTGTCTGCCCTTGCCTGGCAGTTTGCTCCCCTGACCCTGGTGTGGATCTGGGTACTGCCAACACTGAGCCTGCCCTGTCTCTGCAGAGGAGATGGCCACCTACTTGCGCTATGTACGGCGGCTGGATTTCTTTGAGAAGCCTGACTACGATTACTTGCGGAAGCTCTTCACGGACCTCTTTGACCGCAATGGCTACGTCTTCGACTATGAATACGACTGGGCTGGGAAGCCACTAGTAAGTGCATCCAACTGGAGGGGAAGGAGCATTGAGCTGGCTGATGCTAGCAGGGACTCACCCTCACCCTGCCCAGCCCTGTGCTCGAGCCCCTCCAGGGCTGAAGGAGCTGTGAGGCTGCCCAGGGCTCGAGGGTGGGGAGCAATGGATAGAGCATCTGGGAAGCCAGGGCATGCTAAGGTTTTGGTGGCTGAGAAGCTCAGAGCTCAGTGGTAGAGCTCTGAGCTTTTTAGTTCCCCTCTGCTTCCTGAGTCATGGAGTAGTCATGCCTGCTAAACATCCTCTGTCTTGACTATTCAGCCCCCCTGAGTTAGTCATATGGGCCCCAGAGTCTGTGTCCTTTTTAGGTCTCTCTGTCACCCCGCCCCGGGTTCTGGATATGCCCTGCTGTGTGCTAAGCAGGCGTCTTCCCAATGTCCATGGGAGGGAGAGCTCACCCCAGAGGCCTTGGCACAGGTGAGAATGTAGCCAGGACCCTGTGTCCCTGTGCCTAGTAGGGGAAGCCATTCTACGCCCGTGCGTTTTCAGGGCCCACCCTGCCCATCCCACCCTTCCCCATCTGACTCGGGCAGCGGGAGGCTTTCTACAGCTTGGGTCACCCAGGGACTTAGGGGCAACTCCTTATTTTTTCCCCTCCTTATGTCTTACTCTGCAGCCAACTCCCATTGGCACAATCCACAGTGACGTCCAGGTGCAGCCCCCAAACAGAGACAAAGCACAGCCACACACCAAGCACCAGGTGAGCTCGGTGCAGCCCCACCATGACCATGCTGGGGCCCATTCCCCAAACGGCTCGGCAGCCATCAGTGGCACTGGGAACTGGGCTGGAAGGCAAAGCCTGTCTGTCCATTTGGGAGACTGGGGGCATAGGGGTGCTGTCCATACATCATTGCCCTCCACTGTGGGGACTGGATGGGAGGGGAGGCTGAGGAATGCAGGGCCTCTCCTTTGGTTGGTCCAGAAGAGACATCAGCCTGAGGGAGGGCTGCTGCCGCACAGGGTGGAGAGAAACGGCAGCTTTCCTCAATGTGAGGTGGCAGCAGGCGCCTGGTGCAGGCCATGCGTCTGGTGAGAGATGGGGAGAGGAGTTGCTTTTCCTCGTAGGACGTTCTGGTACCTCCCCACCTTCCCAGGGAGGGCCCAGGCTCTCTAAGGCTTGTGCCATGGGCATGGAAGGCCAAACTGGTGCTTGCTTCTGTTCAGCAGTGGGCAGGATTAGATGCTTTTGGGAGTGGGGCACAGTGGAGGCACGGGTGAGTGGGTCTAAACACGTCACGCGTTCCTGACTGGCGGAGGGGCCTGGGCGGTGCCTTGGCAAGCCCTGGGCAGAGGCCCAGTCAGCAGCCTGGCCCCTTGGATTCAGTACAGGCTGCAGTGCCTGGCTTGCTGGTCAGATTCCAGGCCACTCTCAGAGAGCGGCTGCTGGTACGTGGCGGGCACCCATCCCAGTGGCTGTATCGCTGGGGTCCTGCCAGCTTCTTCAGCAAAGGCTGGGAGGTTCTGCCTGTACTGGTGAGCAAAGACAGGCTTGCACGGATTGACCCTGTTGGTTGTAACCAATTGTCATGGCCTACAGGCATGTCAGGGTTAGGTCTGCGGCAAAGTCTGGGGTGGGGGGCAGTGAGCTGAGTGGTGCACTGGGACTGTGTCCCAGACCAGTGGTTCTCAACCTTTTTTGTACCAGGACTCATTTGTAAACATCGATGGCCAGTCCCGACCCAGTGCCCCTCACCCCTGACCTGCTGCCCCCAGGCCTCAGCCCTCCGGTGTGTGGGGCAGGGGTGAGTGTGTGGAGGCATGGCAGGCTGGATCTCTGCCAGCCTGCAAGGGAAAAGCCACAGTTTCCCACATTTTTCTCCTTTAAAGGGGAATCCATTTTTTAAAGTTTGTTGATCCGTGTTTGCAACCCTTTCATATATGCTTGCAACTCACTTTTGGGACCTGCCCCTGGTGGGGGATGAGGGAAGCTGCAGTGTGCTGGGACTGTCAGGGTGCCTTGCCGTGCTTGCTGCTCTGCTGAGCACGGTTTTTTTGGTCCGCGTGGCTGACTGTTGGGTGTAACAGGGTGACTGTGTTGAGATGATCGGTCCTGTTGGGTCACATGCATTTGCCTCTGGTGGGGGTCCCATCATTTCCCTAGGGGAAGCACCAGCACTGTGATATGGGCAGCCAAACAGGATTGCAGCCACTTCTTTAGCTGCATGGCGAGGAGAGGGGCTGTACCCATGGGGGTGAAGATGGCTCGGACCTACGCAGTTGTGCTGACTGAGCCATAATCCAGGCTTGGCAATGTCTGGCTCTGTGGAGCTTGGCAGTGCAGCTGCCTCACCCAGGAGCAGGAGTGCAGCTCTTGGAGGCAGTGAGGACCTGCCCCAGGTAGGAAGGATGGGAAGTTCCTAGCAAGGCAGGGGTGGAGTCATGTGGTCCTGGCTTCCCTGTGCACTGACACCAGAGGCAGGGCAGCAAGCAGACCTCTGGCAGTCCCTTACTGTCTGTCTGTACCCTGCCGAAGGGGCTGCTTTGTGGGGGTGCTGCACACTGACAACTTTGGGTTTTGAAAGCTGGTCTCCCCAGAGCCTGTGGGGACTAGCAGGCTCGTTACAAGGCGCCCCTTCCATGGAGCAGCTGCTGGGCAGGACGTTGTATCTGTCATGACTTCAAGCCAGAAAGCATCTGGAAGCAGGCTGCTTGGGAAGACAAACTGGCTCCTGGGGAACCCCAGGCCACTGATACCTCCACATGGTCCAGGCCCTTCCCTGGAGGGGCTGTGTCCTGGGCCATCAGTTGTCTGCTCATGTCTAGATTCATGAGGTGCATCTGAAAGAGAAAAGGACCCACAGAGGCAGGGGAGCAGCCTCACTTCAATCCCTCTTTACTGCCTCCGAAGTGAAGTATCAGGCAGCATCCTCCCCCTGGCTCTGCCAGCATGCAGCCCGTTTGCCCACAGGAGCTGTATCTGCTGTATCTGGACTTCTTCCACAGCGCTCAAGGGGCCTCTCTGGGTTATGGGGCCTGCATGTGCAGAGGGAAAGCCAGGGTGTTCACGGTTCAACAGCCACTGGCCAAGCAGCATGTAGCCCCAACCCATCCCAGTCTGGCTGGGAAGCCCGCAGGGCCCACACTGCCTCCCATGCCTTGTGGAGATGACGCTAGGGCTGCTCTGTTTATATTTTTGCTTTTGCATGTCTTTATTTTCTTGAATTCCTCCTCCATCTCTCCCCCGACCTTGCCTTCTTTCCCCGGTCCCTCCCACCACTGCTCCGTTCTCCTCCTCCTTCTTCTTCTTCTTCTTTTGTTTCTCCTGCCTGTCACTAGCAGTCGCCTGAGGGGGACGAGGTGTGGGATCCTCAGGTCGGTCGGCAGCCTGCCGAGGAACCTCTAGGAACTCACCTAGCAACCAGCAGGCTTGGGGGTTCTGTGCAGGTACATGACCATGGGCCGAGTGGGGCTGGGGGGGCGCCGGGGGGCAGAAGCACCCACCTGAGCCGTGATGCTCCTCTGGGCTCAGTCCTGCCCCGGCTCCCAAAGGACTTCGGTGGTCCCACTTCGGAATGGGGGACCTCCAGTGGCATAACGGCCCATCAGCAAGCATCCCCCTGGCCCATCAGCCGTGCACCCTGACCCACGTCCCTAGTCAGCGGCAAGGCTTGGTCCAGTGCTCAGTGCTGAACTCCAGACCTAGCGTGAGAGGCCTCTGTGCAGGGTCAGGCTCGTGGGCAGACTCACATGGCGGTGGCGAGCAGAGCTCGGTGTCAGCTCTCTTACCCTTGTTTTAATCAGCACTGCTCGTTTGATCAGCCTCAAACCATCTGCCATTCTTGAGCTGAGGCAGGGCAGGGGGATCAGCTCTCACCTGGATCACGAAGTTCTCCCAAGAGACAGGGTTGCCCGTCTGGCTTCGTGGTGGGAAAGGGGAGCCAGCCTGTCTGGTGGTGTCCCCATTTGGATGGGGAGCACAGGGCTTGGCCCAGGATCGGGCAGGGTGCTGGCCATGTCCACCCTGCATCTGATTAAACCTAGTGCCTAGACCTGCTTGTGCTGGCAGTGCAAACACATGCGTGCCTTTGACTGGCTGTGCCGTTCAGGCCAGGGCTTGGTGCGAGGCCCTTGAGAGCTGCATCCTCCTCCTCAGGATCAGGGCTTTGCCTCTGACTTCATTTCCCTTCCTGCTATTGATTAGACCACTCCCTGCCCCCAGAAACTGCCCTCGCTGGGTCTCTTGCGCCTTTGGAGGGTGACTCATCTTCACAGTGCTCCTAGCCAGCAATGCTCACCCCCCCAGCAAGGGCAGAAATCACGGGTCTGAATGGCCTCCAGGCTTCACACTAGGCCTCGGTGAATTCTGTCCTCGCTGTCCATCATTCCCTTCCTGGTGTCCCATCACTGGGCCGTTCTGCCTCAGCTCTGAAAGGCTAAATTTCCCCCCTCTGGTCCCATGGGCAGAGCTTGGAGTCAGGGGGATTCTGTCTGGCGCCCCCCATCAGGGAGATGAGAGGTCATGGGCTGTCCCCGCTTACTCTGGCCATGTGGCTCCCCTTCCTGTAACAGTGGATGGTCCCTGCTCTGTGTTGTAGAAAGTGCCCCCCAATCCCTCCATTTTCCCAGGATGCACTGAGGTGGGATGGAGGTGCAAGTGCTCTAGCTGGTTTCCAGGCTTGTTTTCGCTGCAGAGTCCCAGTTTGCAGGGATTGGGGCTCTCACCTTGCATCTGCGGGGCCAGGAGCCACTGCTCGCACAGCCCAACTCATCAGGCACTGCTGGGCAGCTCACATGGCACGTGGCAGTCTGAGCCGGCAGGGCTAGAGGATGGTAGATGACTCTGCAGGAAAGACAGCCTCCATCGCTGCTGCGTGTGCGTTTGTGTGTGTGTGAGCCCACCCGGAACAATTTCCCCTGCCTTGCTGACAGGCTGATCCTGGGGAAGGAACAGCACCCTGGGACTTTGAATACTAACTTGGCTATGTTTGGTCTGGGCTTTAACCAGGGCGCAGCCAGCATTGTCCTGGGGAATGGGGTGGAGAGAGTCCAGCCTAGTGGCACTGCAGCAGCTGAACTGGCCTTGTCCCCTCATCACTTCTGGCCCACCCAGAAACTGCAGGAGCTGGAGTGACTTAGCTCTGGTGGAAGCACCCCCAAACAGCCCGGGGCAGGGCAGCAGCTGCAAGCTCCATTTCTGTAGCCTTATTCCCAGGCTGCGTGAAGGGGCTCTTGTCCTGGCATCCTGCAGCTCTGGTATCTGTGGCTGGTCCTCTCAAAAGGCAACATCTAAGCAAAGGCACTTGCTTTCTTGCAAGGCTGGGAATGTGAGGGGAGCACAGCACCTTCTGGCAGCCAAGGGATGGGGATGGTCCTGCCCCTCCCCTGCTGACATCCTACTTGGTACCAGAAACGGGCTCTGACTGCACTGCATGGCAGCCTGGGCCTTGCACTCTGGGCACTGCCGCTCCCCAGGAGGCAATGCACTTTGGCTCCAGGCATTCCCGCTTTGCCTTCTGCAGGCCTGCCGGGGCTCCCAGGGCCAGGCCAGTGCCTGAAGCTCTGTCTGCTTCTCCCAGGATGTAGTCTCAGCCCTGCAACGCTTGCTGTTGCTTGGTGTCCTTAGAAGCGCTTGATGGAGCTAGCGTTAAAATGTGCCAGAGCTGTGCAGAGGGAGCCCTTCTGAAGCGTTAGTGGCTCTGGGCTTCAAAACCCTTGAGCCCAGTGCAAGTTATGCTGTGCAAGTAGTGCCTGAGTCCAGCTTGCTCAGCGTCGGCACCAGATGCTGGCTTTGGGGTCTGAGGTTGGGAGGCAGCATCTCCCCATGCGGCCCTCGCTGGCCAGTTTGCAGGGTGCCAGGGCATGATGCGGCAGGGCTGCAGCTCCGGGGCACCTGCCCATGTGGGGACGCTTGGCTCGCTTGTGGTAGGCACAGCAGTTCTTCAGCTGCCTTTTTGTCCCCAGCTTTGCTCTCCTGCTGCTCTCAGCTGCGTGCAGGCACTGACTCTCCCCACTCCTCCCCAGGTGATGAGCTCCACTAACGGGGAGCTGAACACAGATGACCCAACCGCAGGACATTCAAACGCCCCCATCACAGCGCCTGCCGAGGTGGAGGTAGCGGACGACACAAAGTGAGTCTTTCTTCCCTGTCTCCCCCGGTGTGCGGGCTGTTCCTCAGGGTGGTTTGCTTCTTCCCCTGCAGCTGGTGCTCACATCCGGTGCTCACATCCTCCCCCCAAGGCAGAAAAGGGCCTGGGCTGGGTTATAATGGCCTGTAGATCCATCTAGCTCCCTGGCTGTGCTGCCTGAGATCACCACACAGGGGATCCCAAGAACCAGACTTGGGCTGTAAGGAGCTTACAGGGGACTGGGCACAGACAGATCCTCTGCTCCGTTCTAGTTCACCCACAAATGACTGTGCTGTCTGCATTACCAAGGCCTCATCGTGGCCCACTCCACCCTGCTAGGCACGGTCCAAGGATCTCCTCTGTGCAGTGGCCTGGACCATTCAGTCACCAAAGGGATCGTTGCCTTGTGACAGCAGGGCTCAGGCTGAGGAAAGTCAGGTTCCCAGAGGTCTTGACCTTGTTAGTGCCTCCCCGGACCTCTCCCAGGGCTGGTCCTCTCAGGGCAAGAAGCAGAGACTAGGGAACCAGAGCGTGGGCTGAGAGCAAGGCTCACTGCTGGCAGGAAGCTTTGGGCTCATGAGTGCTCTGGCAGTGCCAGCTCCAGCCGCCTCGCAGGCAGGTTTGAGGACCCCCCCCACCCAGGGCCGCAGTGGCTGGGGGGCAGTCTGCCGCCTGTGAGGGCCTTGCCCTGAGCTCCGCTCAGTAGAGCCCAGCAAGTGCCCTGAACTGTGAGCTTCAGCAGCCCCCCCGACGCCATGCTTGCTCAGGGATTCCCGGCAGACGTAGGATCGTCCAGCTCCACTGGGAAAGGTGGTCTGGGAGAAGGAAGCTGCAGTGGGCCATCCGGGCAGCAAGGCTGGGGTGTTACAGGTTTGCACCTGCCTTTTGCAGATGCTGCTGTTTCTTCAAGAGAAGGAAGAGGAAAACCATCCAGCGCCACAAGTGACCTGCCCGGGCCAGCACAGATCAGTGCGTGCGGCGTCTCCTCCAGCTCTGGCCCTGGATGGATCTGGGTTCTGATCCGCTCTGCAAACAGCCTTTTCCCACCTCGATGCCGACGGGAGAGGGGGAAGGGCCGTCGTGACTTCACCACCCGGCGCCACGCACGGGAACGGGGAGGGGGCTGTTCCCAAACTGCTTTTCTTTTCCTCCTTGGCCGCCGTCTCAGCACGGGGCCAGCGGCTGGAGCCCAGTCGGACGTTGCTGAAGCCCCCGCGTCCGTCAGGTGCACAGCCCACGGAGAGCATGAAACAATCAGAATAGGACGCCCAAGCCCGGCACGTGCCTGTGCCGCCACCGTCTTTGGATTCAATGAACTAGTTGGAAAACGGGGATCAACTTCACAGACTCTGCAGTGGTGCCGTCTTAGAAGAAGCTGAAGACAATTGCCGGAGCGGTGGGTCACAGAGAAATCCTTTCTGTTGCTTCTTTGTCTCTTAAGTTAATTTAAAGTGAGTCTCGGTGCGGAGTGCTGAGTCCGTCTGACCTTTTAGCGTGACGAGATCCTGCTCTTTTTTTTTTGCAGTCTCCCAGCGTCTCCTTCCTCCCTAAACCCTCCCCTCCCCCCAAGCCCTCCTCCTGCTGGTGGCAAGCACATGGGAGCCAGGTCTGGTACAGGGAGGCAGAGGGGAGACTTGTTTACACGTCCGTTTTATGATGCACTTTG
The DNA here is from genome assembly GCF_001723895.1 of Crocodylus porosus. Classification (NCBI taxonomy): domain Eukaryota; kingdom Metazoa; phylum Chordata; order Crocodylia; family Crocodylidae; genus Crocodylus; species Crocodylus porosus. The sequence continues at coordinate 1,665,096 of NW_017728905.1, forward strand.
TGAGCAATACAGGCAATGTTCAGGCTTGATGTTAACAGGTCAGTGACGAAGAGGGGGGCGGTGGGGGGGGAAGGGGATCACGGTCTCAGGAATGGCTGGGGGCTCCTCTGGCCCTCAAAAGCCCTGGCCCTGCCATGCGACCTCAGCAAGCTGCCTGGCAGGCACTGGGCCAAGACCAAAGGGAAAGTTGAAGGGACATTGAAAAGGAAGGTGGTAGGGGAGGGAGGAAGAAAGCTGTCTTATAAGGAACGGGCCCTGCTGTGGGGTTGTGGCCCAGAGCTCAGGACAGCCAAGCTAGGATATCTGTGTAAGCACAGCGCCAAGCCAACCTCCTGATTTCACCAGATTTTAGTGTCCACGCTTAAGTGGCATGTTTGATCAGACTCTTACAAATACTCCCACCATCCAGGCGCCCACCCCAGCTAAGGCACAGGGCCTCTGCAGGCCTGAAGGCACAGAGCTGCTGCGTGAGCCAGGCATGATGCTGGAAGGAAGCACTGGGCAGGTCTCCAGTGGGGCTCGAAGGGCAAGAGGAGAGAGGCCAAAGGACGCTAGCACATTTGAGCAGTGGACATGGTTATTCCACGTAGGGTATATGGCACTGGTGCTCGGAGCAGGGAGTGCTCAGCACTAGCTCATAACAAAGCCCTCCGGGCAGGGCACGGCCAGGACAGACCCCCACCCCGCCTGGGGTCAGTTCTCCCCCAGAGTGGTGCTGCCAGGGGGGAGGAGGAGGGGAGGGGGAGCTGGGTAGAGGAAACCTGGGGAAGGCTGGGACCCTGCTCACCTGCCCACACCCCTCAGCCTCTAGTCAAGCCCAGTCCTGAGCTGTCGCTGGTCACAGGCAGAGGTCAACTGCAGATTTTTTCTAAATACCCCCTACACACACACATACACACGCGCGCGCGCACCATTTCTGAATAGCCCCTGCACCCCCTACCCCAGCCCCACTTGGAAACTGCCCCCATAGCTGAGCTGAAGCCATGTGGCAGGCCAGGGCACCCGCCTCCTGTTGCGTGCATTTGCTGTGGACTTTGCTCTTGCTGGGGGTGCAGTTAGCAGGGCAGCAACCGAGCATATCACAGCTGGGGCTGGAAGCCAGAGCTGCAGTGGGCTTGGGGCTGAGCTGCTGAGGAGAGGGAAGCTGCGGTGCCCACATCCAAGACTTTAGCTGCAGTGAGCAGCTCCTGCCCTCACCCTCATGCTGCAGAGCATACAGGGAGGGGGGCAGTCACTCCAGACCCCACGGGCTGCAGCCTGCTCCCACCATCCCAAGGCAGCATGGGCCTGAGCAGCCTCTACCCCGACCCTCCCTGCGTTCTAGTCCTGCAGCTCCTGCCCTGCCACCCCGGGGGATGTAACCCAGCCCAAACACACCGCCAGGCAGGGCCTGAGCACAGGGGACCCTCATTTACTAATCAGCAGGTAGGAGTGCTGCTGGCAGCACTGCCCTTCCCCGGCTGGTGGACACTGCAGCTGTGTTGCTGCCCAAGCCCACATCCATTCCTTGAAGTCACAATTTAGAGGTTAAAACATGTGTAAGCAGCCACCCGGCCACGCTGCCAGGGTTTGTGCTGGTTTAGAGCCCCCGGCAAGGCTCAGGCCTAGTCCACACTGCGGCCTCCTGCCAACACCACACCAGTGTCCCCCACCCCGCCTTACCATCCCCATCTGCTCCTGCACCAGCTGCAGATTCACTGCATTGCAGGGCAGGGGGAGGTGGCGCCACAGCCAGGCAGCAGCCGGCTGCTTGACAGGCCTGTGCCTCCTGGCTGCACTGGAGGCCAGGCCCACTTCAGGCCCTGCGGCGCAGACGGGGCCTTCAGCAGATGCTGCCTCATTCTTCTGGGCTGCAGGCCTGCCCCATGGACAGCAGCGCTAGAGCGGGCAGCGCGCGAGAGAGGAGCTAGCCCCCATAGCTGAGGATGGCCTGGCCGGCAGTAACTAGATCACAGGCTAGGTCGCACCAGCAGGCTTCAGCCATGCGCAATGTCTGATCTCGTTTCCCAAGCAAAACTGCCTTAAACCCTCTCTGGAAATGCACTCCCAGGCCCTGCCGGCATCTAGGCCGAGTGGGGACAGGTGGCACCTAGGCCTGCCCTCCTCCCCGTGGATCTTCAGACAGAGATCGGAGGCTCAGGAGGAAACAAAAGGGAAGGAGCCAAGGGAGTCTGCCCACATTTCTCTTCTGAATCTCCCTCCCCGTCACACGTCACATTGGTCCCTGGGGGGGCAGCACGACACCAGGAGACATCTGTACGGAAATGAGTCCAAATATAAAGAGATTGTACTTGTGTAGCTCCAAAGCAGGACGTTTGTTCCGTTGCGAGTTTAGTTACTGCTTTAAAACAGTGTACAGGACTGGCATTTACATTTCTCTGATGCTTCCTTGAAGCCATAGAAATTAGGGGCTTTTTTAAAAAAAATAAAATAAGTAAAAAAAAAAAAATTTAAAAAAATGCCAAACCCGGCTCCCATGGTTGTGCGCAGCAGGGAGGGGGTGGGATGGGCATGGGTCTCTCCTCTCTTAAGGGGGCAGCAGAGCAAGTGCCTGTTTCAGGACAGCCTGGTTCAGCAGTGGGACATTGTTCCTAGGGGAATGTGCACCGTGGCCCGTGGCCGTGGCAAGGGCTAGTTTAGCAAGCCTGCCACCGGCACACCACACTGCCTCTTCCTTTTGGCACTTAGCAGTGCTTGAAGGTAGCCACACATCCTGCATTTCCCCACCGCCTCAAAGCGGGGGCAGCAAGCAGGTGCAGTGGTCCCAGCTGAACAGCAAAGGCAAGTGAGCTGCACACCTGCCATAGAGGTGCTTACCTCCTCTGCCTTGCAGGTGGATTCATGGGATAATACCCGAGAAGGTAGCAGGACAGGGAATGGGGCCTGGCTTGGCTGGGCAAGCTACAAAGAGCTCTGCTGCTTAGGGACAGCAACACCTCACACTGGGAACAGCACTCCCACTGCAGGTCAAGCATGGGGACAAGCTGCTCCAGCCAAGATCATTGCTCAGCAGGGATTCAGTTAGCATCTCCAATGGCTTTCAGCACATGCCCTATCCCAGGCCCCACCCCTATGGATAAGGGAGTTGTACAGCTGCAGCAATGGCAACAACAAAATCCCCCTTCACTACAGGATGCCCATAGCAGAGCCCTTCAGTAGCACTGTCTACCTGCCTGCACTGCTCACTGTCTAGCTGGAGGCACCCCCAGACTCTCCCTGCGCAACCCCTTGAGCCAGAGAATCACACATCAGGGGCTGGCAGAGAAGAGCTTGCTGCCTGAGCCTAGAGGCAGATGACAGACTAGTCCCGGGAACACAGGAGCATCCTGCCCATCCGACAACAGGAACAAATTTTGACCACAAGTTGAGCAGCCCCGCCAGGGAACTCCCCATCTGTGGGACAGCCCAAGCCGGTAGGAGAATCAAACAGCTTGCAGCAGCTCTTCTTCATTGCAGCAGCACAGGGCTCTAGAGTTGGCTGCCCTCGGCTACCTCCTGTTCTGACACCACATTCACCTCCTGAGCACTAAGGGCAGACATGGAGTTCACCTAAAGGTTTCAGGATACAGAGCAGGTGTCCAGCCCCAGCATTTGGTGCTTTCTCCAACTTTGCCCCATAAGAGAGACAGTCCCACTCCTCTGAGCAAAGGCATGGAGCAGAACTGGCAGCAGGAGGGCCATGGCAGGCACGGTGGCCTCTGGCTGAGCCTTGGCCCTTAGCAAAGCAGGGTCAGGCAGGATGTGGCAGCTGCTAGCTCAGAGCCCGCTGATCGGTGTCTGCACAGTAGTCAGTGGAGGCAGAGGTGCCGGCTTCAAAGTCTCTAGCAGGATTGAGCAGCAGCAGCAAAGATCACAAATGCTTTGAGACATGTCACTGGACTCTGACAAAAGCAGCCTCGGGTCCCAGCGGTGGCTCTGCAGCAAGGCAGTCAGAGGTCACAGTCCAAACAAGGCAGCTGCAGTGGTGCTTGGTGCAGGCTCGGTGGCTGGCACATGTACATGCTTTGAGAGGTCTTCTTTATTCTAGTCCCATTCAGAAGGCCGCCTCCAGCAGGGCTCAGCAGCACGTTAAGCACAGGTCCTGAAGCCGCTTGGAACATGATGGTAATTGCATTCGTGACAAAAAACAAAAACAAACAAACAAAAAAACCAGTGAATATCCCTAGAGTGGCCTCATGTAAATGGGCTGGCACAGCTGTGCGGGATATCCCTCCCTACACAGCACTTGCTCAATCGCAAGCCCATGCTGGAAGCTGTGGAAGAGACTTTAGCTGAAGGCTGGTTCTCACTCAAAAGGAGCTGCTTCTGCTCTTATTTTCAATTTAAAAAAGAAAAAAAAAAAAATCAGGGTCCATTGTCAGCTGGGTACTTTCCTAGCCAGCAGCACTTTTCAGCAACTTCAGCTGACTCAGAGCAAGAGGAGCGGAGTTCCTTGTTAAGGAGCGCTTTGCTTTCCAAGAGATGGCTGAACAGTCCCGTCAGACTGGCCTCTCAGGAGTTCATCCGCTGCCCTGTTTATTCAACAGGAAGCAGCTCAAGTTTGTTATTCTCAAGTTTAATGCCCAAGTTCCCTTCAGTGACACTTGCCTGCCTTAAATAAAATCATTAAGCCTGCATTATTAGAGGAACTGGATCATCGTGCTGCTACTTAAATTGCTGGAAATTGTTTCAAGCCAGGAGTAGGGGTATTAAGACTAAAATGGACCAATTCAAACAGAGTATTAGGGGAAGTGGCAAGACGCGCAGCCAATTAAAGCCTGCTTCTTTCAACCATATATTTAAAAATACTGGCTCAGTAAGACGAGCAGTTCCACAAACTAATTTTAGAGCAACTAGCATGTATTCCTACTCAGGGCAGATGCTCACATGAACTTCCTGGCTTATTAGCTACACAAGGAGCAAAGCTGTGCAAGTACCTGGGCTCGTCCTGGCTGAGGCTTTATCATCATTTATCACTGCGAACCGAAGAAGCATTGAAATTAAAGAGCCTGTCGGCAGTGGGTATTTTCCGCACAGCTCCCAACGCCGTGCTTGAGAACTGAACTTGGTGATGCTGCCAGTCTCCTGCCATTTGCTCACTTCAAATCACAAAGAAACTGTGCGTTAAAGACACCCTGAATGCCTTTATTGATTTCCTATTTACAAATCACAAAGCTGGCCCAAAGCAGAGTGCGAACACTAAATGAGAGCATTTGATACATTCATCAATAAAGCACTAGAGTCTAGACATTCCCAGCTCTGTTGGAAAGGTGACATGATACAATAGGATGGTCTCAAACTTCTGGAGACAGGCATGTTCCACAATGCATTACATTCATACTATCTACAAAAGCCAGAATTGCATCAAACTGCATAAAGCCATAAAACAAAAGGTTGCTTAGATGTAGTTCAGTTTAAAACAGGACTTCTTCCCCCAGTAGGACAGAGTCTGAAGAAGAGACCTACCTGGTGGCCTGAAAAGGAGGGGCTGGGAGAGGGAGAAGGGGGGACACGACACAGGAAACCTACAGTAGGATTTAAAAAAATGCTTTAAGGAGAAAGCCACCAGGGAGGCCTATATCTCAGGTTACGAGGTCTTGACAACTGCTTACTTCCAAGTCCTGCTATTTTCATGGCCAAGTGTGCAGATTTGCTTCTCATCGTCCAATTACTTCAGCGATCACCACTTATATACAGAAATGCTAGGGAGGGGGGGAGCGCTATATCCACAGCAAAGAGAATTTACACCTAAAGGGAGCAAATGGGCAAAGATGCCCCAAGCCCGGATGCAGTTCAGTGGCACAAGCTTGGACGAGAGGTGAAAAAATGGGAGTGCAAAAGCGGGCTCAGCAGGGAGAGGCAGCTATATACATTCCAACAGAAGGCAATTTCCCTCTTAGAGGAAGGAGCATCTCCATTCTGTTCATCCATTTCAGAATATGGTTTGCATTGCACAGAATCAGGTTCAATAAGTCATGGACCCATCATTTTTTAGTACTGGCCATATTAAAAATCCTCCTACTCTGAAGCAGGCTTACAATATACACATCTTATAATGTCTTCCTAGAGAACGCCACACTGTCAAACAGCATCTACTATCTACTGAGTACTAGGTGAGAGCTGTTCCTGATAATATTACTGCTGTCTGGCAGATGGAAATTAGCCAGATAGCACAGAACAAGGACAAAAAAAATATATATATATATAGTTACTTCATGAGGCCAGACCAGAAAGGGTAGAGGAGAGAAAAAAAAAAGAAAAAGAAAAATCAGAGGCTATTTCCCCAGCAGGGACCAGGTACCAAGTCATCCACCTCAGTAAAGGCTGACTAGATGCCAATGCTGCGAACCCAGCAAGGCGACTGCTCATACATGACTTGGAAGAGCCATTGTGGCAGGAGGGGAGAGGAAAACGTCACCTCCACCTGCTAACCTTCACTTCAAGGAGGCGCCGCAAAGCACCGGCAGGTCTCACACAACCACTTCTGAATGGTTTGCCCCACATATGCTGAAAAGCTTGCATTTTGAACAGCTTCCTCTGCACAACACAGAGTGGTAAATGCCCCTTAATTTTGGGGGCAAGGCTGAGACCATTCAGATGGTTGCAAGTAAAGTTGCGCAGCAGGGCAATACTGTATTTAGCTGAAGTCACACCTGCTTATGGGGAAAAGCAACCGCTTGTGAATGAGTGAAAGAGGGGGATGACTTTGCAATTAACCCCCGCCGCCCTCTGCTCCCCAGCCCAGTCTGGTGTTGAAGCTAGAATTCCTTCCGAGTTGGTCCAAGCAGTTGCTGCCTGGCCTGACTGCAAGTGGGGACAGAGAAATGTGCATGGACAAGTGGGAAATTACGTCCGCAGTGCTCTCCTAACTGGCTCTAACTCCCCATCCGTCTGCTGCGTTACCAGACAACAGGCACTTGCGCTCCAAACCTCTGCCTACTCTGCATCAGAGCGGCAGTGCTCTGGAGGGGCCAATGAAGAGCCTCGATGCACGCAGAACAAACCGGTCGGATGCATTGTAGCTTGTGTGAAAAGCGGGCAGCAGCACGCTGGGGAACAGCAGCCAGGTGAGGTACCTTGGTTGCTTCTACCTGACAAACTACCTTAAAACAGAAAGGAGTCGCTTAGCCTGGTAGGGATTCCCTGCCACTGAGTGCTGCAGCAGGGACATCACCTGTTTGTTCACATACGATACAGAGTAAGCTCCAAAAAAAAGAGCACCACCATGACAGAGCAGGGGAGCCTGCACGTAGGTAACAATGGAGCTCTACTGAAAGCCAATCTGGTCCTCTCCAAGCGTACATGGCCATCTATCCACAGAGGGTTTCAGTTCGCTTCCACCAACTGCCTAAAGTAAAAGATTGTCTCAAAGTTAGTGAGAAGAGCATGGAAACGCTGTGGACCCTGCAGAAGTGGTCTGCTTGGAGCGTACAACTCTGGTTCGAGGTCGCCCGCAAGGCCTTGTAGTGCTGAAACAGGGAAGTCTCAATTCCCTTATGCTCTCGTTAACGGTATAAACATGCCAGGCCCGTTCTGGTGGGCTGCGTGTCATGGGCGACCGCGCTGTCCACACAGTACTATGGGAGCAACACAGCAAACCCTCCCCCCAGAAGGCAGAGTTGGGCAAAAGGAAAAAAAAAGGGGGCTGGGTGGGGAATCAGTGACCCTTTGGGTTTTTCGTAGGATTGTCTCCTCACTGGGAATTGAACCACACCCAGAGCCACTTGTTTCCATGCTTCTGATATAAAAGCATCTACATTCATTACAATTAAAAAAAAACAACCCATGACATTAGATGGATCATCGGTAAAATGAGAAGAGTTCCTAGCCACAGGCAATCTACAAATGAGACTGGTGACCCAGCGAGTCTGTACGTGGCAGCAGCAGCGTCACGAGCACAAGGCAAAACATGAGCTTTAAAAGGGTTTTACTGAGACCTTTGGCTAGTATGGCTCCCATTGGCAGGGTCGAACTCAGCCAGAGATTTTGGTGGGAAGGTTATGTGGGGGGGAAACAAAAAAAGGCCATCCCGAGCCCGATCCAACAGCTGCACTATGTGTAGAAGATGATTTCTGGGATCTGTCCATCCTCCACAGAAGTGCCGTTGTTGTTCCCAGCCGCATAACAGAAAGTAAAGCAGGTTTTGGCTCCCGTCGTTGGCGATTCGTGAATCACTTTGCGCAGTCCTTTGGTTCCATAGTGGGAATCTGGACCCTGCAGGAGTCACCGAAAACAAGGGGAAACGGGTGAGTAAGGTGGGGAATGCAGCCAGTGGAGGATAACCATGCAGCTTACTCACACGGTGAGACTGTGAACCAAGAGGCTGACCATGCACCCTTCCACCCTCTGAAGCACAGGACCCAAAGGGGCTCACTGCTGCCCTGTCTACCAAGTCTCAGGTATTTTAGAGGACACCATTTTCTACAGTCCAAGGAGCAGCTCACTTAAACTCTACATTCCCCTTCAACAGGGCAGGCTCCAGGAGACAACTATGCACAACCCTTTCTGATTAGCATACACTGTGCTCTTGCTTGTTCAATAGCCTAAACTACAGGGCAGGATCATGCCAGTGCTCTGAGCAGGACAAAAAACACATCTCCATGAATGCCAGACTGTGATCAGGACCCCCGGGTCTTAGAAAACAGACAGGTGCTTCCTCAATTTGTCTTCGAAAACTTAAGTTTGTCACAAGGCTCAAGGGAGGATGAAGACGGCACCGCCATTACAAGTAGTTTGTAACCAGGACAGCGAGCTCATCTACTGAGCCAGCGGTGGCCAGGTCTTTGGGCAGGCAGCGTGCTGTAAGCTAAGCCCCACCACCTCCCCAAGTGCCACTCCGATCCCTGCTTCCCAGAGGCACGCCTGACAGTTTGTGCTGTGGGACGCCAGATTGGAGGCAGGGGGCTTGAGCCTCTGGCCGCAACATGAATTGGGGTAAAAAGCTGCTGCAACAGGGGTGTCACCATCAAGGACCAGGTTAACTCTGCCCTGGCCAGGCCCCCACCCCCAACACCACTGTTTTATATGGCAGGTGAGGATCCAAAGCCCTGAATTCAACAGAGGCTGCAGGACCAGGGGAAGTTTAAACAGCTCTTGGTGGTAACAACCAACACCTCTTCTTGTAGCAACCTCCTGCCCTGCTCCACTGCCTTCCCTTACTGAGCACCCAAGCTCACCTGCACACACGCACCAGCTGCCCACGCCACTTGTGGCAACCTCTGCCCTAGACACTGACCCCATTATTGACAGTGAGGCACCAATGCTACTTTCTCAACCAGTACCGCCAGGAACCAGCTGTTCTGTAGTTTAGAAAATTCAGAGACCCTTCCTAGTCTCATCAGGAAGACACCGCTGCTTCAGCACTAAGGCAGCAAGCTGCATTTGCCTAGCAAACTTTGTAGAATCCATTTACTAACCATCTTTACCAGGCACCTCAGGAGTTAAGGGCTACAGAGTGACATCTCAGGAAACTGCATCAAGGTACCTTGGGAGATCTATGATGGCTCAGAGCCGCTCTGGTCTATCGTCAATCCTCCCCCCTCACCCCGTAAACCCAAAGACAGAACCCAGGTACAGCACCTTTAATGTAGCACATGCTGTGTAGTTGACGTTGGGCAAAATCTCAACAGGCTCTTTAAACATGACCCGGAAAGTATTGGAGGATCCATCACAGCTGAACCCAGTGTCATTTTGGCCCAAGACCGTATTGCTGTCTGTGTGGATGATCTGGAAGGTAGATTCAACAGACAAGAGTCTTAATTAAGTATGCTCATGTTTCCTTCAACGTAGCAGATCATTGCCCATTCCACTAACTGGCCCAATATGTGCAAGTGAGGCGGAGGAAACTCTAACACCGCTGCACCGCTCAGTAGGCACACGGCTGTTTCACCGGCTTCTCTGGGACACACTCAACAGTTGCACTACATCTGCTGGCTCCCTCCTGCACAAGTGCTTTGAACACTACAGCTACACAAAAGCAGAAGTGCGTGAGGTCAGTACAGAAGGGACTGCAAGGAGTCAGGTCTCTTGTATTCACAGCAGAGGTGCTGGACCCTCATGTGCTTTGTACCCAGAGACAGAGGTGCTTCTCAAAGCCAAAACCAACCAGTAGGACAATATCATGAACTTTGACACAGGCCAACAAAGGTTTACCAGTTTGATATGCCTGGCAAGGAGGAGCGCTGGCTTATCAGAATCAAGCGGAGTCAAGAGATCATAGGAAACTAGGTCACATGATGATTTCTGACTAAACCACCCCAGCCTAGCGTCTGTCCAAACTGCTCCTGAAAACTTCCAGGGATGGCAACTCCTCTCTCTCAGTGGCCTGCTCCAAGATCGTAGCTGGGGTCAAGATGGTTAAGGGAAGTTACAGATCCTAGTCATCTCAAATCCAACTGAACATGATTTGGATCTATACAGCTATAGAAGTCTGGAGCTCAGCAACTTGTGAGACCTTGACTCCCTTTCACTGGGATTTTATATCCGTTGCATGGGGAGATATTCTTGCTCAGGTCTTCTTAGTTTTAAGTTCTGGAGTGCCAAGGCAGTGTCCTCAGAAAGAGGCCCTCAAAAAAGGCAAACCTCTTCAGAAAGAGTCACTGAATTGGCAGCCTGTCGTGAATGGTTCATCGAGCTGGATCTGAATTAAGTGCCCAGGCATCCAGAGGAGGAGCTGCATTCAATCTTCCCAAGCCACATGATCCCACATCACTCCACGCTGCCAAGTGGATCCAGAGCAAAGCAAATAGACTGCGCCAACTGCATGGACTAAGTGAGGAGGGAGCTTTCTGCCAGCACAGTTTCACTCCAGACCTCAGGCCAATGCATTCCTTATGGCTTAGCCGTGCGTCTCACTCCAAACAAGCATCCATAAATATGGAATCACCATCCCTACTGCGCACTTGGTTTGTGCCTCATTTTATGAAAAAAGCCTGGAGCTCTCAATAGCTTTTAGTTTGCGGTATTTGTGTCCCTCAAGGACAGGGTAACTGTTGCCCAAGTGTACAGGTGCAAAGGCAGAACAACGGCTCGGTAAAAGCCTCTGTATAAAGTGGTTTGTGGAAGACAGAACATGAGAAGCCAGAAGGGAGCAAAACAAAGGCAGCTGCTTTCACTCATTACTCTGGCTTCATGAACATGCTACCCCTCCACTCCGTGGGGAGAGTTGGATTGGTAGACTTCTTTTCCTTCATGTTTTTTTAATACCCCCATGAGAAAACAGGTAAGTCTGTATGCCAGGCTGTCTAGAAGCATGTGGACTGTATACATGCGCTTGTTTCTTCTTCTCTCTCCCCTTCATTTCTTTCCCATTTGTGATACCCATTTGTGAATCTTGCTTTGGGGTAAGGATCATGCTCGACTGCATTTTGTACAGCATCGAGCCCAACGTGGTACCAGCTGAACTTGGAGCTATACCTAGTACCATTGCTACGTGCCAGAATTAGCAAGGACATAGCTGTGTGGAAATGTCTGCACAGTACTGATGTGAAAGCATTGCATTACAAACGTCGTAAGATGCAGAAGCATAGCAATGCCGCAGTGACCAGTACAATGGAACGAACTGCGCAAAAAAGAACGAAAATTGAAGCAAACGTGCTTCCAAACGCTGGCCACCCTGTTGGTCCATATTTCTGTACGGCATGAATGTGGCCTTTCTAAAACAACTCCCAGGAGCAGTGCAGAGTGAAACATGCGCCACCTGTAAGGTTTTGTATAGAAGCAAATGGCAGATACATTTACATAGTAAAAAAGAATACCTGTATATTTACTTGGTAATCTGTTGGCCCGTGTATCGATCCATACAATCCAAACCCAACTACAAATATCCTTTTATTTACTGAGAACCTGCAAAATAGAGAAATTAAATACAAATGTCAGCAAAACAGCAGCAAGTTGGCCTGCTGCAGTACAACAAGGATGTGTGGCTACTTTAGCACAGTATTTCACACTCAAGGTTTCACAAGGCACCTGGTGCTGCAGTTTTAAGGGTGCAGAGTATGAAGAGCAACTGGGAACTTTGAGAGGTGCAGGAACGTCCACAGGAGAAAATGTCTGCATTTAACTTCCCTGTGACCACAAGCAAATACATCCGGCTGCTACAGGCATACCCAGTCTGGCCCAGCGCAGATTGAGATTGTGGCCCACTGCTACAACAGCTGCACTTAGAGGCTAGCCTTTTCATCAGAAGACGGCCTCCAAGGTGTGAGCTGAATGGACTGAAGCAGCGTGACCTACCCGAGTCCAGGCAGCCTGACGTGCGGCAGGGAGGGAGGAACTGCTCCAACCTCCTGCAATAAGGTAACACTCCGCCCTAATGAGAATTCTTTAAACGGTAGCATTAACTATTTCACCGCTGCTCACTGAAGCAGAGACCAGTTAAATAGTGCCCTTAGACACAACTGCAGCTAAATCCAGCAATTACACAACAGGCTCTGGAACAGCTGCTGTCTGGATTGGCCTGGGTAGAGAACAACCTCAGCAGTTCCTCCCCACCCCCAGGGCAAAATGTAGAGCTCCATCTTCCAAGACAGGAGGGAAGAGACATGTAGCACTTTGTCCTAATCCACAGAAAGCCTCAACTTGCCCAAAACCAGACTGCGTTCCACACTCCTGCGTATCAAAACCCTCACTGCCTTACCCACTAGTTTTGCCAACTGCTTCAATGCTGTGCTTTGAAAAACACAGATCGGTGGCATGTTCAGAGCTGACCAACTGAGACCAGTGCAAAACATTCAGCGCTCAATTTCCACGCTAGCCTTGCTCTGAATGTACCTTGAAACCATCGGCTGTCAACATTTCACTTCACTGCAGACAGCTGCCAAGTCTCCGAGCAGTCTCTCTGCTCTATAATATTAGAGTCCAACACCCTCTCCAGCACAGCTCACAAGGAAGGAGAACCAATTGCTCAGAACAGCCAACTGACGGCTCTGCAGATACGTAAAATACTGCAACTTAACGAAGATATTCAAGAATTTGAATGCAACTTTCCAGGTTATTTCCTCCATCAGTAGCTCGCTTACATCACAAGGCAAGAAAATCTGGGAACAGCCCAGGCCTGCTGACCCCAGACCTTTGATCTACCCACTAGTTCACAGCATTTACAACCGTATCACCGCAGCCATTTGTGACCCTGCAAGAATCCACAGGACGCTTAAAACTATAGAAACCAACTTGATGTTAGCAAAAAAGCAGGTACAGCAAGTGCATATATCCTAAGGCCTCCCCTAAAATACTATTAATCCTGTAACAATAAGCCCCCATTATTTACCACCTTCACACAGAAGGGAAACAGATGCAAGAGCACCAGTGGATCACCACCAGAGATCTAGTCATCCAGGAATAAGTCATGATTTGATTGCCATCTACCTCCACCATATAAGGCTGCAGGAAACAACTGGAAAGGGATCTGACACTCGAGCAAGATCAGCTGGCACAATCGAGAGCTTTGTCGATACTCTACAGTTTTCCCACTTGATACTAGCACTGTTTATTGCACAGGCACGGCTTAGCCTCATTAAGGAAGCAAGTCACACTTTCGCAATATAATATGCCTGTATATTGGGGGTCCTGGCTGGGAGGGGACCCTTTTTACATGCTAGTTTTCTCGTTTAGGCCAGGTCGAGGACTCAAAGCTCAGCAGAACGTTAACCTATCAGCAGCAGAATTGGCATTAAGGCTGACCTTATCCTGTCACTAGTCCCACTGTACCCCCAGCGGCTCTCCACCTGCTGGAAACGATTGATGCTGCACTCCTTCCCCCTCAGGCAGCAGCGTGGTCTGTCGATGAATTCCACCCGTGGTTTGGGATTTACAGTGAAGTGGAGAAACAGGCTCACCACTTCACGATCGGTAAGGATTCCTGACTGGGCAGGACCTGGAAAGGAGCACAGAGACAGCAACCCTGTCACCGATTAATAAGCAAAAATCGTCGCAAGTATTACAGCAAGAAGCAACTCTGTTGAAAATAGGTCAGTCCTACGTGATGTATGCAAGGGATCTGGCAGAAGTTATTGCAAGAAACTCACTCAACTTCACCAAGAACACGGAAGACCTGGCCACATTTCCCCCTGTACATCAAGCTATTCAATTCAATGCTTCTCTGTATGGGACGCTTCGGATGCGGATGCATCATAAATGCAGTTCCACGCACGCAAAGTGCGCTTGGCTAAATTCGACCACAATTTAGAGAATCAGAGGCACACCTCTGATTTCCCATCCACTTAAGTTACCTTAATATTTCATGCAAGTCCCAAGTACTTCTAGACTGAATAAACATTCACTTATTTTTCAACACTGCGGACAAGACACTGGGTGGGATAAAGTGCAGGAGGAAGATAAGCAGATGTCAGAGGGTGACAATCAGCTTGAAAGGTAGGTAAAGTGGAAATAGATATTGTTATAGGCATTAACATGTGCTCCTGAGTTCCCTCCCCACTATTTGGCATCTGACTCTCACTTTCTTGAAAACCATTTTTCTCCCTGCTCCCGTCTGGAAAACAGACTGGGGGAAAAACCGGGGTGGAGGGATCAGATTATAGTTACAGCAACACAAGATGTTAAAAAAGAGCTAAGACAAAAGTATTTTCTCATCTTTGTTCAGAAAATGTTTATTCTAGATTTTCTTCTTCTAAAGGGGACATTACTTCCAAACTTTTGGAAATTGATTAAGTTTTAAAACACCATCCCAGTTTCTAACAAAGCACCATTTAAACAGCACGCCTCAATTCCTTTAGAAAGTAGTTTTACAAGCTGTTCTGCTTCTCCATTTACAGGAGGCTTTTCAATGCATGAGAAATACTGAAATGAGGAACAGTGAAAATGATCATACAAACTGTGTCCAACGCGCACTAACACAAGTGTTTTCAGCATCTAAGGTGTTCCTTGCAATTCTAGCCGGTGACATTCAGCTTTTTAAATAGCATCCCCTTTAAGTAGCATCAAAAGACTCATAATTTGAAGAAACAGGTCTTGTGAACATTGAAATGGCTTTATGGAAACTATCTGCAAGAAGCGACTACAAACAAATCGTGTCTCAACATACCCGGTATTGCTGCAATTCTACTTCTAGAGCGTTTCAAATTACTTGTCCTGCGGGAAAGGTGTGGCACATCTGCTTGCCAGCCAAGAGGCTTTCGTGTGAAACTCCACTTCAGCACTAGCATATAAGCTGCTTTTACTGAAATCACACCCCCTTGCGTGGGCCCCGTTCCCATTTCCTACCTCCACAGAACAGAAGCCGAAGACTTTGCTCTGGGAATGCTGCAAGGACAAAGCTGAAAAAAACCCAAGATCCCATCCTTAGTGCTTAAGGGAATGATAAAAAGTGTAAGTTGTTAGGCTTTAAAAAAGCTAAAATAAATGCTGGAGGCACATTTACTACACATTAGGCGCATCCACACATGCAGTTAGTGCACATGAATAAACTCTGGGGCTTATTGTCATTTGAACGTGTGCCATGGGGCAATTAACTCTAGAGCAATCAGCTCTGGAGTTTATTCAGGTGCAGCACATGGAGCCTGGCTGGAGCAGCCACAGCTGGCAAGGGGGCCACAGGGGTCAGCCTGCCACCCCAGGGCTGCTCCAGCTAGGCTCCATGTGCTGCAGAGGGGCTGGTAGGGGCACAATGGTGCTTCAGTGTAGGGCCAGCCGGCAGGCAGCCCCCATACCGAAGCACGCTCATGCCCCACCCAGCCAGGTCAGCATCTACATGTGCGCCATTGCACAAAAAAAAAAAAACTCCGCAACAAGGTAGCGTCTATATTTACAAGTACTACCCTGCTGCGGAGTTTATCATTTCCCTGTGCCCTAACAGAGCCACAAGCGTAGACCCCGAGACGTTTACTGCGGAGCTAATTAGTCGGTTCCACAGTATGCGTCTCACGTAGACGTGCCCATTAAGGAATTATAACCCCTAAGCAAGATGCCACCTTTGATTTTGGGATGACTGGGACCGTGAGTCAAACAAGCAGTCTTCAGAGCAGCAGACAGTAAGTCCTGGCTTTCCCAGACTCAAGAGCTGGCTTCATAAACATCACAAAACTATGCAAACCTCCCACATAACTAAAGGGGAAGAAAAGCCAAAAACCTTCAGAAAGGAAAGATGCAGATAGGCAGAAATGGCTGACATTTCCTGCTCCCCGCCTTCCCAACAAATCTTAACTCTCACCAGATAAAGGCTACCTAAATCAAGCTAGCTGCCAAATCAGACCAGGAACTGATGCATTATCTTGTATCAAGCTAATATAATAGACTGGCAAAGGTCACGTGGATGGCAATTTCAAAACGGAGAGCAATTAGAAAATAGACAACCAATGATTCCCCCTCGTTTCATAAGTCACATTTAGGAATAAGATACGACTATTATCACAGTTAGTTAATACTGTTAGTACTCTTGAAGACGTAGTTTGCACACGATGCTGGAACACAGAAGGATAGCCCTGCTCAGGTATTGGCTTTTTCATGCAGATCAACAATAAAAAAAAAAAACAACAACAACATACTGACAGCAGACAATGACAGTGACAATGGGATTCCACTTGGAGAACTAAAGATTCAGTCTCCTGAAATGGATTAGAAAAGACCGATTTACCCTGCAGATTCTGCCGTCAAACATTTTCAATAGCACAGGATAGTCTTACAGACAAAACTGACTTTAACATACTTCATCCTCCACAAGAGAGAGAAAGCAGAGACCAAGTCTCCCAGAAGCTCCTTGATTCAGTTACCTGCTGCAAACTCCTCAATAGTCATCAATGGGAAGCGAATAAGAGAAAGTGCTTTGCCCAGTACTTTCCGCTTGTTCTCTGGAATCACCTGAAGTTGCTGCCGCTGACATTCAGCCTCCGACCAGCGAACCACTGCATTAAACAAACGAACCTCCCGAATCCCCAAGGTGTCCCTCTCCAGCACCGCAACCAGGGTGTCTGTAAGGCAGGACAGCAACGACTTTAGGCACTAACCCGAATGTCCTGATTTTAAATGGTCCAAACTTTCTACGAATGACCCCGAGGGGAGCAAAGGAACTGTGAGGCTGCTCCCAAGCATTGTGTGCATGGCTGACATTAGGCTGGCACATTCCACGAGGAGGTATGCCATTGCAATAGCAAGCAGGGCCCACATGTTGGTTACACTTACTAGGTGCAGCAGAAGGAATTTCTATTTACAAGTTTGAACAAGATAAACAGTGGAAAAGCCAAAAGGGCTGCACTGTATTATCCGTGCTCCAATTCCAGTTTTAAGAAGGAATTCCATTAAAAAAGGACCTTTCAAGTACTGATCTAGGTTTATGGAGTGGTCCCTGATGTCCATGAACATGCATGCAATGTTTAATATCTGACTCTTGCTTCAAAATGCAAAACCTTTTAATTCAAGCATCTAATGGAAACCTGGGACAAATGCCAACCCTTCCCACAGAAGGTAAGTTACACCCACCCTCAACCTGCCAACAGCAACAGAAGGGATGGGCCTTTTATCATGCCTTGGAGAACAAAATTGTCATTACAATGAGGGAAGCAAGTTCCAGAGTCTAGTTTCAAGAGTTCTGTTGAGAGCAACCTGCCTCCAAGAGCTGATCCAGGGATTGTTGGTTCAAACGCTCCAGAGATTGCTTCCAGGTAGTGAGTGCAAAGCCACAGGGAGAAATCACCAAGTAAATACAAACCTGCATAATAAAAAAGTCACGCATGTAACAAGCGACTGCAGAGAAAAAGAAAAAAACAAATCTTACCTAAATCGATGTCTGTGAACCCCTCAGCATTGATGGCATCCGATGTGTTCTTATCTATGTTCTCTAGGCAGAGGCTGGCCAGCTGGGGTTCATCAAAGAGTCTTGCCTAACAAGTAAGTATGCATCATTAACACAAAGATAAAAAACTGTTTACATTTGGCATCTTTTTGCCCAATCTTGATTTTATGCAGTGGACTTATTACAACACTAGTTTGCAAGCCATGGGAACTAGTGATGCAGGCAGACAACACTTCACAGGAGCTGAGTGAGTGCAACTATGCAAACACTTGCAGGCCTAACAATTGCATCAATTCCGTTTAACTGTATACATCTTCGTGCTCATCTTTACTGGAAGGTAACATCAGGTTAGAAAAAGCACTATGTTGACCACAACCACAGATAAGGACAAGTGACACTCAGCACGTCAGCTGGCTGTGGATAAGCCATACCAATTATTTTTATGTTACCGGAGGAAGCCTAATGCAGCTGACTAACACCTTGCTCTGCAGTAAGGACATTTGCAGCATTTAACTACTTCAATGCCATGGCATCAGTGCAAACCTCAAGAAGTAGGTAGGCCTCTGCAATGCAAAGTGAGACTTGCACTAATGCAGCTCAATCTAGCAATAGGTCAAAGCAAGCCAAACTGTTGCAAGTCCTGCCTTCCTCCAGTGCAAAGTGCTTGCACATTTTGCCCAGGTGCAGCTACACAGACTGAGGTTCATGAAGAGTTGTGTAACTCCTGCAGAGTTCAGAAAGATGCTTGAAGTGGCAGAAGGATCCAGACTCCATCTGGGTTACTAAGTCTAGTGTTGGAGGATATTATCTCCCTGTGGCTTACACTAGTTTCCCGAGAGCCATCCAGAGAGATAGGACCACGCATAGCCTGTCCCTGAGCATGCTGACACCCCTCCCCCTCCCTCTTTTTCACTGACACTATAAGCTTTTCAGAGCAGCAACTATCTAGCTACCTACATATATAATGTCCAAAACAATGGCGCCACAACTTTGGCTGGGACCTCCAGGTACTATCACTAAAACCCAAGAGGCTCTGATCTAGTAAACTGCTGTTTTGAGCCTCCCTTCCTGGACTGGCATTTCCCTGCTTCAGCCTTGTCAGTGATAAGTCTCCTGGCTCCCAGGAGTTGTGGCTCTCTCAACCTTGTTAGACTCAAGGCACCCCTTGGAAAACACCAGGTCTTAGTTTTCAGTCTCTTTCACTTTTTCTGGAGTAAAAATTAAAAATAAATAAATAAATAAGAGTTATTCTGCTGAATAACTCAGAAAGACCGTGCCAGGTCAGAATGGTTTTAACACCAACTTCTTATTTGAAATCTCTGGGCTTTTCTTGAGACTCCTGTTTCGCACACCTAACCGTGCTAACACTGTTTAGTACTCTGTGGCACCCTTGTAAAGGATCTCGAGGCATGCCAGGATGCTGCTGCACCCTGGCTGACAATCACTGCTATATGGCTTTGAATCTTCAGCTTTGATGCCCACTAAGTCACTTCCTGCCAGACTCCTACACCCCCGGGGTGTAGTTACTCTGCATTTCTTCTTTGATCAGAGTGACACTTGCCAACACACATCACTTTGGCATAGCACCGTGAACTAGGAAGGCACAGACAATGAAGGTAGTTGCCCATCACTGATATTTCTGCAAGAGGTTCAGAGGCAGGATACTGGCAGTATTTCATCTCGGTCAGCTCCTGCAATGATTTCAATGGGTCAGGAGGGCCAGCGGTGAAAGGATTGTACAGCCAGGCACAGAACCTCAGCTATCTGAGGAGCTGAGTGGAGCTCTGGAATCAGAGCCTGGTTTGACACCGGTTTTGTGGGAGACAATTTCACAGATGGCAGCTGGGCAGGTAACCCTCCAAACTGCTACACTTGTGATACAACTAGTTGGAGCTTGATCTTCACGTTCCTGGAGAACTGAGAGTACTGTTTAAAGCAAGGGGTCTTTAAATTAGCCCCTCACCAATATACCCCCAAGTAAGCATCTCAAAAAGGCACTGAGGGGCTTTGGGAAGTAAAATGACAAAGCCAGATGCTGCCGATCTCCGAATCAAAGCACCCATCCAAACAACCACGTAGGAAGGAACAGCCATGAACTGCACAAGACAGGATTCCCCAAGGCAACTCAGTCTGAACTGGGAATGGAAACTGGGCTCATTCTTCTAGAAGACAAGTACCACTGCAATAGTTCAAGGCACCTTTCCCCCATTGTGCTCATATATTGTTAGCAAGGGAGCTGAACAACATTCCCTACCCTGAAGCAGAACGGGGACAACATATTTGTTAGTTTTCTTCCTTCATTCGTGCAGCATGCCACTACAATGCAGCCCCAGTCCATGCCTAGGATTTGGAGGCACTGTAACAGGCAGAGTGCCACAACAGAATGGCTATAGCCTGGAACTTGTGGATCTGCCCTCGGTCATGACTACACAGGCTGGCACTACCCCAGCAAAGGCCTGAAATGAGAGCAGAAGTCCTAACAGGGATGAAAACAGGGAAGGAAAGGCAATGCCACTTACAGTACTAACAAGCTGCAGAAAGGTTAAGTTTTCCCAACTCAAGCAGAAGCAATAAAGGACTCCCATAGGCTCCCAATGGAGGACTCCCAATGTTGTACTCCCATAGGCTGCCTATAGCAGTGAGAAGAATGGCAGCTGCATGGACAACTCTTGCAAATAACCTCAGAGAAAGACAGGACCGGGGAACCACTCTCAAGAACTTCCTCATCCCCGTACACCACCTACCCTGGTATCTTGGCTGTAGAGCCTGAGGAAAAGATTCTCTCCAGTTACTGGAAACAGGGACCTTACCTCTTCCACCTGACATCTGTCATCTCTTCCCTTCCAAGGAAAGAGGGCAGCCTGCAGCATTAGAGGGTAAGAGAAGGCTCACTTTTTCAATACAGTATGTGTGGAGGAAATCCTACTCTAGGGGAAATCTTTCAAAAAAGGAGCAGTCCAGCAGACAGCCTGTCTCTAATGCAGCGAGTGCTTATTGTGAGACATCCTGAATGTCAACAAGCGCGTTCATTTTACTTTTGCTGGGCATGAACCTTTTCGAGCACAGGAAGCTCAGTAAAGCCTTCCTCACCACTGAACCATTTCACATTTTCCCACTGTCCTGACCCCATCAAGGAACCCCAAGTACTATAGTTTTATGCACCCGGCAAGAAGAGTTGCAAGTATTTGTAAATCAAGCTTTAATGAAGAACAGTGTAGATCCTCATTAAATCAGTGAGGGAAAACCTATCAGGTCATAACCTCTCTAGAATCAAGAGCACAAACCCCCCACGTTCCAGGACACAGAGAGCTCTACTCCTTTTGAAAAAGTAACCCTTCTACGGTGCATTTCCAAAGCATAAGCAATATTGATACTAATGGAACTGCTGGATTTGTTTTAAGCGACTTGGAACAGAAATGGGTCTGGAACATACCTGCGTTAAAAGCATGAATGCATTGTCTGCTCGAAGGTTTTTCTTTAGGAATTCCACACAATGGGCTTCAAGGGCAGGAACAGCGTATTTTTTAGCTGTGTAAAGTGTTGTCATCACAGTCTCTGGTCCAATCTGAACTTCATCAGAATACAGAAACCTGAAAGCATACAAACAAAAGGCTGTCTCATAAACCTGCTTTAACCAGTAAGACAGCAAGAAAAATAGGGACAAAAATCCCTGCAATTCACAAGAACCTTTAAAGGTTATTTCCCTGTTATGATGGTCCAATTTATTCTTAGTATCCACTGTTATCCTTCCCACCTCTGACTTCATCATACATGTCTGATGAGTCATGAATTAAGGTGCGACTATGTATCCAGCATCATGAAGGATCAGGAACATCTAGTAGGGATGATGGGTGATCCTTTGATCAGTGTTTTTCCACATACGTTCACATCTCTACCTTTACTGAAAGAGTTCTCCACTGAAACAGCTCATGTTCCAGTTGAATAATAGTGAGCATCAAAACAGTTTTTAATATAGTAACCATCACAGTTATCAATCGGTCAATAAATATAAAGCAGCTGGCTTCAGGGTAAGTGAAGCCAAGTCAAATCTCAGCCTTGGTTTCACTCTTCACGATAGCAAAGGCTGAGGGCACTGCACTTCAGACATCCCTGGAGGGCAGCCACCCTCTCAGTCCCCCAACTAACTTCCCATAAACTCCCAGGAGGGGAGTTAGGAAGTTTTATAAAAACTGGAAATAAAAAGCCTTCACAAGGATCCAGGCTTGACTTTGACTCTTCCCCCATTCCCCACACAAATATGCTGACTAGAGATATGATTATCACCACCTGAAACAGGTTGCTTAAGTGAAGCAATGCTCCAGCCTGGTGCAGGTCACACCACAGGACATGGAGGTCTTCAACCTAAAGACCTTGAAATAGGAGTAGTTCTCCTGAATTCAGGAAGACCTGCTTGTATGTGAACTGCACAGGACAGGGCCGAGGAGGCCAATTAAGACTTACAAATCAGTCCATTTTTTGCTTAAAGCTTTAGTTGCTTTCATCCAGGATTTACTAATTTATTCTGAAGAGCTGGAATATATTCAGTACAAAATAAATACTTATACAGGTATTAAACCACAGGTGTCAAACTCATGTGGCCACACAGGTCAAATGAGTAGTGCAGGGCCAGTCCACAAGTTGAATCAGGCCCACAGACCTCCCTCCCCTCCCCAATCCCCCTGTATGCTGCATCCAGGACATGGGATGCCTGGGGGCCCAGAGCCTTAGCTGGTCCAGGACAGGCACACAACACCTGGGAAGAGGACATCATACACAGTGCAGATCCCACACCAGCCAGAACGGGAGCCACATACTGCATGGATCCTGAAATGGATGAAGTGGACACTGTGTAAGGCACATGCCCAGGCCCAGGGGCAGCACTGTGGACCAGATCATGGGGCTCTGTGGACTGGATACAGCTCACAGGCCATACCTTTGACACCCCTGCATTAAACTGTCTCCAGCTGAAGTTTAAGACTTCACTGCTTCCTTCTCAGTCCTTCAATATTGCCCCCAAAGGCTCTGGGCCATGCTGAGATCATCTGTATTATCAGCACAGCTGCAAGCAGCCCATTCAGTATCAGGATGTCTCTATGGCCATTGTGCAAACGGACATGCTCACCATCTTGAGGAACTTACCGCTGAGGAGCTACCGAGTTCCTGATCCTTTAATTCCCAAGAAGGACCAGAATTTCAGGGGAAGAAACAAGTGAGGGAACCTCTAGGAGAGGGAGTAATGAACTCCAAGCAGGCTTTTAGCGATGCTATGTAGCCACAGCTCTGTGAACATATTTCAGCCCTTTTCCTTACTGCAAAGGTTTATTTTTACTAGGTTACCATATTTTTTTATTGCAAGCTAGCTTTAGAAAGTAAATTAATAGTATGTGCCACAAATGCTGTTCTGTTTCATGCAGCATCCAAGTCTGGTTTGGGGTCTGTTTCAATGCTAGACCCAGGAAGAGCGTGAAGCAACAGAGCTAAAGCAGGAATTCCTAACAGGCCTATAAGAAAATGTATGGCTGCTGTTTTATATAAATGGATCTTTTTCTTGGCTTTTTAGCAGGATATTGGTAATTCAAATAAGGACTCACGCCTTCTTGCTTTCTAAGCACTTTAACCGAGTTTATCATTCCTTCTGACAAAACCATGTAAGACATTTGATGACTGACTTACTTTCCCCCGTCACAGAACTATACCTAGACATACAAGGTCTAGTAAACCGCACAAAGACAGCTTTAATTCCCATAACTGACCTCGCACAACAACAAATCCAGGATATAGAAAAGATGCAGGGAAAAAGTAAAGACACCTGGGTGGGCTATCCTGGAAGACAACACCTTACACTTAACAGTCCAAACACAAAGTCTGGTACTAACAATAATACAAGGTGCAACTGTGACTGTGCTAATTGGAATGTGCTGTTATCTACATCACCAATGCCAGAATGGTAAAAATGCAAAACCAGACTGAAAAGAGACTGACTTTAGCTATAAGGCTATTAGTTATAAAGTAACTAATGATACTTTACCTAATACTACTACTGTTTAATCATTAACCAATTTTATTGTATTATGCTTTATGCTATTCTGAAGAATTACATGGCATTTTTTCATCAGTTGTTACTCAGTTAATTTATCTATCTTAGATGAAGTTTCTTCCCTTCCTCTGAAGGAATCAGCTACGCCAAAACCAGCAAGACTTCTGTTTGCACAAGCGGGTGTTATGCATCCCACATTTAACTGCTCGACCAAAACTGTGGGACTTCAGTGAAAATTCAAGACAAGACTTAAATTAATATTGTATCCAGTTCCAGTGAAGCGTTTAAGTGGATCTGCTCTATTACCCGAGCCTGAATATGGAGTTTATCTGGAAGAATATAAACCAAGGGAAACCAATACAGGAAGAATATAAACCAAGGGAAACCAATACAGGAATTGGCAGCAACTGGAATGCCACCCGAGATGTGTGAAGACATAACTGAGGGAAACACCTAAGAACTCTGGGTTTCTTAGGTGTCTGACTTCGGGCCTCTCCACACGTTATACATATATATTCAATCATGCGTCACCATCATATAAGGCTAATTATCATTGCATGGATGAAGTGCTCCAAGCAGGCCGCTCCTCTCAACTTAAGTCCCGACCTAACATTCCCAGGCCCAATCCATGGGACAAACAATTAGAAAATACTGTCTACGGGTCATACAAGGGAATGTGCAGACCAGTGTGTAGACAAGAGGGGCATGAATGTATACAAGGGTAGAACAAGGTAACCTAAAAACAGTGTCTAGCCCACTGGGTTACCCTCTACCTGTAATTATGCTTTTCCAGGACGATTAGTAGACAAAAGACAAAAAAAAGAAGGGAATAAGCCTCACTGGAGCATTGATCAATACATGCTGCTCACACAAACGCTTTGTTAAAGCACTGACCAGAGTAGGCCTCACTAGTAAACCTGACTGATGCATGAACTCCTCACAAACAAAATGGGCACGTGTGACAGATGCACCTCCTGCCAAGACGCAGGAGGGAGAAATGATGGTACAAGGTAGGATAGTCCAGTACCAAGATGATAAGGCTGGAATGGGAATACCTAGGTCAGAACGTGAAACAAGTCCCTGGTGCAGGACTGTTTGAGACATTCAAAATACCAAAGGAATGCAATAAATACATCCTTTGTTTTGCGCACTGTATAAAAGAATTGGAAATCACGGGAAATTTGTAGCAGCCTTTGGGATCCTGTGTGGTATTGTGCTGACTACCTTGTCATAGGTACAAATGCCTTAGCTCCCGGTCTGATGTACTTGTTAGGCCAAAAGGTGTTAGGGCTGTGCTTGTAGACAAACCTGGCCAAATCTTTGCCACCGAACCAAGCCTGTGGTCATTTAAGACGAGTTTACTGTTGGGATCTCCAGGCTGCAACTTTGCCAGCACTGCAGTTCCTAAGACTTCCAACACTACAGTACAGTACATCAAGTACAACACCTGATGAGGACAACAGCAATGACAAGACTGATAATCCCAGACAACAGCACTTTCAGAGGAAGGGCAAGAACCTTGTCTAATGTGCAAGAGGTAGGGATGCACCAATAAAGATTTTTTTTGGCTGATATTGATGACTGATTATTAACCAGCCATATCAGCCATTACCAATCAGATTGCTGACATGCAGCCCGGCAGGCTGGAAAGCAGTGCCTGGCCGGTAAGTCTACTGCGGGGGGAAGGGGTGTGGGGAGAGCAGATCAGGCCCCTGCAGTCAGGGAGGGAGCAGGGCTGGAGCACAGGCAGGGGCAGGCACTGTTCAGTCAGGGCAGAGCACAGGACAGAGCCATGGGCAGCTCCTACTGCTGCCCACACCCCCAGGGGAGGCATGGGGGGCATGTGCCCCCTGGATTTGTGTGCAGGGTGAGCTGCCCACTGTGGGCTGGGGCCACAATGGCCTCTTCCCAGTGGGGCTGGGCTAGGGATGTGCTTGGGGCGGGCAGCAGCAGTGCTGGAAGGAAGGGGGCAGTGGTGCCTACAGAGTGGGCTATAGCCACCCCAAAATTTACCACATTGACCCCCATAGTTCTCCTTCCCAGTGCCACTGCCATCCGCCCATCTCACCCCAAGTGCAGCTCTGCCCTCCCCCACTGGGAAGTGGCCAGCACAGGCCCTGGCCTCAGCCTGCAGCCAGCCCACCCTTGCCCCACACACAAATATAGGAGGGCACGCACCCCCATACCTCCCCTGGCGGTGCACGAGTCACCCTCCTATTCCCCCCCCCCCGCTCTGTCCCACACCCTGACCTGCCCCGGCCAGGCAGCACCTGCTCCAGCCCCACTCTGTCTCTTACTATCGGGGTCCCAATCTGTGCCCCCCACAACCCTTCCCTCCCCTACAACAGACTTACCAGCCAGATGCTGCTCTCCAAGCTGCTGGGGTGCGTTTCTGGCTGCACGTATGCTGCAGCTGCACACATTCATGCGGCATTTATTGGTGACATTATTGGCCACGTTGGCCAAAAAAAGCCGATTTCCTTTTATGAGAGTTGATACGATATGGACCACTATATCAGTGCACCTCTAGTAAGAGATATACAGAATACTGCTGCAGCACCCAAATAAAGTATCAATTTGTTATATCTTAGCATTTCTGCAAGTGCTAGAAATTATGTAAGCTAGATGTGTAAAAGATATGATGGGGTCATCCCACCCATAGAGCTTCTTCCTGACAGAAGAATCCACCTCTAGATCCAGCTCATGAGCTTGCCTGCCCCAGCTCCCAGGGCTGTTGTGCTGGCAAGGCCCACACCCAGGGGTCAATGCCACATCCCAGTATTATTTACGACCCAATTCTTCATTTTCAACCACTGTTCATACACAAATAAGGAGCAGTGAGGCAAAGGGTGGTTCCAGAGGATGGAGCTGGACTGTTCTCACTGGTGGCAGATGACAAAACAAGGAGCAACGGTCTCAAGTTGCAGCAAGGGAAGTTTAGGTTAGACATTAGGAAACACTTGCTCACTAGGAGGGTAGTAAAGCACTGGACCAGGTTACCCAGAGATGTGGTGGAATCTCCATCCTTGGAGATTTTTAAGACCCAACTACACAAAGCCTTGGCTGGAATTACCTAGTTGGGGCTGGCCCTGCTTTGAGCAAGGGGTTGGGCTAGATGACCTCCTGAGGTCCCTGCCAACCCTAATTTTCTATGATTCTATGACAGACGGCATTAGCTCCTGGGTGTGCTGGCCACACCAACACAGAGTGGCTCTAGCAGGAACATCAAGAAGCACTGCAGTCCGGATACAGCCCACCAGCTTATTTGAGCTCGACACCCTTAATCTAAGTCAAATTGTTAAAGCCTAATTTTCTTTTAGTCACCTAACTGATATTAACCAAAAGGGTGAATATTTCTATGATTTTTTTTGTCCTCTAAGCAAAGACCATTTTGTCCTCTTAGCAGCCACACTAAAAATCTCACTCTTTTAGACATGATCAGCAAATGCCCCTTGGTTGCATCTAATATAAGATGAGTCAGTTAAAACAGCTTCCTGAAAACTTCCAGCCCCCTCCATTCTAGGGAAATAATTTTTAACCTTTAAAGCTCTGGTTCCTAAATTGTCTCAGTTAATGGCAGAAGCACTTTTTCTGGGGGAAAAAAAGCAAAAAATGATGCATTTCAAAGCTATACATACCGTTCCTGACAACTAAGGACCTGGAAGCACATCAACAATGAAGTCTTGGGAGCCATTAAAACTGGGTCATAGCTTCAGGAGTCAGATTGCAAGACCTGGCAGTTCACCGCATAATTAAGATTGCCGTTGTGTATTTTAGGGTTTGTGAAGAGAATCATTCAGTAGGGCATTTTGCTAAAGCCCAGAATGTCTAAAGAACCAAGTTTTACCTGCAAACAGACCCAAACGGTCCCAACTGATCTGGGGAGAAACTTCTCCCACTGCCTAAATGCTCAGGTTCAGAGGCTTAGAACACGGCTTCAGCTTGTGTAACTGGAACATTTTATGTCAAATGAACTACACCACTATCTACCAGCTGATAAATTCTCCCTCCAAACAGGTTAGCCCATTTTCATTTGGCAAACAGATTTTCATCCAATCCATAACAGAACTTTAAGCGTCTGCGACTTAAGCCACTAAACATCCTACTTGTTTTTCCCACTCCTTCCTAAGAGCACCAGAATCCACCTCAAAGCTGCTCTTGAAACAGAACTAGACTAAACACAGCTTAGTACAATTTAACCTTTGCAAGTAAAGGCATTACATTATACGGATAATAAAAAAATAATAAAGGTCTTACTGTTGAGTTATACTGGTACAATGGTGCTTACTCCAGCATGATTCAGGAATAATACACTACATCACTGTGCCTACACTGGCATAGGGAGGGTATGCTAGTTTAGCTTGGTTTCATTATGGGGCCTTAACTTATTTTGATCTCTCAAAACATTTAAATAAAAAGTATGCTAAACCCAAGAGACTTTAGCTAAAACTGTATTGCAGACTGCATGTTGGGTGTGAGGGTGGGGAAGAGAAAAACATTTAAGTTTTTGAGGTCAAGTTTTATAAACAAGGCACAACATGTAATGTACTGTATTAAGGGATTAATCCTACGGGATCAAAGGGGCTATACAACTGGGCACTAGATGCCAGGTAAATCAGAGGCATTGTGAATGCCAGACTCCAAGAGACACAATCATGCCTCCCATCAGGATTACATTAGTTACCTTTCCAAGGCAGCAGTTTAACCCAAAGCACAAGGAAAAAAAAAAAACAAAAAACAAAACTAGTAGCAACTGCTTATTTACTAGGTAACTTTTTGCTTATGATTTAGGTTCACATGCTAGAAACATGTACTAACATATGGAAATGTATGCTATAGGAGTATATGCTATAATTAATCTAACATTAAAGTTCTACCCAACTGTAAATCTAAGTGTTTTGATGGTTACATCAACCAACAAGATTGCAGCTTTCTTTAGATAAAATTAATTGAAGTACAAATGGAAATGTTGATTAAAGAGGTGTTCAGAAGTGCTCTCAGTAATTTAAATCAATCCACCCTGAAAAGGTTCAATGATATTGGAAATATTTTTGTCCACGATAATCTCTATCCAGTTATAAAAGTGAAACTGTACATTAAAAGAGGCTTACTTTAGTAAAGCTAGGAAGGCTGCAGGCTCCACATCAGGCAGCTCAATCTCTGTAGAAGTCGTGGCCATTCCACCATTAAACATTGCATCGAAGACTGCACTGCCTACAGCCAACACAAACCTAACATGGGAGGAAAAAACAAAACAAAACAAAACAAAAAAACCTTACGTTAAACTACATTCAGCTTCCCAAAAAGTCCCCATTTCTGCCCCCCAGAACCATCTCAAGGGAACGTCCTTGTTGTATAGTATGCTCAGAAGGAACCCATCAAATCCCTGTTTCTCTTTACTGCGAAGACCGCCAAAAGTTGCCATTTGGAAGTTCTTCTCCTTTCAGCCCAGTATACAATCACGAGTCAGAAATCAAGAAATCACGAAGGCTCTTGTCAAGCCAAATGCTGAATAACTTATGCGCAAACACATGTATTTACTTTTTTGCGATATTTGCATAAGGTTTTTCATTTAAAAGGTCTCAGGTACATAAGAGTCTCGTGATCTGCTCCATAAGCTAGTTCACTGCATTGTGCCCATTTTACAGACTGAGACAATGGGATACAAAATTTATCTAAGCCCAGTCCCTGCACTGAACTGAACCAGATGGGAACAGAAGACAGGTATCCAGGCTCCTGTACTCGAATACCAAATAGTTCCCAAAAACCTGCTGGTATGTGAAGAAGTTTTCCGCCCTGTCTCTACTTCCCCGCCAGCAATGTGCCATCAAAAGTACTTTAGCTACAGCAGAACTAAAACTCAAACATGCAGCTTTCATCAATAGTGGTCTGAGTATCCAGCTCCAAGTGCTGAAGTACTTTCATCTCCCCAGTGTTGTACACAAACCTCCCAAAGTGTTCAGAAATGGGGACCACTGGCTAAGCACCATGAAGGTCTAAGAGAAAAAAAAAATCCTTTGCATGACTCTCTTAGAAGCATTTCAGTCTCATTTTCTACTTCTGGCCACAGTTAGACACTAAGCCTGGAAGATGAGTACAATTTAAACTTAAAGATACAAAGGGCGATAGTGGGCACATCTAACGCTGGTATACATTGCCATAAGTTGATATGGGAATTGAAAAGAAAGTCATTCTCCGCCCTACAAAATCAGGTTATAGTGTTGCTCAAAATAATAAAAGTGCTATAGAAACTTCTTCAGAGTTCTCATGTAAAGAAAGCAACCACCCCTGTTGAAAAGCTCTGACAGAATCGTAGAAAAACAGGTCTGGAAGAAGCCTCAACGAGTCACCAGCCCATCCTCTTGCTCAAGGCAGGTCCAACCCCTTGCTGAACTGCACCACAAAGAATGTGCATCTCACTAGCAATAAAGCTTCCAACAGGTTTTCAAGCTCTCTAAATAAGCACTGAAACAGATTAACCACCCTCAGAGTTGGAAGCTCTTCTTAATATCTAACCTAATTCTCCTTTAATCAAATTTAAGCCCATTACTACTTCATCCAACATCCATGGACACAGTGCAATTGAAGTCACCCTTGTTATAGCAATCCATTTTGTATCTGAAGATCATTATCAAAGTCTCCCTCAGTCTTCTCTAAACTAAATAACTGCAAGTCTTCCAACCTTTTCTTAGTTACTACATATATTTAAAAATAAGAAGGTGATTTGGTTCATTGGTAAACACGTATCTATCAAAGCTATTGTGCTGTAAACATTACCATATCAATTTAGACAAGCTTGCATCCAGCAAAAAAGGAGGCTTCTATAGATAGCTTAATTACCTTGAAAATTCAAGCAGAGAAAACCCTTAAAGATCAGCTTTCAACCAAAAAGCTTGGTGGCAATCCACAGGCACTGTTGTGACGACTGGTCCCTTTATGATCAATTCAGGAACTGATTCTAGGTGAATCTCTCACGTATCTGAACTTGAAGCATGTCTAGAAAGGAGAAGCCGTCAGCCCAAACTACACAAGGGACCAGAAGTTTCAAGAGCTACAGGAGTTTCTTGTATGGCAGGAGGCAAAAGATGGGCAAGATGGGCATCTTATGCCATCACTGAAGAAGTCTTATTTTTCCATTCAGTAGCTTCTAGAAGATTTGCCTAACAGCAATACGAAGAATGCTTCTTTCAGCAAATTCAGCTAAAGTCTTATCTGAAGAGATTTCTATTCAAGTCTGCAAAACATTCTTTTTTTAAATCAAGGCAGGTAAGATCATGTCTCAGATAGCCAAGGACACAATCATTAAAGATTCCTCCTTTTAAAGGCAGGCGGAAGACTGATTTGGTTGCTCCACTGTTTTTCCAACTATTACCCACCATTCTAATCACTCCAAAAGCCTACAGAGCAGTATACAAGGAAAACTACATCAAAGAAAGTTTTTTTGATTAGGTACTTCTAGAATAGACAAGAACAAAATCAAGGAACTTTTCTGTGATGCCATAAATGCTAAATTAAATAAAATCCCTTATTTACATAAAGGAGGTAATTTCATGGGATAGGCGAGTTACAAATAAATGCCTTGTTTGTTAGTAAAAATAATACAGATCTGCACTGGAATGGTCCAAGTTAACAGCCCGAGATGTGTGTACCCCCTCTACTGGTATGGAAATAAGCAACTGGCAAAGGATAAGAGTTTTAAACCTAACTTTTCACAATTTCTGCTTGCCTTTCACCCAGTGGACTAGTTTAAAGTGCCAAGACTGATGGTAACCCACCGGATTGTATACTACAAGCACCCCAAAGCATTACTTAAAAAACTTTTGAAAAATCATGGTAATTTGAAGGGATGTCAACAACCTAAGCATTATACTTCACACTCATCTATTTTTACCAGTAAAATTGAAGATGACTATAGAGATACCTAGGAAAAGCAAGAGATTGCTCTAATGCATATATTCATTTACAGTTTTCCCTGCACAGTCAAATTTCCCTGTTGGAACGGGTCTTTTCCCAATGGCTGCCTGACAGATTTTTGAAAATGAGAAAGGAGGAATAAACCAGATTTACAGAGGAACTCAAGGACAAGGGCAGCACTAAGACTATTTTTAACTCTATTTTTAAGAGAGTTGTTTGAGTTGATGTTCCTTGAACATCAAGTAGACAAAGCATGAGATAAGTTAACTGCAGAGAATAAGATTGCTTGGGTAGGAAGATGTGCTGGATGATCCAGCGGGTCTTTCTTACTTCTAAATTCAATGAAATAATGTGTTCACATAAGGGAAAAATATCCCTAAGTCCTTATCTGTCAGGATCATGACATCCCTCTAGCACAGTGAAGTCATGGGGTTATTTTTACACAATGCATTGCATACAAAGATGGTAGCCAAAACAGAGTGAGCTAATGTAGGAATTCAGTAACTAAGCAACAGAAGCAGTAAGAAGGCATTTAGGAAGTGAATGATAACAGCCAAGACTTTTCAGTAGTAAAATATGAAGAGAAACAGAAGTTGGGAGACAAGAGTCGGATTTTTAAGAATGCAGCACATCAACCGGTCTGAATTGAGGGTTACATTCATTTTCACCAGAACCCAAATTAACTTA
Source organism: Crocodylus porosus (assembly GCF_001723895.1). Classification (NCBI taxonomy): domain Eukaryota; kingdom Metazoa; phylum Chordata; order Crocodylia; family Crocodylidae; genus Crocodylus; species Crocodylus porosus. The sequence continues at coordinate 1,697,456 of NW_017728905.1, forward strand.
TTAATTTCCACAAAGCTTCTGTAATACTTTAAGCTCCTCTACAACTGTACAAACTAGTCTTTTTCCCTTGTACTCAACGGTTATCTCTTGTTGCCTTTTGTCCTGCACAGTAAACACAACGGGCCTTGATTCCCAACAAACTGAAGCATCACAAATGACAAAAACCCTTTGAGAACTAGGAATATTACATCACTTCACACTATTCCCCTGCCTCATTCATTCTACTGTACAAAGTGATGCAGATTTAAACTTGCACTATCTTCCTCTGTCACTCAGATTTTTACAAAGACTACCCGCAACAAAGCAATATAGCTGTATGTTTGCCAAAAGCTGCCTTTACAATCTAGATGAAGCTTTACTTTTAGCAACCATTTTCGATCAGAGTTTTGTTTCTAAGCCTACAACAGAAACTCCTCAAGTATGAATCACTGGCAAATTCTTAACTGTACCAGGCAGGCAGCTGGCAGCTTTGTACTCCCAGAAGTGCCATGAAGACAAAACTAGAAACATATCACAGCGACTTCACTGAAACCTCCCAATTTACCCAGCAAAATGCTTGTTTCAGAAAAACAATACACAGAGATTCAGTGTCCCTGCTGGCACCAGCTTTGAGGATGTTTTGTACTGGGGATGAGATTCTCAACCAGAGTGATCTAGTATACTGGGGTGCCTTGAGATCCTTCCAAGGGTGCTGCAGGGTACCAGCACTGTTAGATTTGCAACAGGATTCACAAGATAAATCCAGACATTTTAAACAGGAATTCACAGCTTCAAAAACTAAGAGCTGGCACTTTCCAAGGGATGCCTCAAGTCCACAAAAGTTGAGAATCACTGCATTAGGGTACTGCCCTAACGTATTAACTTTTCAAACGTGGCTTTGTTTATAGATTAATAGATTCAAGGGTCTTTTCTTCTGCAATCTCAAACTGTTAAATATTCAGTACATCTTTAACACCCCGGTAGAGGGTTTTTTAAAAAAAACAAACAAACAAAAACCAACAAACAACTAGCCCAGCTGTGAGGCTCTGTTCCAAACAAATCAATCAACCATAAAACAAATTAATTCAATTTGAATGCTGAATGCCATCTACTAGTCAGGCTGCTGCAGAAACAAAGTATTCCTTAAAAGAACTTTTTTTCTGAAACCCGCTCAGTGCTTCATGAATTACTAAAATATCCCAGAATGCAGTTATCAGAGAACCAGAAGTCTGAATACAATCTACAAAATGTACACACATTGCGTCATAGTATAATGCATTCTGGTATGCTCTCCATGAACCAGAAAGCATCGTGTGGATTTCAAAAACAAGAAAATGGTTTAAAAAAGTTACTTACAACCTACTCCTGGCTGAGTGCCCCTCCCCACTTGCCACTGCCTGGTTAGCAGTGCATTCAGAACTGCAGAACAGGAATGTGATCAACTCAAATATCACCAGTGTTTTCAAGCTCATTTGTAAGGGCACTTAACTCTGCAATACAAAAGTCCTCCTATTTTCCTAATACCATAGAAGTAGTTTGGTTAAAATGGGAAACTAGAAGCCAATGTACTTGACAAAAAAGTTTTTAGTCAAGATAATTACATGCATATTTTAGATAAAGGAATATGATAAAATGTTCCAAGTGAGAATGCCTTGGTAAATCACCACTTAAAACTTTTTATCTTAAAAATTCACTGGATCCCTGGCTGCTATGGTCACTGTCATGTAAGGGGTACAGCCAGTCATATAAGGGGCACTGATATTCACAGGTCATTTGAAAGAAACTTATCAGATGTCCCCCAAAACAGCAGATGGCAAATGATGTCCAACAATGCACCCCTATATTTAAAAGGAGTTGCCACAAGAATCAGCATGGTATCAAATTAACCAAATGGAGTATTATTGAAAAAAAGGCAATTTCACACTCTTCAGGGACATGCAGTTTGGGAACTACAATTTCTTAAGGCTGAACAGAGTAAGTATCACTACAGTAGCTGTCTAAACTGTTTCATATCCAGTTGAAAATATTATTTCTTTCCTAGGTTCAGACTGTCTAGTTGTACATCCCACGCTGCCTTAGCTAGTTTTTAGAAATAGCTCAAGCTCCACGTCAGAGAAAAATCATTGCTATTTCCTTTCTTTAAAACGAAAAAAAAAGGAAAATAGAGACCAACTTAAATATTTTACATGTTAGCCAACACTCAGTTTTCATTGCTCACAGAAGATACAGGTTAACACATTAATGCTAGAAGAAAATATGTACGTATGTACATATGTGCATATAAAAATAAAATCTGCTTCAAAGTATAATCCACCAACTATTTAATTTGCTGTATTTCTGTAGGCTGATCAAAACAAGATGGCTCTCTCGTCAACAATATTTTTTCTTTTCCTTTTCCTCAAAGGTAGAAAACTGCAACAGTTAGACCCATTCTACAGCTCAAGTGCAACCAGAGTGCCATACTGCTGTCTAAGGTCAAGTATTTAACAAGTCCCCAACATCTCCGAGAGCGTTTAAACCAGAAGCATTAACTCTGAAACAAATTTACATTGCTGTTAAAATGTGGCCTTATCTCGTTTTGCACATTAGACCTAAGCAGTCCTTGCTCAAACCTGTTGAAGCTTGATTTACACTTCACAGTGAGACTGCCATGGTCTTAATGTAGTGCTTGTGAAGCTATGGTAAATGATAAACATCTACAGCAGTGGTTTTCAACCTGTGGTCCGTGGACCCTTGAGGGTCTGTGGACTATGTCTAAGGGGTCTGCGGAAGATGACTGTGATCAATCAAAAGTCTGTGAATACCCACACGTACAATTCAAAGGGGCCCACACCTCCACTCAGAAATTCCAAAGGGGTCCACAAACGAAAAAAGATTGAAAACCACTGGTCTTGAACAGCAGTTCTCAACCTTTTTACATGACAGGCATCCCTTGGAACATACTGACTCTTAATTTTCATTTGTGCTTTGACTACAGAAGAATAGAGCGATTATTCTGCAAGGAACACCGAAACACCACAACAGGTCAGCATATTTTTGAACACTCTGGATTCCCATTTGAAATCCCTGCCTTTATCTTGAAAAACATGTCTGCACACCTAACAGGGCTAACACTGCACGGCAACCCGCTGCACTCTCAAAAGGATCTCAAGGCACCCCTGGATGCCATATCACCCCAGCTGAGAATCACTCAGAGAGAGGAACGAGAAAACAGAACAAGGGAAAGGGAAATGTTAATTGGTACGTGGGAACTAGAGGGAGGAAGAAAATAAGTCTACAATCTTTCTCCTTCAGTTGCTGTAGAGGTGACCTCACATCTGCGGGGACCAAATACTACTTGCTTTTCATTTTCAATTCTCCATCACTTGGAAATGCAGGGGTACACACCAGTATTAAAAACTTAAGAGCCCTGTGAGCCAAAAGAGTTTAAGGGGCACCATGTTAGCATTTCAGCTCTGCTAGAGCACCAGCGTGTTGCCACCGCATCTCAGAGATTTTCATACCACAGGAGGCTAAACCTCCATCTTCGAAGTTCTGCACATGTGGCCAGGTCTCCAGGAAGACAATGCATCTCCTACCCACAGGTACAACCTGGGAGGCGTAACCTGACAGCTAAGCCAGAGGCATGAAAACAGGGAAAACAAAAGCAAAAAGTGAGCAGAAGAGTGCCAGGGCAGCAAACCAGGGGACCCACTCCAGCCTGCGAGGCCTCGCCCTGCAGCATGCCCCACTTCCCCTTCACCCCGCAGCATGTCGGCAGTCCGCACAAGGCAGAAAAAGCAGCACGAGCGAGCGATGATGCTTCAGCGCAAGGAGCCCCCAACTCCCCACCTCCTGCCCCGCCTTCAGCACAGGGCTCTCCCCCTGCCCCCCCATCCTCTCTCAACATGGGGCTCCCTCCTCACAACATGGGGCTCTGCCCCCGCTCCCCCTCACTGACATGGGGCTCTGCCCCTGCGCACCCCGTTCTCTCTCAGCACAGGGCTCTGCCCCCCACATGGGGCTGTGGCCCCTGCTCCCCCCCTCCGACATGGGGCTCTCTCCCTGGCCCCACAAACATGGCCCCCCTGCCCTCTCAGCAGGAGGCTCCCTCCCCACATGGGGCTCTGCCCCCTGCTCCCCCCCTCTAACAGGGGGCCTCCCCCTGGCCGCTCCCTACTCAGGGTGTCCCTCCCCCCCTCAGCACAGGGCTGTGCATCCTCCCCAGTACGGGGCCCTGCCCCCCACCCCGGGGGTCCCGGCTGGGCGGGCGGGAGGGCGCGCACCTGTGGGCCGGGATGCGCTGCGAGCCGCGGCCCTTGCCCACCAGGAAGTGCACGTCGCTGAGCACCTCGTTGTTGAAGAGGAAGGCGAAGCGCTCCTGCACCGTGGGCTTGGTGGCCTGCCAGTTGTACACGGGCTCCCGCTGCAGCGC
>NW_017728905.1:1702073-1740507 GCF_001723895.1 Crocodylus porosus
GAAAATGTTCATTTAAAAAAAAAATTTTTTTGAGGGACGTGTTTGGCAGAGACAAAAAGACACGCACGACTCCGCCGCTCCTGATGAGCCTAACTGCCTTTAAAAAAAATAAAAAACTCGCACAGCTTTCGGGCTCAGGGAAAATGAAAGACGGGGAAAAGGACCGCCTTTCGGTGCCCCGGAGGCCGAGGGAGCACGTGGGGAGCGAGAAAGATGGCTGGAAGATGGGCACAGGTGGCCAAAAGCTCGCACAAAAAAAAAAATCACTTGGAAGAACAGGGCCTGTGGCCAAAAGTTTGCAGAGAAAGCTAGTTTGAACAAGGACACCTGCACATGCGGCCAAAAGCTTGCAAAAAAAGACCGTTTCAAGAAGGGTGCGTGCGGCCAAAAGTTTGGAGAGGAAGATAACTTGTGATCGTTTCATAGGATGTTTTTGAGGCCGCGCATTGACGCAGCGGATGCCCAACCCCAGTGGCTCTGAGCAGGGCCGGAGTAGCGTGTAGGCGAACTAGGCATGTGCCTATTGCCCTACGCGAAGAAGGGCCCAGTTGTGCTTATTTTACATATTACAATTAAGTGAAAAAAAGTAATACAGGAAGTTCATCTTCAGCTGGGGGCCCACTGAAGGGTTAATCCAGCCCTGGCACTGAGAGTCCCCTTTTTCAGGAATTTTTTTCATGCCTCAAGTCAAGTTGGCCAAATCAATTCCAAATCCACGCGAGTCATTCAGGAACCATGCGTGGCCTTGCTACTAGCAAGCATCCTCCACCCATGCCTGGCGCTTCAGATGTTTCCAAATCCTTTGGCTGGTGTCCTACATGCAGGCCTGAGCCCGGAGGCCGTGGGTTCGGATGCCCTGAGTTTTGCTTGCCCTCAGCCATATGGCTGCAGAAACAAGCTAGGGAGGAGTCTCCTGTTTCCATAAAGTTGGTGTGCAGCCAAGATCTTCCCACTGGAAGTGAAAGTGGGAGGCTAACTATGCCTTGCCTCAGTGAAGGTACTACCCCCGTGCCACATTCATGGTTTTCCCCTGCCAGTAAGAAAACCATTGTGGTGTCCATAGTATTTCCCCTGCCTGGCACTGAGAATCATCAGCATTTTCTTATGGCGGCTTGCCTCAAAACAAAGATATGCTTCCATTTGGATGACCCAGGTCTCACTCACTCACTGCAGCATTAAAGTGAGCAATATCAAGTAAATAAGATTTATGTGCATACTTATTTATTTGCATGGGGGGGGGTTCAGTGTATGATAGTATTTGAGCAAATACAAGAATTTTGAGCTTCCAATACAATGATTCATATTTAAGAGCTGGCAAGGCTGCATGGGGGGAGAACATGGGTGCAGGTCACTGCAAGGGAGACAGGGCCCTGGGGTGCTGGCAGGGCAGAGGCCTGGAGGGGTGTGGGGGCCTGTGGGGAGGGACCAGGTTGAGAGACCGGTGGGCACAGGCGGTGCCTCAGCTTGCCTTCTGCTGGCAGTCCCTCACCTCTGAGGAGCGGCTTTGCACCTGGGCATCACCTACCAGGGCCGGTCAGGATTCGCCTGTGCAGCTGCAAGTAGAAAGCAGGGTAGAGTTGCACCTTGGAGACCAATGTAGCTCTATACGTGTAGTATATGTTATCTCACTAGGTATCTCTGGATCTACTATATATAACCAAAGTAGATGTGTAGTATAGATATAGATGCCCACACATACCTATTTAGGTATCTAGCTTGCTTAGCCTCTAAGGTGCAACTCTACTCTGCCCTCTGCTGGGAACTGCATATGTGGCCTCTGATCCAGCACTGGTAAGGGATTATGGCATGCAAAGCACAGCAGAGCCTTCAGGTGGATGATTGTGTACCTGTAGGACCCTGCTACACTTTACATATACAGATATTACACTACTGACTGATTAATTGTGCACTAAATTTTGACGGGCCACAGGTGTACAGTAGTTATCATGCAATTAACTGGTCAATGGTGCAATACATTTAGACCAGCTTCACTTGCAAAGTTATCATCACTTGCCCATCCAGGTACAAAAAGAGCCAACCAGTTAGTGCTTGAAAATGTGTAACAACTCTAGCTGGTTTCTATCCAGCTTTAAGTTGAACAAGTGGCAGGACCCATAGAGAGAACACATACACAAGCTTTCAGGAGTTCAAGTTCACTTCAACAAATGTTTCAGCTCACCAAAGCCTGTGATAACATACATTTACTTCTACTTTGTTTAGTTTATAAGGTGCAAATCTATCTTGCCTGCTCCTTGACTGCACACTAACACACCTAACTACACCTCTATGCCGATGCAAGCCAGTTTCAGTGATCATTTTGGAAAACCCTGTCCCCCCACCAACCAGTTTTCCAAGCTTCACAGCTGTTGTAGGAAAAAGGGTATTTCACACCAGCCTGGTACCTCCCTAATCACATGCTGCTGCTATCTCACTGTGGCCCTCAAACTTCCCAGTACGAATGTTAGCAAGCTCGCTCCTTGCTGCCCTGTGGGATAACAGGAGGCTGTGGGCACTGACTGGCAGATAACAACAGATTTTTATCTTGGAGCCAGCTGTTATTGCAAGGTAAAAAGTGGCTTGAAGGTCAGGATGAATCTGAAAGGCAGAGGATGGGTGGAGAAATTCATTAGGAGACAAGACAGTTGCATGGGTCTGAATTCAGCGGCCAAACTGTTAAAGCAAGGTGGTTTATTATTCATTGAGATGTGATCAATGTTCCCTGCTCACCTCTCTTACCTATTCTACCCTCAGATGTGTACGCCCATGCATTAGAGAGCCAGTGTTCGATCCCTGCTTCCACTGGTTCAGAAACTGCTCAGCCCCCAGGGATGTATTATCTTCCTGTACTGTTTCCCTAAGGCTTTCATTATCATTTGCCTAATACATCCTGACATGGCATTTGTATTGGCCCAAAGCTGCAAAAACTGTGTGGCTTAGGAGTTTCAGACAGACATCACTACAAGCAGCTATTGCTAAGGAATACTGTGACAGCGTCATTTCTTTCCTGCCCAGGGCAGGGGGTTGGACTTGATGATCTAATAGGTCCTTTCAGACCCTAAAATCTATGAATCTATGACTCAGGGACTGCAGAAAACAGAGCTGCTAAACAAAAGCAGTGATTTGAATACAAAGGGTAGGGAAGTGGGGAGGAAAAAGTAGGGGCACTTCTGAGAAAGGCAAGGTGAGTAGGAGAGGGAAAGCCAAAAGAGTTAACCCACAGAGGAAAATAGGGCCTATAAAAACTAATCCAGGTAAAGGGATAAAACTCTATAGTCTCAATTTAAAGCAATCCAGTCCGCAGATGATTTCTTGTTCCACCATTTTCTGTTCACATTCATTTTTAAAGTTTTGATGTCTAAAAGACCAGTCAATCTTAAGTCCAGCAATGGCATGAATGTCCAACAAGGTTAAAGTGGTTTGATGCCATTTAGGAGTAGCTGTTTAATCCTGCTGTGATATATACTGACACTGAACAAAAAACATGTGGCATACGCAGATGGATGCTCCCGAATGCCTGGCTACAAAAACATCCGGTTCTTTATATGTTTAGTCCTAGTTTTTAAGTGGCACTGTTCATGCGATCAAAGTTAGCGGTTCCAGGACCCACAGTAACACCTATGAAAGGATCAGCTCTGCACTTATGTGCTGCCTAGCTGCCACGGTAAACATTTAAGGGCAAAATATCAATTTTCAAAACTCACATATAGCAGCCTCCTAGCCCCAGAGACATCTAAGGAGATTGGTAAACAAGGGTCTGAGTAGAATTTAAGTAAAATTCAGGCACCAAGTCACAACAGCAGCTCCGTTTCAGCAGTCACAAAACTCCTTAAGCACCTACATTCATCTGGCATCTACATTTGTCCTAAAATGATCCCCAGGGGTCTGATCTTATGCCTCACATGTGCAGAAGTGTCCCGGTCTAAGCAGTTAAGTGCCAAACTCCCACATGAGCTCCGTTTGCAATTCAGAGAGGAGGTGAAGTAGTACGAGGCATGTTCTGAATAAACCTAACACATGTGACAGCATCATGTTCAGCATGAAGCACAGCAGTCACGGTCACGCCTGCTGGAATACGCAGCCAGAGGGGGTGAAGGTGATGCCAGCCACCTTTTATGTGATAGCCCCTGGGCAGGATGTGCAACCTCCATAGTGAAGACAAGTCCTATGTAGTCAATTTGGCTTTTGCCCTAAGCATCTAAGGGTTTGCCTCTAACAGAGCAGCAGGAGGTGTGGGCCCCGCGGGGTTTCATAGATTTCATAGACATTAGGGCTGGAAGGGACCTCGGGAGATCATCGGGGTGTGAGCATGCCCCACACAGCCAAGTCTGCAGGCACACTTCAAATCCAGAAGTTCGCTAGGGAGGCTCCAAGCGTACCCCCCCCCCAATCAGACACAAGTCTCAGAGGGACAAGTCCAAGGCAGCCTCGGTGATGTATGGCTGACTTGGATCATGCCCACAGACTAAGGTGTTCAAGACCCACTTCCACAATAGTGGAGACGAGCCCTAAATTTCCACCTGTGAAGTTCCCGAAGCACTTACATGTCTGTTTCTGGGCATGTTCAGAACTGCCTAAATGCTGATCAGCTAGGTCTTCTGCTCACGCTTCATCCCCTGCCTATCCTGTGTACAGGAATCGATCTGCTAGGCACTCTCAGACCCACACCCACCATACCAGGCCCTATGCCGAACACGGCCAAAGGAGGTAGTGGGATGTTTCCCACATCTTTTTATCCCAGCAGTCTGGATTGTACTGGACTTCACAGCAGATGATCCCTTCTGCCTTAATAATCGCTGAGTGTGACTGAAAAGCAGCCTTGTTTTAAAGGGGTATTGTTTTTATTTAAAACATAATCTTTCTTCTACTAATAATCAACTGATAGAACTAAGAACTGAAATATGCTTTAAACCAGGGGCGGGCAATTATTTCGGGTGGAGGGCTGCTTACTGAGTTTCAGCAAGCCACTGGGGGCCACATGACAGGCAGCCGGGGCAGATAAATATTAATTTTCTAAATTTGGGGGCCTCGGCCCATGGGCCGCATTTTGCCCACCCCTGCTTTAAACCCTTGCACGCTTTCTTTCTTTACTATTTGCCCAAGACACGTGGCTGGGTGTGTTGCTTTTATGTACTGTTTGCCACAAAAATAAATCTCCACTCTGCATGATGCAGCTAACAACTTATAAAGCAACAGCATTATCGCTCCGAATGCTCCATGCAGAAGATCTGCCATGCAGCAGGTGTCCAGGTTGTAGCCGTGTTGGTCGAGAGGCAAAAGGAATCAAAACTTGTGGCAGAGCTGATATCTTTCATTAGACCAGCTAGATATTTGCAAAAAAAATTCCTTCTTTGCAAGCTTTCGGGCACAGGCACCCTTCATCAGGCGTAGGAGAGTGCAAAGACTGTAAACGTTCTCCTAGGTAGAAATGAAAATTCATATTTCACAGGAAAGTGGAAGGTGTGGTAAAGTCTCCTGTTTAGGACAGTTCATTTTCTGCAGATTAGGCTCAGAGAAAAGTTGGAAACATCTTTTTACCTCGCAATTGTCTGGCGGTAAGCAGGATGTAGAATCATATTTCCTTCTGGTTATGATGTTTCATATTTCACAGAAGGGTGGAGAGACGGGCTGTTCTGGGCAGGAATCTTTGGCGGAGAGGTATCTCTGTGCTCTGTTAGATAAACGTTAGAGGGAGCTAAAGACTATCACATGAATTCAAGTGTAAGCCATAACAAGACCTTGAAAGGGGAACTAGTAGAGAAGCTAACTAGGATCAGTGGAGTTCTGCCACCTTTCAGATTGGATATAAGGAAAAAACTTTTCTGGTTCGTGTGACCAGACCGTGGAATAGACTCCCAGCGGGGAGTGGCGCAGGCACCTACTTGGAGATCTTCAGAAGGGGACTGGACATACACCTCGCTGGGGTTATTTGACCCCAGCAGTCTTTCCGGCTCAAAGCAGGGGGGTTGGACCCAATGATCTCACGGGGTCTCTTCCACCCCTAAACGTCTGTGAAACTGCAAAACATGTATTAAATATCATTTTCTCTATTTTACAAAAGATTAAACTGATCACATCCATTCACAGTATTGTGGTAAGGCTCAGTTTTCAATAAAGGACAATGGTGAACATGGGAACAAAGATTGGATGGCTAATGGGAATGAGAGCAGGGATTTAGGAATTACCGTACCTGGACTGGAAGCAAAACTCAGAGTATAATGTACTCAGGTCAGGGGGACTAGATAATTTCCACCCCAGACTTCTGAAGGAACTGGTATATGAAATTCTAGTTCGGGCAGCAAGGATTTGTAATAGATTGATCACATTGTGAGTAGTACCATGTAGCTATAGAATAGCAGATGCATGTATGGTAAATTTAAGAAGGGCAAAAGTGATCCAGGCAGCTGCAAAGCCTGCATGTGTGACCACCATAATATATAAGATATAGACCAAGTTTTGAAGGAAAGAATAATTAAAGGCATGGTGGTAAAGAGAAAATGGGATAAAATATAACTTAGCTTTACCAAGGGTAGATTATGCCAGACTAACCTGATATATTTTGTTGATAAGTGATTTTCTAGGGAAAGAAACGCAGAAGATTTCATATATCTGGACTTCAATTTAGCACTTTATGTGGTGCCAAAAGATGCAGAAAATGGGGATTACTTAAAATGTGGAAGGTGGAGGTTAGTACAAAAATTGTAACAAGTAGCCAGGAACTGACTAAGGAGGTGATAACAATGTGTGGTGTTGAAAGGGAACCAACCACTAGGCTGAAAAGATATTATCCAGAGAGTTTTCAAGTCTTAGGATTGCTCTTATTACAGCCTGCCATTAATGATCTGGGCACAAAAAGTAGAAGTGTTCTAATGAAATGTCCTGATAATTCAAAAGTTGGAAATATAAGCCCTAAGGAGGATCACAATATTAGAGAAGGAGAGTTGGAAGACCTTGAGGACTGGAGGAACAGAGAAGTGATCAGCTTCAACAGTGTAAACTGCAAGGTCATTCATTTAGTGGCTAGTATGATTTTGATGTCAGCTAGGAGCTTATAAGTTAGAAATGGTTGGGGGCAGGGAGGGCAGAAAGACCTGGATGAACTAGTCAGTTGTTGAAATGACTAAAAGCCACCAGTGCCATGAGAATGAAAGACTGATGCGACTTCCTAAGATGGATCAGTAGAAATAGGGAAATAGGGAAGTATTGATTGTACAAACTTAAGTGAGACTTCATTAGGAATACTGTATAAAGTTCTGGCCACCAATGCTAAAAAGATTAATTGGAATTGGAACAGGTGCAGAGCAGTGTTAGGATGATCAGGTGAATGGAGAGTCTATCATGTAAAAGGAGACTCAAAGAACGTGGCATGTTCATTCTAGCTGAGAGGGGATTTGATTCCTGCCTATAAGTATGTCAGAAAGGTAAACACCAGAGAGGAAAAGGAACTATTTTAGCTAAAAGCAATGTTGGCACAAGGACAAATGGATATAAACTGGCCAGGAATATGGATGGAAATCAGAAGAAGGTTTCTAACCCATCAGAGAAGTGAGGTTCTGGAACAGTCTTTCAAAAGGAGTAGTGAGAACAAAAACCTACCAGCTGTTAAGATGAGCCTAGATGCATTTCTGGAAGGATGATATAGCATGGTTGTTGGCAATAACACAGGACTGCACTCAGAGCTCTCTCTCAGTCCTAGCTTTCTATTCCTATATTTTATGATACTGCCAACCTTTTTGTCCTTGATCTTGTTAGGAATTACCGCAGTAATTCTCTCCCAGGAAGCTGGCTGTGCCACTGCCCATATCCCCTGCCTCTTTCAAGGGTAAAGGATAATACCACATGGATGTCTCCATGTTGGACACCATACTTACAAGATCTTTTTAGTTCCTTTTTTTTTTGGATGGGCAATAATCCATACTACCATAATTTTTCCAGGGGTGTTGGTTGTAGCCCTGTTAGTCTAAGGACATAGGCCGAGAAGGTTCTTTGGGTAAATCTGATATCTTTTATTAGATCAACTCAAATAGTTAGAAAACTTCTTTGCAAGCTTTCGGGTACAACCATCCTTCTTCAGGCCTGAAGAAGGATGGTTGTACCCGAACGCTTGCAAAGAAGAATTTTTCCAACTATTCCTATAGGAACTTCTTCAGGCCTGAAGAAGGATGTTGTACCCGAAAGCTTGCAAAGAAGAACTTTTCCAACGATTTGAGTTGATCTAATAAAAGATATCAGATTTACCCGAAGAACCTTGTCTACCTTTATTTTTTGCCTTTTCGAACACCTTTCATTTGAGGGTCTCAGAAGCACTTAACAAACATTATCAACACAATATCCCTCCTCCTCTCTGGATTGTTAGGTAAGTGGTGTGATCTCCATTGGCAGTGAGGGAAAAGGCAGAGAGAGACTAACCTAAGTACAATTCCAACCCTACACAGCAAGATCTGGTAAATCTAGGAAGATAATTAGAAGTCTTTAGGAGTCTTGTATCCACTTTCATGATGGTTGTTCTGCTTCCAGGACACCCAGGATCCTTCCTCACTCCAGCAAAGCAAATGATAAAATCAGAGTAAACTAACTGTACAGCACTTCTAGTCTAATTATTTCAGAGTCACGCAGGTGCAGCTGCTACCATGCGTGGCCTAGCAGTAGCCCATTGAAGAGCGCTGCCTCTCTTAATAGATCAGCCGAGAACGAAAGGCACGTTTGTATGTGTTACATGTGAAGTTAAACAGCAGCAAAGCACAAGAGCGTACTTTAGTAATCAGACAACTTCATACAGGGCTTGTCCACATGGGATATATTGAGGCAGATCAATGAGTTGAGTTATCTGAAGAGATATGAATGAGAAGATACTACAGAAGGTACCATAAAAGAAAGTATAGTGGTGACAGTATTGCCTGGTGCGGTGACTGCTGAGTTGGCAGTGGCGATTACTGTACATTACTCATGTCTACAAATATCTAGAATCACATAAATCCATTATGGAACAAAACAGCTAAAAATAAATGCACGTAACCAATTAGAAAAATATGTTTCTATTCAGTGAAAAGCAGGATGTCTCACTAATGTCAGAGGAACAGATTATTTCTTAAACATTCAAACAAGTGACACACGTAAGTTGCCAGACATGTAGCACATGGTGGAAGCAGCAGGCATGTCCAAAATGACTCACGCCATACACTATCAGCTCGAGTCACAGAGACTTTTCAGTAAGTAACACATGCCAGGAAGGACAAATGCACATTCCCACCAAGCTGATCAGCAGTACAGGGCAGACAAAATCAGCTATTGCACTCTGTGTCATCCAGATTATATTCAGATGTTGTGACCTCAAAAGAAGCTGGTGGAATTACTTTCCAGGACTCTTGAGAAAACTCACAGCAACCCCCCAGTCTACCTTGTTTTTAATGAGCTCGTTATCTGCATGCTAACTACTGTTTTTAGTACGAAATGAAATACCGCGGAAGCTCTTTTTAGTGATTTGAACCAAGCGACCTGAGGATTTACTACTGTAGTCAAAGGACATGCATTTGAACAACGGCTCATAGACCTTTACCAATTACTGCAGGAAAACAATGCGCCATGTTACATTAGCTACATTGGTCCAAACCCAACCCTGCTCTCACTGCCCTTCTTTTCAGCCATTACAGATGCAAGACACAGTGGGCGCATCTACATGTGACCCTACCGCGCCGTTGTTACTACACTGCCGTTCGTATCTCCTTTTGGAAATGCTAAATGACAGCGCGCTAACAGCCCAGACTGCGCCGTCTGCGCGGTGCACTGTTGTTTTTAGCCGCTACATCGCCGTAGCAACGCACTATACTGGAGGAGCATGTTGCTACAGCAACATAGCTGTGGCACCACGGTTTTTACCCAGCGACGTACCATCTCGTGTAGACGCACCCAGCGAGTGTAGGAAAGCAACCCAACGCTGAATCAGGCATGTAACATTTAAGTAATGGGGAGGAAAGAGACATCAAACTGGATAATCCTCCATAATGTTGGAGGAGACACTGGACTTAAACTCAGAAAGACTGGAGAGAGGAACAGCTCCCAACAGTAAATTGTCTGACTTCTGAGTAATACCAAGTGCAATCAGCAGCTCTGGTGTCTCAAGGTATTTGATTAGCTTAGGAAGCATCAGGGAAAAGCTGCCGCCGTGTCTGGCCTCAGACTTGGAGGAAACTCCTCTCGAGGTGGGAGAAGGATCGAGGCTCTGAAGCCCGTCATCAACACAGCAGTGGCCAGTGCCAGTTGCGACGGTGTTTATTTTGTGACGTGGACATGTCTCCACTGGGAAAGAGGACGAAACATTGAGGAAGATGGAGAACGACCTGGTTTTTGCTGGTCCGGGTAGTCACTTCAGGTCCCTGTATGATGCTACCAAAATAACTCAGGCCTGCGTCCAGAATAGCTCCTTCCTCAGATCCTCATTCTCTAAACAAAAGTCTTGACATAAGAACGGACTCATTGCTTATCTGATCCTAATTTCTGCTCTCCAAACAGCCAGCCAGGCCGGTCCATCCCTTCCAATTCAACCAAGTGGGAGAGAGACCCCAGAGACTTGCTCCTCCTTTTGGACGCTGTTCACTCTGCTTCTTTTTCCTTTCATTTGTCACTTGCTTCTGCAGGTCTCTTCTTTTGTACACTCCCTTTTATTTTCCTTGCTAGCCCCTAATTCTGCTCTTCTCTCATACTTTGTCTCTTTGCCTGCCTATACTGCTTCTCTCCCCGGCTACCTGCCTGGTTCCAGGTGGGCCGTCAGGGCCGCTCTGCTGCAGGAGCCTCTCCCCCGTGCCCTTGGTTAACTGCCAGACTCTACCGCCCTTCCCCGAGCACCAGAGACTCTCCTGATCCCAGCTCTCCATCCCATGTCACGTGGAGCCTCCCGTCTGCTGACAGCGACGGATCAAGGAGGGCAGGGAGGTCACTCCACGAACTCCATCACCGCTACCTCGTTGCACGCAGGCAGCCGAACAACTCTCTAATGTTAACACCTTTGGAACACGATCCTCCTCTGCTGCACCAAACTGAAACACAAATCATTGCAGGAGGAGAAAGCTTTGCAGCCCCTGAGCCAGGGATAATCCAGATAAGCAGGTCTGATATTCCATCCAGGGGAAGACGGCAGCGGCGGCACTTACCCACCACGCAGTACAGAACGCACAGCAATTCGGGACAGGCTGAACAGGCCACAATTCATCCTCCTATGGATTTTTTTTCCTTCATTCTCCCACATCCTCCTTGTCAGAGATCTCTGCTGAGTCAATGCTATCTGTAGCCATGAGATAGCAGTTATATTTCCCCACCCCTGCAGTGCAGCCACCTCTAGGGTGGAAACACAGAGGCCATTCTGTACCACTTGCACAACAGAAAGGAAAGACTAACATATCCAGTTAAAAACAACAAACTAATCACAATATTTAGCTGAATAATAGTAGTAGTAGTAGTAGTAGTAGTAAATAAACCTTCTACTCTTTTCCTCCCTGGAGTCCCTAGTGCTTCCTACCGACTCTGACCACAATTTTCAAGAGCAGCTAAACAGTGTAGACATCAATCTCTGTTTGATTTAAACAAGTCTTTCAGGAATATTTCAAAATCCCACCCTTTGCATCTGTTCTTGTTAAGCAAGTTTGTAAGAGTGGGGACTGTCTAGCGTTCGTTGGTATCCAGTCACAATCATCAAGAGCCGCTACCTTGACAGATGGTAGCGTGGGCCCCAGTCTTCTGATCCTTTGGAGGTCTCCCATCATTTTTGGCTTAACCTTTTCACCAAAAAAAAAAAATCACTTATTCAGGCCGAGTAAAACATTTTACGATCTCAAACTCATGTTCATTTCAACAAATTGCTTCAGGTAAGAAAAGAAAAAAAAAATCCTACTCATGACCTCCCCCCTCCCCCCAAACAATGTTTCTTTTCATAATTCACCTGTAATTTTCTTCTTTTTTAAATTTAAAATGTAAAAAAAAAAAAAAAACCCAAACTTGGAAATAAAAATAACACACCTTGGGTTTTCCATTTGCTGGAAAATGTAGACAGGACAAGTATCAGAAATTATTTTATTTTAATTTTTTTGCCATGTCCAGCGCACCAAAAAAACCCCCTATCTTTGTACAGGCATACTCCCATTGAAAAACTCACCTAAAGTGAACCAGTTTAGCTTGTGGTGAGCAGACACACACGAGTGGGTCGGCCTTCTAGAAGGCCGTCTCATCCTTGACATGATGCTTTACTCACTTTAACCAGGGCAATCCTAACCTCTTCTCAGTTCAAGCTCTGACTCTGCTCGTGTGCACAGCAGAATTTTAATCTCATTAATCTGATAAAACCTGATGGGGAGAAGTTATATGTTCCATTGTCACCTGCGATGGTCAGCTAATCTAGTAACTCTATACAGCGTGCCCTTAAAATGACCCATGCTCCAATTACATTCTTTAGTGCTACCATTATAAATAGGCCAGTTAGCTGCATCATGCACCCTGAAGATAAGTATGAAAAGGGATCAGGTTTTACATGAGCCCGAGCTCTCCCATTCCTACAGGAGAAGGTTTCCATTATGCAAACTACTGTACACATATTTATAGCCCTTTTCCCAGAGAGGGAGCCTATTTTGAGGTGATGCTATAGCTGCTGAGTTTTGCAGAGGATTTCAGTTTAGCATTGTGCTATTTTCGGGACCGGCTTGGTCTTCTGTGCTTTGAGATGGTTTCCAAGTTCTCCGCCCCTGTAGAGATGGGAAGCTTTGGAGAGAGAAAGCAGAAAAGAAAGAAAGACGTCCAACAGTTTTAGCTTGGATCCCGCTGCCACTGAAGTCAATGACAAATCTCCCAGTGACTTCAACAAGGGCATGACCTGACTGGGATAAATATAGATGGAAAATGGGCAATAGTTATGGACTGGAAAGTATGAAATGATTATGAGGGGACCCAGGGAGGAAGGGTTTCTCCGGGAAGTGAACTTTTAGACTAGAAGGGACATCTGGGTTTCGTCGGCACTAGGCAGCTTCTGCCACCCAAGAGTCTTCCAAGAGACTTCTGGCGCCCTAGGGACGCTGGCAGGGCACTTGCACAGCCGCGTGACATCTGTGAGCGTGGGTTTGCTCGGTGTTGTTGAAAGAACTTGCATTCTGCCATCCAAACTACGTCACGTAGACCTGGTCCAATGGTTAAGGCTTGGAAGAAAGCTCCAGCAGAGACTAGCAGAAGGCAGCATGCTGGAAGGCATGAAGCTGCAAAAAAGAGGGATGAGAGAGATCTGAAAGGCAAGCATGTTAAGTGGAGGAGGTTTGCAGGAAGAAGATGAGAGCAGTCGAGGTAACTGTGAAATCCCACCGGGCCCTACAGGGAAGGATGTTATGACAAGCCAACGAGGGGTCTGGAAGTGGTGTTACTATAAGGAATGCAGGGAATAAGGACCTTTGGCAAGTGCAATGCAGAAACAGTGGCAAGAAGAAGTGTGAGCAGGACCAGACACAGGCATGGGCGTATCGGGCGGCTGCCTAGGGCCTGGACAGAAAGAAGGCCCCAAAATGGTCATTTTTTTTGTCCAATTATCATTATCATCCAGGTAGCTTTGACACCGCACTGGCGTGGCAACTGGCTTTTGTCATGGCCCAGCTCTGCAGCCTGCCAAACAGCTTAAAAAGAGAGTTTCACTGGGGTTATAATCTCAACTGGATCGGCATGACTCAATTGGTTTGCCTGTCTCCAAAACAGGGAGGGCAGCCTTTATGAACTACTGCAGCAAATACTTCCCAGGCATTTCCTACTGATAGCAAATGTTTCCTATCATAATACCAGTACCCGAGTTCTTACCTAGCACCCCTCATCTGTACAGCTCACACATCCTTGACAAAAGAGGTCAATAATATCATTGTTCCCCTTTTACAGCATGGGAGGCACAGAGATGACAGTGACTTAATTGATTCAACATGCTTAAGTAACCAGTGGATTTCAGTGCTGCAAGACATTGAGACCAAAAGCATAGTAGGGGTTTTAAAAAGTGTGAGAGATGAGGAAATACATTCCCATGGGGTGAGTTTTAGCTGAAGTAGCCTACTCAGGGCTTTCTTGCCCTTTCACCTAAAGCAGCTGGTACAGGCCAGTATCAGAGATGGGACACTGAGCACAACGGGCTGTTGGTTTTACCTGAAGCAGCAAAAGCTTAGGAGAGACCAAGGAGTGAACAGGCCACAGACACTTCCCCTCTCAGCTGCATCCCTGAATCAGGAGCAGACATTGGTAGGACATGATAGGGAAGCTTACCTGTATCGGCTGGACACGTTGAAGACTTCCAGGGTCTTGGGCGACCTGGTGATATTCACAAGCATCCACTTCAAGAGGACAAGGTGACTTGAGGGAGGAAAGCTTTATTGAACACAACCCCTTGCTTTCATCCTAGTCTGGAGCTTGACAGGAGACATCAAGAAATCAGCTTGCCACGTGCTTCTGGCAAGCCTCAGGCTGGCCTTTGTTTTTCTGAACTTGCTTGTTTCTTGAATGTATGGCCCCTCCGGCTGTGATGGGGATGCTGCGTATTGGAAATAAGAGTGTGGGTGAGCCTGGAAGCAGCAGCGAACAGAGGTCCCATCCTCACTCTCAAAACAGGTGGTGCCATTCACATGGAAATTAGCCAGGTCTTCAGGACAGCAGCCCTGCACGCCACAGCCACAAGTGTGAAGTCCTGGCTGGTGGCCTATAGACTAGAGCCTGGGCAAACAGAACAAGAGAGATGGTCCCTGCCCCAAAAAACTTGAGAGGGAAAAAACAATTGCATACAGGCAAAAAGGCAGCACATGGAAAGGAGTAGCTAGGTCCTCTGTCTAGCAGAGATGCTAGGGAAGAGCCGACAGGAAGAAGGATCAGGACGCACGATTAACCGGTTCCACTCACTGTTAGGTATGGGCACTGCTTAGGTCCATACCTAGTCTCTAAATGTGTGAAAAACTTTGGGGGGCAAGGAGGGGAGGAAAGGAGCCAAGAACTCCTCTATGCTTCCAACTAGTTACTTCTGCATCCCTGCCACCTCATCAGATACTGAACCGAGCAGTCTTTAGCAATACTCAAGATGCGAGCTCAGGTTTGGTACCGACTTGTTGCTCAGAAAGTAGGCAACTTAACTTCTCCCCTTCAAGCTTCAGCTTCGCCTGCTGCAAATTGATAATGCATCACTCCATGGAGGGCTGTAGGTATTAATTAAAATTCAGAGTGTCCCAGGGAAATGTAGAAATCATGCTCTCATATGATGGCATCCCCGAGCGCTGCAAAAGAACAGCCAGCAGGGGGCACGGTCTAGCGAGATTTCATAGGCATCAGGGCTGGAAGGGACCTCGGGAGATCACCGAGTCCAGCCCCCCGCCCAAAGGGCAGGAAGTCAGCTGGGGTCATAGGATCCCAGCGAGATAAGCATCCAATTTACTCTTGAAGGTGTTCAATGTAGGTGCTTGAACCACCTCCGCTGGCAGACTGTTCCACCCCCACCTCTCAAACATCCTTCAGGTGGAAGATCATCATCCCTTTTAGCCCCTGTTGAGGACACTATGGAAAAGGTGCCACTTTGGCTGCTGAACACAGTCATCAGAAATCAAGAACATGGATTAGAGGCAACAGAAGGAGATATAAGCACTGCAAGTTTCCTGCATGAATCGTTAGTACACCTTGCTTTGGAGTCTCTGTTTTGTTCCAGCTTTTTGGCTGGACAAGTTGGAAGGGATACTAGTGCCTGGAGCAACCATGGGGCTTGTACGACATACCCACCTCTCCCCGGCTCAAGGATAAAGACTGGAAGACCTGATGGTGCAGATGCAGAAGTAGGACTATTTATACCGTTACTCAGTCCACTTCTTTCTGAACTGGCTTGAATTCAAGGTCAGTTAGCAGGCCTGATGGAAGGCACGCTCTGATAACTAGTTGGTAAAAACCATGTTGACTGGTGATAAGGGGGCACATCCACACAATGCGCTGCACAGTGGCAGGCAAGCGTTATATGCCAGTAGGTGCTGGAAGAGCCAGTCGTTAGCATGCCACACATCCTCTCGCCTAAACCACACTTGTGTAACTATTGGCCTTCGGAGGAGTGATTTAGGCAGCAAACCTGAGCATCTAAATTAGGCTGACACCCAAGATCCATATTTAGGCCCATTCTCATTTACGCGCCGTCACTCACAGACAAGAGATACCCATGACTGAACCTGCAAAGGGAATTGGGTTTACACAAATGCTGCGCAGCCACCCACTGAAAGAAAAATCAGAACCTCTGCAAGGAGTCTCCCACTGGGCAGGCAAATGGCCCAATCGATCGCTTAGGAAAATGGATTTTCAGAAAGGCCCAAGCAGCTACAACTCCCACAGACTTCAAGAATCGGTGCAGAAGCAGGGGAAGAAAGAAACTGGGCCATTTGTCTTTGATATTCAGATGCAGAATATACAAGGCTCCTAAGTGGGATGAGACCAGAGCTCGGCCAGCAGAAGCGCGCCCCCCCAGGGGGGATGGGACTCTGTTGCAGACCCTGGCACAAAACTCGGTTCTTTAAAAATTTGAGCTGTACAGACTTGCACTTTTAGCCCTGTGCGACCAACCCCAAGCCATCGCATCACTAAACCCTCCTCCTGCAACATGGATTTAAATGCTTAAGTATAGAGACAGCTGTGAATATCCTTGCCACCGGCACATTTTTCTAGGGATTTTTTTTTTAACAGAGAGAGAAAGAAGGTGGTGTGGGGAGCTCCTTGGGGGAGGGACTTGCTCTGTTCGTACGGTGCCTGGCACAGCGGAGTCCTAGGCTGCGAGGAGGCATTTAAAGGCGCTTGAGCAGCACAAACCACGCATCAAAAAGCCAGCCCGACAACAGTGCTCTGGTAGGTTTCAACGCATTTATTAAATTCTTACAAAACAGAATACAAAATTCTGGCATCAACAATTGTTATAAAGGAAAACTTAGATTGAGCTGTATCAGGTCACCTGGTACATACAGTAAAGTGCTTGTTTTTTTAATATTTTTTTGTTTTTATTTTTTGTTTTTTTGTGGTTTTTTTTTTTTTTTTAAACCAGCCCCTGGCTCGAGGCTTCCATTGTACAAACCAGCAGTGCGTTAATGTGACTTGATGTCAAACCAGCTTTGGCAGTCTTCATCAATTGTAAAGTGGAGAAGAGAGTTTCTCCTGGATTGATAAAAAGTTGGATTCACAGTAAAAGTTTCTAACCAGTTCTAAGTTAATTCGCTCAAAAGGAACAGAACTCGGGGGGAAGCCAAAAAACAATTTTTTTTTCTTTTTTCTTTTTTTTTTTTAAATTTCCAGCTAAAAACTTTTTGAAGACAATAGTCTCCAAGACAGATGCTTTAGAAGAAAAGAAAGGCTTTTAAAACAAATGAGGGCAAAAGTACAAAGTAAAAGAAAAAAAAAAAAAAAAGGATGTTGACAAGAAAAGGGTTAAAACAATTTAAGTGCTGGAGAAAGATTCTGGTTTAGCATCATCGTCTTTGGAAACCAACCATGGGAGAGGAAACAGCTGGGGGAGGGAGAGGCATCCCCATCGGGGACCTTCCATGAGCATCCTTTCCAGCTCCTCAACATAAAACACACCAAGGGCCTGAGTCTTCAAAAAAGTTGAGCACCCGACAGCTCCCATGTAGGCACCACATTTTGCAATGAAAGCTACTGGGCACTGAATACTGCTGGAAGGGCAATCGCTTTGCCCAGATATCCAAATGAGAGTTGATCTCCTGGTCCTTGGTGTACAAGGCTTTTAAATAAACCCTCTTCCGAGCATGCCCCCGGCCACCAGAGCCCACACGTTTCTCAGAAGAAATGTTCTTCTTACAAAAGGTAACCCGCAAAGGGAAATGTAACTGGATGGGTCTACTTGCTTCTTTCAAAGGATTGCTTCAAAAGCATTTCCTTCTCATTAGAAAGTCAGGTCTCGACCGCCCAGATTTTCCTGGAAGACTGCGGCTGTCAGGAGAACGGCGGGGATTGTGACAGATGTGCCGGGCAAGAGGAACTGTCAGCAGATCCAATTTGGATTGATTTTTAAATTTAAAAACACTCAGCTCAACAGGTGCGGGGTTAAAATAAACATCTGCACAAGCTGTTAGACACCGTCTCCGATGAGCCGAAAAATGGGTCTGTTGTATCTATATAAAAAAAAAGGCGTTTTCACAAGCCCAGGAGAGAGTTAAGTACCACATTTGTGCTGAATAGCAAAAGGCGACTTTTGGCTATTCGGGACATAGAAAATTTTCCCCTCTTAAGAGAAAGCAAAGCTCATGTGACATGGATCCTCAAAAGCTGTCAACTGCTAGAAGTCTGATAACCTCAGCGGGTCCGGAGATCTTCAACAAACCCTCTGGCAAGAAAATGAAAGGAAACCCAGGCTTGACATCCCTGTCTTTCTTAGGGCAGCACTGAAGCTTCATTGCCCTTCAAAGAGGCAAAAGAAAACCAACCCAGTACATTTCCCTTTGGAGGCCCCTTTCAGGAGTGCCAATTAAACAAACAAACAAAAAAAAAAAAAAAAAGGAAGAAAGAAGTCTCACGAGTGGGAACTGGGGAAAAAACTTTTGTTTGCCAACAAAAATCTTGGAAAACCCAATAATCCCCTTCCCAAGATCCTTAAAAAAAAGCTGCAACCTGCAGCATTACAATAGCTTTCACAATACCAGCTCAAGGCATCACATACTGTACATCATTCAAGTATTTCTTAATATAAGACAACAAGGAATTATCTACAACTGATAAAAACAAAAATAAGCTCTAAAAAGTAACAACATACAATCAAGATGGATTGTTGAAGAGGGTTTCAGAGTACTGCAGCCTGCTTTGAGGTGTGGGACCCCCCCCGCCTTGCTTCCAATGCAGCTCTCCCCCAAATCCCTTTGTCACCCCAGAGTCCTAGAAGGTGAAGCAGGCACCCGCTCATGTGCTGGAAATCCCAAGTGAGAAGTGTTGGTTTTGGAGCTGGATGTTTCACTTCCCAACAAAATGAAACTGCTTGTGCCGAAAAGATCAGCAGGGGTCACGATTCACATTCCCCTCCCTCACCAAAGCATCATCCAGATCCAAAAGCACAAGGATTACTTTATCCCTGCATTACTCACAATCACCCTCCTAAATGAACAAAACATGTATTGCATAGTATTGCTGTCAGCAGTCTTCAAAAACACAGGACTTCCTTCTCAGAGAAAGTATTGAGCTTGACTTGAGAATTCGGGGGAGAAGGGCTGGGCTCTACTCAAAGCAAAGGCTCCAGTAACTTCCAACTGTGCCCATGATACAAGCTTATGGCTGCTTTTAACACATAAAGATTGAAGCATCCAGTTTTGGAGGGGGGTGGGGGTGGGAAAGGTGGGGAGACCACCAATTAACAGGGGTGCATCTTCCCCACAGCCAGCTTGAATTTGGAGGCCAGAATCTTTGCTCCAGGAGATGCAGGGTTGGGAGGAGATCAGAAAGAAGCCACTCATTTTACTCACTCCGATAGCAGATGGGTTGAACCCAGTGGAGTTGCTCCCTATTTGTGCTGGTGCAACAGGAGGCGAGCCAAGCCCAATGCTTTGCAGCTTCAATTCGAAGCGCTGGGCGCGCACGCGGCCTCCACCAAGCCACACATCCTCCACCAACCCGCTTCTGGTGGCAAAGCTTCTGGAAGAGGAGGTCCATCATACTCAAAAGGAACAAGCAAATGAAGGGAAGGAGCCCCAAGCTGGCCTGAACCAGGGCAGTGGACTGAGACCTCACAATAAATGGAAGCACAAGGTATTTCAATGAGAGGATGATTTCTGCATCTCACCTAGGGCCCCTGTTGTGGCATGCCCAGCAGCCTTTTCCCAAGCCCAGGCCAATCAGTTGGAAAGTCCCGTTTTTACAGGAATTTTTTCCTCCCCGCACCCAAAGACCAGAAGCAGCCTGCAGATGGAGTGGTGAATTAGAGCCCTGATACCCTCCTCCATGACTCCATTTTAGACCTCACAGAGGGAGGTCTGCTGGCCTGACCCGTTTCTTTTTAGGTTCCTCCACCCAAAAACTCAACGTCCGCACACCCAGAGCCTTTCCTGAGTCCATTCTCCCCTGCCACTCCAGCCTTCAGGTATTAGTGTTACATTCCTCCTCCTGCTAGTACACAGTCCGTCCAGCCCAGAGCCTGAACCTGCTTTAGCGTATGGGCACAGACTTGCCCATCCCACCCACCACGTTGGTGAAACATGACTGCATGAATCCACCTCTCCAAGGCAATCCTCTCCATTCAGTTGTTTCAGCCAAGTCTCAGACAGATTTCTATATCCGCTTAAGACCCGAATTGTGATCACACCTCAATTCGCATCTCCTCCCCTGTGAAGGCGAACCCTTGATAAGATCGACCAAGGCATGGCATCCACGTAAGCAACACGGCCCATGCTGAAACATCTCTTTATATTCACTTTTACCTCCCCAAGAAGCAGAGGCACTTCAAACTCAGATTTCCATTTCAGATCCTACTGCTGAAGAGTCAGTTCACTGCCCTGGAGCACTTACGGAAAGCAAGCGCATTTTTTCTTTTTAGAAAAGCACCATATTACAAATAAAGGGGTTTTGCCAGCCACACTTGCATTGAAAAAAAAAAAAAAAAATCAGGAGTCTGGAGCCCATCCTGCCACTACAGCGAGTCCAGCCACTTTTAGCAATTTCCCCAAAGGAAGTTAATATCTGCTGGAGATCCATCACCATCACCTTCTGCACAAACACACACACACAAACATATGTGCACTCCCACCTCTCAGATAAGGCCGAATCCTGCTCCCACCAAAGTCCAAGGCAAAGCCTCCTTGGAGGTCAGTGGTGCAGAATCAGATCCGAAATGCAGAGTTACTTCCTAACTCTGAACATTAACATTTCAGAAGCCTGGGAGAGATTTGGGTTTTTTTCCCCCCCCTTTTGAGCTGTAACCTGGCAAACCATCTAACCCCCAGGAAGTATCTGGCAGGTACAGCTCAGCTTCTACCCCAAGCCTAGAAGACAGGGCAGGAACAAGGGGAGCAGAGGAAGACATTACTAAATGCCCAAATCAAGCAAGATTTGCTTTTGCAATGAGCAACTAGGCTGTTTAAATTTAAAAAACTAAAAAAAGTGGTTTAATAGCTTACTCAGGAGCAGGGAGCAGAGCTGAAATGCAAGCAGAGAGGAAAAAAAGTCACACTTGGCAGAACAGGTCTCTGCTCCCTTTGAGTCACAAATCCATCTGCCAGCACAATGCTTTTCTCCAAAGTTCAGGCCCAATCCTGACAATGCTGAGCGCCCCCAGCTCCTGAGTACTTCAGCCAGAGCCAAGGGTACTTCATCCCCAGGACCAGAGAACATGCCTTTGCCATCACATCCCCTTCCAATGCCAGGGGACCACCATGCAATGCCAAGCAGAGACTATCTACACCAGATAATTCCTAAATGATGGTTTGTCAGACTTTCTCCCTTAAAACAAGAGAAATACTGCAATGTTTCATTGTGTTTTGGAGTCAACACAGCACGGGAAAGGGTGGGGGAAATAGGCTCTTGAATTCAAGACTATCCTTCTCCCTACCCCTCCTTTCCGAGAGGCCAGAAGCATGAAGAATCCTCTCGTTAGGCTATTGAAGAGCAGTCCAATTCAGCTTTGGAATGAATTTGTGGTTAAAAAAAAAAAAAAAAAAAAAGTCAAGACAGAGCTACCCATGGTTGAATCTACTAAGTCCAAATCCAGGGAGAAACCTGCAGCAAAGTAGGAAAATAAACATTAAAATGCTACTTTTGTTTTTCCTGTTGCTGTTGAAAATATGACCAAGGGTCTTTTTTTTTTTTTTTTTTTGTCTTTTTTTTCACAGTATGAAATGAGCTGAAGTCGTAAAAGCAGCCGCATATACAAATAGTCCTTTGGTGTAGAAAAAAAAAAAAAAAAGGAGAAATCGAGAGTTGAGAGAAAGAGAAAGAGAAAGAGAGAGAGAAAAATCATCTATCATCTGTTCAATGTCCTTGAATGTGCCCTGGGTGAAGGAACCTCACGCTTGACTTAATACCTTTTTTTGTTTATAAAACAAACAAACAAACAAACAAACAAACAAACAAAAAAAGAACAAAAATTCCAAAAACAGATTTACAAGATCAGTGTAACCTTGGAAACCAGCCAATAGGAGAGAGTCCTGACCTTGTTGCTAGCTAGCAACAGCATTTCAAAAAAAAAAAAAAAAAAAAGAAGAGACATACAGATACAGCACATACGTATATACAGAGAGCAGGGAGCAGCGATGGCAGGTGATCACGCTTGGTCACCCACCAGGACCAAGGGAGTGACCAGGTACTGGTTTGCAGCCACCCCTTTAGTCATGCTGCTCTTCTGCCTCCGTTTGGCCAGCTTGGACTCCGAAGGGGGAGACAGCTGCATCGAACATGAGGTAGCTTTGATGATGATTGGTCGGGCCTCCTCCTCCTCCTCGTCCTCGTCATGCTGCATCAGCTGGCGGTTGACAGCAATGGCCTCGGCAGCGAAGGAGGTGAGCTCTTTGGCACTGCTGTTCCTGGAGGGGAGACAGTGGGGAGGGCGAGGCGGTCAGGGGGAGGTCAGCGATGGGCTGCAGATGTCTGTGCTCCCAGCCATGTCCCAGCTGCCGGGGACAAAGCAGGTGCTGGGCTCCGGGGTGTTTCAGACAGGATCTGTTCTCGTGCTATTGTTTCTCGACAAAAGGACTCTGGGTCCCTTCAGCTCCTTGAGCCAGGGCAGAGTCGGGTGCACAGCGTGCAAGCTTTACTGCCACGCTCATGGGGCACAGGGGGCTGGAGAACTGATCAGTGCCCCGTCAGCATCCGCAGGCAGCTGTTACCCCAACCCAGGTCCATCTCCTTGATTGCCCCGAGTCCAGACCACCCCAGCGTCTTGCTCTCCTGCAGCCCCATGCTTGGCTGGGACCCGGGATTCCCACATATAGGAGCCTGCTTGTCCCCCCTCATCAGCCCAGCGGAGGCTAGCAACTGTAAGACGGCCACACAGCCCTCTCCAAGGAATGCAGCGCCTTACTGCACCCAACAAGAGCAAGCCTGGGCAAGACCAAAGCCCTGCTAGTCTCTCTCCCAGCCAAATGGCAGAGGTCACCAAACATGCCCTGAAGTGCTACGCTGCTATTGCAACAGTGACTGCACAGCGTCCTGGTCTCCTGCATGCGCAGAAGAGCTGAACACAACCAAGGGAGGTGGTTCCACAATGCCCCGACCTCAGCACGGGCAGCCGACAGATGCACTCACCTCTGTAAGATGATGGGGGTCGGAAGGGTGTTATCTGGTGCGCACTGAAAAAAAAGAGAAAATAGCGCTTTAGAGCCAGGCAGTGAAGCCCATCTCATGAGCAGAAGTGTGAGTCCAGTGACCTCACCAGGTGGGCAACAGGAACATCAAGATTCATGATCCTGCCTCCCGCAAAGTGGGGCTGTCCTAGAAAACTGCTAGTCCAGCAACAGGGGAATTAGCTTGGGTCAGAAGAGACAAGCATTCAAGTCCCTGCTCTGCCATGGGTTTCTTATGTGGCCTTGGGCAAATCACTTAGCCTCACTGCATTTCAGGTCCTTGCTGGCAAAGAAGGAATGACAGCAGTGCCCTGCTAGACAAGGGCGCTGTGAAAAATCAATAGGTTAAAGACCATGAGGCACTCAGATGTTATAATAATAGGGCCAGTCAAGTACCCGAGACATATCTGCATCTTGCATTAGCAAAGCTTCATCATTTAGGGCGGCTCGGTCAATCTAACTTCTTTATTCTGAGACAGGGACAATCTTGTGGTAAAGCCAGGATCAGGAGTCCTGAGACCCCGGTGCTACCCTTGTTCTTCTGCTGACCACTGTTCCCTCAGGGGAGCAGGAGGCTGATGGTCAAGCACGCTGAGAGCTCACAGGGAAGGAAGGGGAAGGAGACAGGCGAGACCTCTTAAAAAAGCCACACAGGAACCTCTTGGGACATTCCTCAACTGTGCCTTCTGCATGAATAAGGCTCTTGCAGAAACCACCCGAGCCAAGATACTGGAGAAAGGCAGCACTCACCCCTTGCACCCAAGGATGCTCCAGGACTTGGGCCGCACTGAGCCGTTTCTTGGCATCTCTAACCAGCAGCTTGGAAATTAGGTCTTTGGCTCCAAAAGAAATGTGGGCCCAGTCCTTGTCAGGAAATTCATACTTCCCTTCCTGGATACTCTCAAATAGCATGTTCTGGAGGAGAAAAGGGAAGGGATCCAAGTTCATTTTTTAGAAGAAACAAGTGTTTATTTTGGTCTGGTTAGACCTAGGACGTGGCCTCTCCCCTGGGGACTGGGAGATCTGAAGCTACGCAGAGAATCAGCAGCCTCCCCAGCCCTGCTGAGAGGTACCTGCGTGTGGGGGATGAAGATGCCATAGGTACAATAAAACCTGCCCTAGGCGGCCAGCGAGACTTAGTGCCTAGGAGAAACCGCTCTTCAACCAGTGGAAGCCACGGGGGGGACACTTTGATACCCCGGGTAAGGACTAGCTGACCTCCGGAGGTCCTTTCCAGCCCGACTCCTCTTTGAGTCTAGCTGGAGGGATGTGGCGAGTGCTGCGAGCCCTGCAGAGCAATGACCTGCTGCTGGGGGTAGCGAAGGGAGTACAGTGCTAGCAGAGGGCTGCAGGCAGCCCCAGCTCACCTGACAGGTCTGGCACGCTTCACCACGGTCCCAGCCACAGTCGGTGCCACAGTGGCCCACGAAGGGCGGGTAGCCACTCAGCATGATGTACAGGATGACACCCAGGCTCCACAGGTCACAACGCTTATCGTAGATGGAAGCCTCCTCGTTGAAGGCCTCCACCACTTCAGGAGCCATGTACTCTGCTGAGCCACACTGCGGAGAAAGAGAGCAGGGCAGAGGTCACTCAGAGTCAGGCCCTGGCTGCTGGGCCTACTGAACAGTGAAGGGCAAATCCAGACTGCAGCTGCCCCATGCTATTTGGGCACCAAAGCTCAGTCAGATGCTAATGGATTAAGATCCCCAGCTTCAAGCCCCATGCCTGGCAGGTTGCAACCCAAACACCAGTGACTCGGGATTACCGGCAGCGTGAGAACCCGGCTGAGTTAACTCAGACAGCCTGAGCCCAGGGCGGACACAGCTGTCCCCAGCCTAGACAAGTACTGCGTGATCAGCCCTCGGGAACCAGCAGGTGAGGCCTCAGGTGGATGAGAAACATCAGCAGAGAGGAGTTGCAGCACTCCCCCTCGCTACACCCGGCTCCAAACCCTGCAATCAGTGGACAATATTGCCTGAAGGCCAAGTCCACCCTAATGCATAATAATACTAATCATATTCATAACAACAACAACAATTACACTTGAGCCGGCAGTGAAGCAAGGCCCAAGCAGGCCACGCTGCACCAGCCAGAAGCAACCTGGGAAAGAGCAAGGAACATCTGTGCTGAAGGGAAGATGGAAAAAAAGCCACTGAAGGGTGCAGGGCACCAGATCTCTGTGCACACAGATCTGAAGGGCAAAGCTCCTGGCCAAGCACTGGGATTCTCCCCGGCTAAAACAGCAGACGTTTATTTGAAGGTCATCGATGGGCTCCCACAGCTCAAGATCAGAGGCATAGAGTAATGCAGCATCTCAGGACCTCTTGAAAAACTGCTGTATCTTGTTCTCCAGACCCTTCAATCGCACTTGTAAACACAAGCCTCTAGGTCTCAAGATTACCTCTGAAGCACGTATGCACACACATGCACAATCCCAACCCGTCTGCTGTCCACACTAAAGACAAGCAAGCGGAAGAGGAAACTCGGTGCAAGGCTGCCAAGAGCTGTGGGGCTTCAGCTGGAGGCTCACAGGGAGACAGCCCAAAAAAGACTTTCTGCCCTTTGGGGCCTTCTTTCCAAAAAAACAGACTTTGGCAGAAGATGATGACCAGGACCTATAAACAGCCCCAGTTTTCCTGGAAGGGCTGTAAACAGGGTCTCCTGGGATCCAGGCACGCCAACAAAAAACAGGAGCACGCTACATGGCTCTGAGACCACCCCGTGGTCCGAGGGGAAAGGAAGCACAAGGCAAAGACACTCAGGTGCCCCGACGGAGACAAAGGATGCATCAATTCGGTCCCTGGACACGGTCTGGAATTAGTGAGCAGTCTTAGACTTGATTCTCTCGCCAGCTGCAAATCAACCCCATGCACACAAAGACAGGCCACAAGCTAGCTGAGGTGCCTTGAGGTCCAACCCCATGACCACAGTAATGGATCATCTCCCCAGAGCAAGTGAAGCTCAGGTAGTATTTGACCTGATGGTACAGGTGAGGAAACCGAGGAGCAGAAGGAAAATGACTTGCCCAAGGACATCTATGGCAGAGCTGGGAAATCAAAGCCAGATCCCAAGTTGCTGCCCACTTCCTGAACCAGAAGGTTGGCCCTTCCTCTTCTCCTCAAACTATTTGTGCCTGCTTGTTACAATTCAGATCAAGTCACAAAACATTTCCAGCAGGTTTCATGCCTCAGCTCTACCCTCAGCGGGCGCTGCGCTGGGGAGGCCCGACTTTCCACAAAAGATCATCTTGCCCATCCCATCCGTGCCCAGCTCTTCCTCCTGAAGTTAGCACCTTCCTTTTGCAGGCTCCTGCTGCCCTCCCGACTACAGCAAATGGGGAGAAGGGAGAAGAAGCCACCCAGTGGGCGCGTCTACAAGTTCATTAATGCGCATTAAATCTAGTACCTCCATGGTGAAAAGAATGCATATTAGCCTATTTTAATGCACGTTAGCAAAAGAGCATGTTTTCTGTGATGCTTTAATGCGCATTAGAATAAGTTAGTATGCCTTAAAGAGCACATGTAGACGTGCCCAGTGTCATGTATATGAAGTTGCAGGCTGCTACAAATGACACCAGGATCAGGAACGGACAGATGCACAACTACCCCAGGGTAGCTCACACAGTAGGTGGCAATGACAGCACCTTTGCCTTTAGCAAAGGAGCAGGCCGATAGGAGCAGACAGTGGCACAGCTTGCACGGGAAGATTTTACCTCCGATTCTTCAGAGTAATTCTCCAGCAGCTGGGGTAGAGTTATCCTGGCTTAAAGGTCTGCCTTGTCAGTCCACTCATCCTCCCCACCCCCCGTGTAAATATTCCCACCGAGGCGCTCTCCACGGTGGAGCCGCGGTCGTAGGAAAACGCCCAGCATCCCTCGTGCAAGAATCAGATGTTGGAGATGGAAGAGCTCCGTTCTCCCACGTGACCCCTCCACCTGATCTCCCAAAGGTGGATGTCGCTGATGTGGCAGCTTGGATCACGCAGCCCTGTGCCACCCTCGCCAGGACACAAAGCCTTCAGTATACTGACGAGGACAACACGCCCTGCCCAGGGAGGGGACGAGGTTCCCTGCAACGAGCTCCTGGACTGGAAAGACAACCCTATTCCACCTGTTCCCACAAACGGGCCAGGCTGGTCGGCCCGGGGAGGCCGCGGCTCTGGCCACAGGCCAGCGCTTTGCTGTCACGGGGGACGCAAAGCCTCCCGTCTCAAGGGCAGATCAGGCAGCTTGCAGCCGATGAAGGGACAAGGCTGGTAGGGCTGCTCCTGGCACCCAGCGGGCACCACAGTTCAGCGCAGCGAGCAGCCCCGGGGCCGGCGCCCTACGGTGGAGACGGAGCAGGAAGCGGAGGAGTTAATCAGCTGATGTAACCAGAGCTGCAGATGTCTGCAAGGCCTGCTTCGCTGCGGCCCATCCCCCCGCCCTCCATCCCTGCCAGGGATTGTCTGGGGCTTTCCAGCTCACGTGACCCATCAGCCCACACGGGCCTTGTGACGAGAGAAAGAAAACCGCCAGGATCAGATAATCGCCTGTGTGTCAGGAGAGGCCTCGGCAGCGCAGAACAGCTGATGCCACAGAAAAGGGGGGGGGAGGGAAACAAAACAATTCTCCAAACCATGAGCCCCAGGCAAAGCTGCAGCCGCCGCTGGCACTCGGCCTTGGGGCCCAGGCCAGCTCCCTATCCCCCACCACCGCTCCCCTTTGCAGAGGAAATTGAAAGCAGAACTTCCTGCCGAGAAGCTGCAGTGGAGGTGGTATAAATGGCACTGGGGGGGGGCACATGCAAAGCAGAGCGCCGAGCAGCGCCGAGCGCGCAGGGCCCAGCGATGCCAAGGAGTTTCGCCACGGGGACTGGGTGGATTCAGGATTAGGCGGCAGGGAGCAGCTTGCTCGATTCCCACCCCCGCCCAGCTTCCCCAGCTGGGCGGCTCGTCCAAGTTGGCGCCCCGATCCCAGCGCCCGCCTCCCCATCCCGTGCAAGCGTTGCATCAGCCTCAGCACGTGACCCCGACCTGACCTCCGCGCCAGTAAACACCAGGGTGTGGTGGCAACACCCCCGCTAGCTGAAACCTCTGCTCCCGCCGATAAGGCCTTGCTTCCCAGGCGCCTGCCTGCATGCAGCCGGCGGCGTTTGCACAGGCGAGCGAGATCCAGCAAGTCCCCTGCTCACGCTGCCCGGGGGGGGCCTCCGGCATCCACGCACCCGGCTGCTCAGAGCCTGGCTCAAGGCAGCGGCTGCGGATCGGAGCCGAGAAAAGGTGGCGATTCCCTTGGTGGCAACCTCCAGCCTGCATTATGCAGGGGATGGGACCAGATCCACGGGACCCAGGCCCTTTTGGCCTTAAGTCTGACCTGACAAAAGACCTCTCCGCACCCACCTCCCCCCAACACACACTGCTGCCGTGAAAGCCCTCCCCCACGCACCCATGTCCCCGCGTCTGACCCACTTCTGCAAGCTTACACGGGGAAGAACAGCTCCCGCCCTCCCTTGCCTCCTCCCCCACCGCCAATAGGGCCAGCTGTTGCTAGGGCTCGATTTTAACTTATCAGCGCTGGCCTGGCGGTGTGCCACCCCCTCGCCGCCCCCCCCAACTTAGAAGCAGCTAATGAGCAGCCACGCGGGGCTTGCTAAAGAGCATTATGTAACCCGAGTCTCCCTTTCTAGAACGCACTCCCGCCTGCAGAGGCTCCAGGAGCCATGAATAATGCAGCAGGCTGCTGAGGACTGGAGCCCCGGAGCCTCCTGCAAGGCCCCGGGGCGGTGAGCCGCGTCCCGAGCGCCTGGTGGGCTTCCCGCAAGGGGCGCCTGTAATGCCAGCCTGCTCCGTGGCAGGCAGAGGCCCTCCCCGATGCCTTCGGGGCTTCCAGCCACGGAGCAGCCGACGGGCTTCCCCCTTTCCTATGGCTGTGGGGGGCTTACAAGCAGCCCTGCTTTTCCCAAGCTCTGGTTTTCCAACACCCGCCTTGCCCGGGGTCCCTTCCTGAGCCCCGCGGCCATCCCTGCAGACCTCTCACCACGGCTCGCAGAAGCCCAACCCCAGGTCCTCAGGCTAAGCGAGGGCTGACTCTTCCAGCTGACCTCATGCCGCGCTGTGCCTCGAGTTCCCAGGGCCCCTCCAGACAACCCCCCGCTGGATGCTCTCTCTTCTGGGTGGAAAACAGCAACAGGAATCTGCTGGAGCCGAGCCAGCCCTGAAAAGGCCTCTGCATTCCTGGTGCAGGCCAGTCAAAGTGGGAGGGCTCGCAAACGGAGCCTCGTCTAACAAGTTCAACCAGAGACTAAAAATAGCCGCCTGCCAACGCTGGTGCCAGAGCAGAGGCGGGTCCAGAAGTCCAGCTGGGGCTCCAGGGCGGGGGGGTGGGACCAGCAGAGGAGCGAAGGACCGGGGGGCTGCATCAGGTCAGGCCTCCCGCCACAAATGCGCCGCGCTGGTCGCCTTCCCAGAAGCCTATAAAGCAGCCCGAGACTCCTGGAAGTCGGCCCACTTCCCCCCCACCCCCACCCAGATTAAGGCCGGGGCAAGGATACTTACTGGTGTGAGCAGCTCCGGGGTAGAGATGGGGGAACAATCACCGTTTAATTTAATACCACTTCCCAGATCAAAATCACAGATCTTCACTGGGGAAACCTTGGGCAGGAGGAAGAAGCACAGGAGCCTATTACCAAAGAGAACTGGAAGGTGTCGGTGGAGCCCACAGTGCTAAAAAAGGGACCCGCTGGATCCAGGCTGCGGACCAGGAGACCTGCCGAGTTACACAAGTCTGGAGCTCATGTGCCTGGTCCCAGCCATGCCCCCCTCCCCCGTGAAATCCCATCCTAACAAATTAAGACCTAGAGTTAAGAGGTTAAATCTACTGCCCTGTAAAGCATCGTGATCTCCCCAACTCCCGATTCCATCCCCCTTCCCACCCCCTGCGTGGTGAAGGTAGACCTGGGCTCTCTGCGGGCCTCAAGCTACGTCTTGCCAGGGGAAGAGCAGGCAGCCGACCACCCCAGTCCCCTCCACTATCTCCCAGACCGTCCCAGCTCCGGCCAGGCCCGGACCAAAAAGGATCCGGCCACGGTCTCCACCTGTGCCCAGGTGCCCACGCCTGCCACTCACCTGATTGGGACTCTCACAGAGAATGTTTTCAGGTTTCAAATCCCTGTGCGCTATCCCTGTTACAAATGAGAAATCCCAGGTCAGCAGGGGCAGCAGCTTCCCAGGGCCCCCCAAAAGCATCAGCAACAGGAAGCTGCAACCACGATCACTGCTCTGGGGCTCACCAGGCGGTACAACAGCGACTGGCGTGGGGGGCCGAGCCCCCTTGGCGCTCCAAGCAGCTGGCAGAGCTCAACGCCTCGTCTCTTCGGGGCCCGAAGCATACACCTGACGCTGGACCAAGTCCCCATCCCACTCCATGCTCTGATAAAACCCATGCTTTAACGGCTATGGGGCAGAGGCAGCCAGGATCTCACAAGCCCGACGAGAGCACTGGCGGCCGGCTCAAGAACAAGCGTCCCTCTAGCTCTGGTCTCCCCTCGCTGCTGCCTATTCCCAGAGCGCGGCTTGTGCGCTGCCTACCTTTGTTGTGCAAGAAGTTAAGGGCACTGGCTATGTCCTGCACCACCACGCTGGCCTCCAGCTCATTGAAGTGGCGCCTCCTGTGGATGTGGGTCAGGATGGAGCCTGCGGCGCATACCACAAGAGTCAGCCACAACAAATCTGCACCTTTCCATACCGGTCTCCCACCACCGCCCCACAGCAGAGACGGACGCCACCGCCTGTCGCCTGGGCTCTGGTTCCAGAGCCCATCCCCGTAACACCCGTCAGAGCCGAGATCAGGGGTTTTGCACGGCCAAGGGCCTCAGCCCTGGTAGACGGCACGAGCTTGGAGGGCTTCATGTGCCAGCGATGGCTACAAGGGACCTATGCCTGGGCAGCAGTGCATCGGTAGCTACCTACCACCAACACAGGTGAATGGCATTATAGGAGCGAAGGCAAACCCTGCTGGGACATTTACCTCCTCGCATCTTCTCAAACACCAGGTAGAATTTGTCTTCCTCTTCAAAGAACTCTATCAGCTCCAAGACGTTTCTGGAAAAGGGGCAAGAGGACGATCAAACCACCTGTCTACGCCAACAAGCTTCCCACCCTTTGCTTCCCAGCCACTGACAGGGGCCTGCTGTATCACCAGCTCTCTCACTAAAGCCGATTGCCCAGGGGACAGCCGCCCGGGCATGTATACACGGGACGTGTGCCGAAAAGGGAACTGGGTTTCAGTTACTGGGACCAGAAGACTTGGACCCACAGCTGGGCGGGGAGCATTTTCCCCAGTGCCCTGGTAGATGGCTTATCTCTACCGCAGCCCTAATTGCTAGCAGACTCTTCCCTTGGCCAACAGGCTGCTCTTGAGAAACGGCACCGCTCAGCATTTTCCTAGGAAGGACGGTTAACATGGAGCCACGGGCTACTCTCCCCATTCTGCGGCAGTTAAACCAAACCGTCCACAAAGCGTATCCACTTCCCCAAAGACCGTATGCCCGGGAGCCCTTCAGACTCATCTTGAGAAACAGCTCCCAGCCTAATGTCATTCAGCTGCTCCCCTACAGCCGAGCCAGCTGCAGCAAGACCGATTCCCCGCACCCACAGGAAAAGTTTGAAGGAGCCCGGGGGTGCTCTCCAAGAGCCCACAATGGCGTGGCTGGAGGCAACCTGATCCTCCAGAGAGTGGGCAAGTACGTGGAGGATCTCAGCTAGCTGGTGAAGGAGGCTTCGCCCCGCTGCAGGAACAGCAAGCCCTGGGGGTCCCCAGCCCAGCACAAGCGCAGCAGCCCCAGCACACCTGTGTCCTTGGCACTGATACAGCATCTCCACCTCCCGAAACACCCGGCTCCGGATGTGTCCAAGGCGCTTCTCGATGATCTGAAACAGAAATGAAGAGAAAGGCTGAGATGGGGACGGGGCTCTTTGCACTGCACGGGGGAGCCAGGCTCGGACCAGCCCAGCAGGCCTGGCAGAGAGAAGGAAACCAGAGGGTCCCGGGGGAACCGCACCAAGCCTCAGGCCCTGACCTCCTTGCCTGCAGCACTCTCCCTTCGCAGGCCGTACAATGCTGGACCACTTATACAAGAGCCTCTTGCCGGTTGCCAGGCCGCGTGGCATCCCCCTCCACACAACCTGGCAGCACATCACTGGAGCAAGCTGCCCTCCCTAGTGCTCGACGGGCTGCAAGGTGATGGCTGCAGGAAGGGGTTAACCAGCTGCAGGGGAGGCGCCTTTCCTTCCAGCCTAGGTCCATCCCACCCCTCAGGGAGGTGACAGCCCTGGGCATGCCAGCTTCTCCTCCCCACCCTCCAGCACAGGGGAGGAGCCACCCTTCTTCCAGGGAGAGGCAAACAAAGACTCATGCCGGCAAAGCACACTTCAAAGGCCAGGCCTGGAAGCCAGGCTGCAGAGATAAGGGCCCTTCCCTCCTCCTGCTCTGCCAGGGCCTCCTTTGGCAGACAGGCACAAGATTATCCGGGCCGGAGCTCAGCGCGAGCCAAGCCGGACTAAATGCAAAGTGGCCAGTGGGTGCAGGGAAGGGCTCTGGATTTTACAACAGCAGGACAGAGGTTGCAATGCAGCTTCTTGCAGAGCCGTTCCAGCGCAGGGAGCTCTAGGTGAAGACTTGTAAACCCTCCATTCAAGGACGGGGCGTGACATGCAGGGGCTGGGGGAGGACTCCTGGTTTCTTATCAGCGACTGGATGGTTTTGTGACCTCTGACAAGTCCCTTCCCACAGCGTCTCCATGTCCCCACCTGCACTGTGGAGAAGATGGCTTCCCAGCCCCCAGGACTGAAGACGTTTCGGGTTTGCAGGGGGACTTGAGAGCCTCAGGTGCAGGCTGGACAGCAGGTCCAGGCACTGCCCCACCCCAGCAGAGCTGCTCCCTGGGAAGGCTCAGGATGCAGGA
This sequence comes from Crocodylus porosus, assembly GCF_001723895.1. NCBI lineage: Eukaryota > Metazoa > Chordata > Crocodylia > Crocodylidae > Crocodylus > Crocodylus porosus. Next base: position 1,735,297 of record NW_017728905.1, read on the forward strand.
GCCCGAGCTAGAAGGGTGCAGCTTTTGCAGGGCAAAAAAAAAAAAAGCGCTGCAGGGGGAAGCGTAGATTCCCGGCTCCGTGACTACAGCCCTCAGCGCTCCCTGGCATGAGACGCTCCCGAGCCGCTAGAGAAGGGCTGCATTGTTTCCTCTCCAAGCCGCTTGGCTTGAGGCTTCCAGCCAAAGCAAGGACATCCCCAAGAGACTGCCGCTCGCCAACAGCCACAGCTGCTCTCCTCCAAAACAGAACGCACTTCCCCCTCTCGGGAGGTCACGGCCCTGCCCCCCCCACGCGCCCAGCCAAGTCCCGTCCCTTCCACCCAGATGCCACCGCACTGCAGCCCCACACTGGGAGGCCAATAGGAGCCGGGTACCAGGCGCGCCAGCCAGTCCCTCTGCTTGCTGCTGCTCCAGTTCCACAGAACAGGAGTCGCTTTTGTCTGGGGCAGTGCCAGCTCTGCTCAGCGCCCCCGTGAAGCATTTCACTTGCTTGCAGTGCTCCCACGGAGTAGTGCAGAGGAGCACTGGAAGCAAGCTGGGAGCCCCCAAGCGCTGGGTCAGCATGAGCCCCAATCCTTACTCTCTAATCTAGCAGGATGATTTTTAAAGCTCAAACTCCACATTGCGCGGTGTCTCCCAATCCCAGACACTGCAGCGTCAGCAGTTTCCAGCTTGCCGAGACCTGTTCTGGTTCCCACCTCCTTGCCCGGACGCTGCACCCTTGCGTCAAGACGCCCAAAGCAAGCAGTCTGGTGTGTCTCATGCTATCACCTCCGCTTCTACGTCCAGCCTCTCTGGGAATCCCAACACGCTTTACAGACACTACATTAGCCTGCCAAACTCCCTTACCAGCAGCCCTGAGTTTGGAGACTACCAGTCCTACAGAGACGTACCCACCTCCTACTCTAGGGGTATTGCTGCCTTTCCTGTACCATTACTTGTATTACAGCTATAGACTGCTCAGGTCTCCACTGTGCCAGGTGCTGTATGGACACAGACACCCCTCTGCAGGTGTCTAAATAGGCAAGACAGGTAGGGGACAGTGGAAACTTGAGGCACAAAGAAGACAGGGGAAGCTATAGGACAAACATCACTGATAAGGCTAGAACTTCAGTCCCCAAGTCCTAGTTCAGACTCACACCCTGAAGCCCAAGGCCTCTCCAAGCCCTTACCTTCACTGCATACTCCTTGTTGGTGATGAGATTAACACAGGACTGGACTCTAGCATGGGCTCCTTCCCCGAGCACCTCATCCTGCAGCTGGTAAACATCTGTGGGGGGAAAGAAAGGCTCTCATTCCTGTACAAATTCTGGGAAAGACCTGCATAAGCTGCATCTAGCCCAGTGCTCAGTGCATACACCCTGACACGGGATTACAACAGCCCCCCCCCAACCCAGCTGTTGTTGAATGCATCTCTCTGCCCCCCAACAGCTTCTCCAAGTTCAAAACCCCCAAGCCTGGAGCAACATCTGCAAGAGCAGCCCAGGCCCAGGACCCCCCACACCACTCACCTTCAAAACGCCCTGAGAAGCTGTCTGTAGCTCTGCACCGTTTCTTCTTCTTGTTCCTCTTCTTGGCGTCGGGGATATCGATGGGTTGACTTGAAGGCATGTCTGTCCCAAACCAAAGCCATCCAGACAGCATTAACACCACGCAAGTGGTTGCACAGCCCAACACTCCCCTCTGCATTCACCTCTCGCTTGGGAATACGAGAACGGATGGCATTTCATGCCACATAAATACTGACCCAGCTCCCAGGAGCCTCAAGTGAGTGGCAAACAAGACACCAGCTTAATGAACAGTGAGGAGAGAGGCTGGGTCAGACACTTCTGGACCCAACGGGGCTTTTTGGAAGGGGTTAGACAGGAAGCAAGGTCCTGATGAATCGCAAGGTGGCACCCAAGCTTGCCGCATGTTCTGGGATTTATATGCATCTTTGACGTGTGTCCAAGCGACTGCCCAGGCCCCTGGACTTCAGGGACACCAAGGATGCCACACACCTGAGGTCTGGCCTATGCTCAAGCACCTTCTTCAATGTGCACCACAGCAGATGGTATTTGTACCTCCACTACAAGCTGCCACCACACTGGTATTGGAGAGTTGGTTTTGAAGAGGGAGGAGGAAAGGACCATGAGAAGAAGCCCAATGGAGGGTGGAAGGGAACCAGAGCTAACAACATGCCGGCCTCTACCCCCTGCCCCCACTGGGATTAAAGCAAGGCCCTGCCTGTACTGCCGCTCACCGGGGCGGGCTGGGCACTCGAAGTTGAAGACGGATTCCAGGTGACTTGTCTGGGCGAATTCCAGGTCGAATGGGTTCTGCCCCTGGAGGATCAGAAGAGAAGAGACGAGAACCGAGTGAGACCGGTCCATAAACAAGCCGGCAGCAACCCAGGGTGCCTGCACCATATATCCTACGTCTTCGCATCCCAGTCTGCTCCCCCAGAGCACCTCCACCCCCGCCTGTCTGCCTGCTAACAAGGTCCCTATGGAGATGGGGGTGGCTCCATTAGCTGGGCCAGAACTGTAACCCCAGGGAGACCCACCCCAAGACCTGGCTTTGCACCAGGAATTGCTGTAGCACCTCATTTCACACGCGCGCGCGCACACATTTTTACACCAGCCTAGAGGAAGTCTCAGAGTCTGCTAAAAATAGCCTTCCCCAAAGCTGCAGCCAACTTGGGGGCAGGGTTGGGATTCCCATAATACCCAATAAATAACCGGGCCTGCAGTACGGAGGCAACCCCGCCGTGACCCAACAAGCAAGGGAATCAGAGCGATTCTTGCTTTTTGAACCGAATGTTGGCGCTTGGAGGAGACCATCTCAGCGCCAGTCTCCACTCGTGAAGCAGAAGAGTCCGAGCAGGGAACCGGCTCCAAAGTGGCTTTGTCGTCCTGCTCCTCCCGACTCGGCTCCAATGCCAATGCCCAGGCAGGATGAAAGCAAGACCTCCCCTACGCCCTGCCCATACGGGTCTCTGGCTCGGGGAGCAGAACAGCTCCAAGGAGCCAGGAAGCCAGATCGCTGGAAGCAAGAAAAGAGCGGGTTTGCCAGACTGGAGCCGTGTCTGACCCAAGCCCAGCAGCGCTGACCCAAGCCCAGCAATGTGGAGAAGGCGCAGGGTTGCTTGGGTCATGCTAAAGAGAAGACGTACCCCCCCCTCCCAGCCCAAATGCCCTCCACTGCAAGTTCCACCTAGGCCACAATGGGAAGGAAGACAGAGCCAGCTTTCCAGCCCCCCTGGAGAGCCTCACTCTTGGCATTCAGCCTGGGAACCCTTGAGCAGTCCGCATTCTACCCATTTCACAGGCAGCAAACCGAGGCACGGGCTCCTCAGCTGTCTCCTCAAGGTCAAGAGAAGCAAAACCAAGGCCTGGGCATCCTGCCTCACAACTGCCCAGTTCCCCAGCCCACATCTGTGCAAGCACTTCAGAAATGTCAGAATGTGCGGCTTCATTGCCCAGCCACTGCCTCGATACCAAGGACATGGAGCAAAAATAGAGCATGAACCAGACCGAGCGTGACCTCTGGGCCCCAAATCTACCGGTGTCTCTCTAGCTGGAGCCAGAGCTGCTGCTGGCATCTCTGAGTGTTCGTGTATAAGGGAACTGCAGGGCCAAGAGGGACAGGTGACTGCTCAGGTATAACTAAGCTCCTATAAGCTTAAAGCCGCCTTGCTGTAAGGGCTAGAGCAACAGGCCCAGCCAGTCGCGCCACCCTCTCCTTCTGTGCAGTCCTATGCCCCGTTTGCTCCCTCGCTCAGGGTTCCCAGTTCAGGCCTCCTCCCAGATATCACCTGGCTGGCTCAGCACAGCAGCAGAGTCTGAACCCAGACACTCGCTCACCCCCTGGGTCCGCAGGGACTTGGGAGGGAACCGAGCTGAGCACCATCCAGGGGGCCTGCAAAGGGGCGGAAGAAGAGCCAGGGATTGCTCAGCACCATTTGCAAACTCATCTCAGGGATGGTCACAGTGCCCGGTCCTGGGGTGGCAGGACTAAAAAGAGTCCTTTATGCACAGCTTTGGCTGGAAGGGCTCTCCGATTCACAGGCGGGGGACCGGACCTGCAGCCCAGACCGGGGGGCGGGGGACCGGACCTGCAGCCCAGACCGGGGCCTACAGCGGACCTGCAGTGGAAGGCGTAGCCCAGCCTCGCCAAATGAACCCTGAGCTGTCAAGTTGCCGGCAGGGCCAGAGGATGGAAGCCAGCCCGGATCACGTTTCCAAAGCCCTGGAAGTCAACTGCAGCCCGGGCCAGAAAGCAACAGCATTTGCTCCAGTCCAAACCGGGAAGTGAAGAGTTACAAACTGGCCTCCCTGGAAGGCGGCTCGAGTCCGGGATCAACAAAGGAGGGCTAGCGCTCAGCAATAAAACGCAAGAGGAGTTGGAGAAGAGCAGGAAGCTTGCACCGTGCTGCCTCGCCCAGGCTCTCCCAGCCTTGGGTCACCGCACTGGGGACTCTCCCTGGCCTGAACCGCTAGGGAAGCCACTTGCCTCGAATGAAGGGAAAACAGACGTTTGGGTGTGATAGGTATGAGGCCAGGAGTCAGGATGCCAGGGTCTTGGTCTCTTCCCTGCCTCCAGCTCTAACTTTACCCCTCCCTGCCTCTGCTTCTGGCAAGACCCCCCCAATCTGCTGGCACGGCAAGCACAGAGCTACAGATCCACCGGCCAGCTCTCCCCACGGCTTCAAGAGAGCGACGGCAAGCCTTCCCAGCATTGTGAAATCTGCCTGGGTGGAGGTGAAAGTCTCCCTCCACTTCTTTTTTTAAAAAAAGAAAACACATGCCCCGCTGCCATGCTGGCGAGGAAGCCAGAGCCCTTGGACCGTATCGGATCTCAGGGAGCAGCTCCCCCGCAGCCAATCAGCGGGGCCTGGCACGAGCCTTGCTAACAGCTAGAACCAGCTAGAAATCGCGTGTTTACTTTCCATGCAAGTTGGACACCGGCCACGTGGGGCTGGGCGGCCCGAAAGAGGGAAGCGCGGAGCCCCTGGACGCCAGCCTGCACTGCAGACAGGAGCCGGCCGGATCCAGGAGTTTATTGCTTGCAAGAGCTCTGCAAGCAGCTCGCAAGACAAGGGTGCGTTGCCCCTTAGGGGCACCGGGGCAGCGTGGGCTGACTGGCAGCTATTTAGAGGCTTGCACCAGCCCGAAGGCAGTGTTGAAAGTCAAACCGGGGATTTCTCGCTGCCTGGAATTTAGCATTTCC
>NW_017728905.1:1741072-1742647 GCF_001723895.1 Crocodylus porosus
AGCAGAGAGAAGGCTGGAGGCAAAGCAACGGGAAGGACGCTCCTGTCCGAGTCTAGCGGGGAGCTTGCTAACAGAGTGGCTTGGGACAGAGCCAAGCCTTGGGGAAGGTATGGGTTTCATAGCGGATAATCATGAGCTGCATCAGCAACAGGATAGCTCTGGCCTTAACGCAAGCCCAGGACAGGGCACAGTACAGTACATACCCTGAAGTAAACAGAGCGCCCATGCCCAGGGGGCTGCAAGACCATGCCCATTGCACAACCCCCTGCGGTGGACCTGCCAGCCGGGCCCAAGCAGCAGCAGCCACGTACCCCCTCCGCCCTCAGCGCCAGCATCTCCCAAGCAAGAGCAGGCTGCCTTGGGCCGAGCGGCACCTCCTCCCTGCGCGCTGCCTGCAGGGCAGAGCAGGATCCAGTCTCCCCACCCAGCTCCCGCAAGGCCGAAGCTGGCACAAGAGCCACGACAGATGCCAGCTGCCCCAGGGAAGCCACCCCACCATCACTCGGCGCGGGGGCCCTGACACTGCCCACGGCCGGGAACAAAGGTCCTAAATGCCCGGGACTCAGCGAGAGGGGTGGGAAGCTCGGCTCCGCAGGCCAGGTCTGGTCATTTCATTTTAAGGAAGCAGCTTTATTAGTTGGAAGATTTATGCGGGCCATCATGAGTCAGAGTGGGGTAACGCTATGTCAGTCCTAAAGGAAACGTGGGGTCAAATCCTGCCCCTCTTGTCTTTAAATACAATCAGATCAATGACCCAGATATCTGCATCGCTCCGCTCAGCTCCCCGCAGCAGAAACTACTAGCTGGCTGCAGGAAGGTTTCCCATTTCCCTTCTGATCCTTTATGGGACATTGGTGGAGACCTTTTTAATATCTTTTTGGTGAGGAACTTAGAAAACAAAACAAAACAAAAACACACACACACAAAAAAAAATCGAGCCCCTTGGGGTCTCGGAGGAGGGGCAGGCCTTGCCTTTTGTTTGGGTGGTTTCAGGGGCAGGAGGTGTCGTGGGAAGGCTGCACCACAACCAAGGAAGCTGGGCCCGCAGCGCGCAGGCAACGCAACGCGCACACTGCACTGCATCACAGGCGGCGTTCGGGGGTGCCGCGACGAGGCCTCTCGCCGGAGCGCGTAGTGACGCAGGGCTCTCGCTGGCAGCGGCGCAGAGCCTCCGAAACTCCCACGGACATCGATGCTCTGCTACCGCCAAGGAGGCCCGTGCGGTTGTGCACCCCACCGCTGCAGCTCGCCCCTCAGATCGGGGACTCCTCCAAGATAGGGACCAACCGGCAAGCAGCCCCCTGCCGCCCCACCACACTATTTCACTGCCGGGCAGTCCGCTGACATCTCATTACCACCCAACAGAGCTGCATGGAAGTAATGCAGCCCTGCCCAGCTCTCCAGCAGCCGGGGATATTCGTGTGCACACAAGCGCCTCCCATGGATGTGCAAGCCCCCCAACAACAAATTTGCCGCTGCAAAACACATACCGGACCCAACGCCATCCCATGGCCAGGAGCCTTTTTTGCAAATGCAGACATGTCATCCCAACACGCCCCCCCAGCTCTCTGCGGC
>NW_017728905.1:1743232-1770131 GCF_001723895.1 Crocodylus porosus
CCCGCGCACCGTGCAGCGCCATGCGCACTCGGGATCACTTCTGCACAGACTTTTCCTGTTGTCCTCGCTTCAGTGCTTGGTGGTTGTTTTGAAGCCCATAGCAGTGCTTTCCTAAGGAAGCGAGCAGACTTTGCAAAAGTCATTCCTCCCACTCCCTGCAAAAGAATATGCATATCTATATTTTTCTTACCCTTTCATGCATGTGTGTGACACCTACTTCAGTAGCAAATGCAGGGCTGTGACCTGCCACGATTATTTCCTTGCCTCTCTTTACCAGCTCTCTTTTTATTATGCAAGGCCGTGTGTGTGTGGCGGGGGGGAGGACATGGATGGACTTGCCTGTACCAGATCACTACATCTGGTATTCTGCCTACAGCAGCTGCCAGTACGTGGTGCTTCAGACTAAAGCAAGGCCCCTCATCCTAACACACACCCTGATTGTTTGGCTCCGGATGCAGGGATTGGGAGTGAACTGCTGCAGTAGGGGATTGTACCAGGAGAGGTTGTGGAGCCTCCATCCTTGGAGGTCTTTAAGACCCAGCTACGCAAAGCCTTGGCTGGGGTGATCTAATTGAGGATGGTCCTGCTTTGAGCAGGGGGTTGGACTTAAATTAACAAGGATTAAACGCCGTGGTGTGTACAAGCACCCGATGCAACCTGAAGTCCCTGCCAACCCCCATTTTCCATGTTTCTATGAACTCCTTGACCTAGATGGTGATTGCCTTGGTCCTTGAAGCGCAGCCTTTGCTCATCCTTTAGCAAGCATGAGACTGAAAGGGCACAGGCCAGGTTGGGTAGAAGTCTGTGGTTTCACAGCTCAGCTCTTGATTGTGGTTTTCCAGTAGAAGGGAAGGGACTTTATGGCAGGCACGGAAAAGGGGGGCACATTTAGGACTGCAGCTTTTTACAGCTATGTGACTAACTTGCGGACTTCACTGCCACAGGAGATTTCCCAAGACAAATAAACACTTTAAGATGAGGCCTGACGGAATAACACCGTCAAGCTACCTAGAATAAAACATTTCAACCCTCGTGCGTCAGGGGCTGCTCACCAGCAGGGGTCAGGAAGAAATTTCTCGTTGCATGCAGATGCAACCTGGTGGTAGCCGACAAGTGGCAGAGGAAGGAGGATCCGAAATACATCTGGGGGGCGCGTTTCTGACTTTCCTAGCAGCTCGTCCTGGATTCCTTCGGATCCCTGACGATCCTCCCCACCCTCCTGCTCGTTCCTGAGCAAGGCTAATGTTGTGTTTGGAGGTGACCTGGAAAGCAAACAGCTGCTCTTCCAACCAAGATTACGTCAAGTGCCCCAGCAAGCTAAAACGGGATTCACTCTTATTCCAAGGTACTGCCAGTACTGCAGGAGGAAGAGTGGCAACACACCCAGCCAATGAAACACAAGAAAGAAGCATTACATCATTGGGATGGGCTGCCATTGGCCCACTGGTAATCTATGTGCATTGCTATCTTCGCTGTTTTTGTTTTATGTTGAATGTCTTGAGTGCTCTTTTTTTCGCCAACAACGAGCAAACACGGCCCTTTGGCCTGGTTTCCTCTTGCCCTTGCAACCCGCAGAGTCATTTCTCCTTGCCAAGCTGAGGGCAAAACACAAGGAAGCGAGAACGGCAGGACTTTCCGCTCATTTTGGGCGGGGGTAAGTTGGCTGCAGAAGGGGCAGAGCTAAGGGACAAACTGGTTTAATGGGGGCTAGAAGCCAAAGCCCCAGGAGGGAACAGGATGCGTGCTTCTCAGCTCCAAGAGGCCGCACGATCCCTGAGAGCAACGTGAACGCCGCGCAGCAGTCCTACCAAATTGCTGGAGTGTCAAGTGGAAAACAGGAGTGGTTCCCTGGCTCAACACACCCCCTTGATGACCCAGGTCAGCTCTGCCCCCAGATGTGGGACTGGCTGATGTGGGTGCGCCAGCATGATATTGCTTACCCTACAGCACATCACAAAGCCACTCTCACGGACCCAGAGGGACAACCTGCCATCTTCAGCCCCCTCTGTGCAAAAATGACATTTATTTTCTACCTATGGGGACTTCTTACCATCGTGTACCATCCACACTTTTCCCAGAGCCTGACAAAGGGACTTTGATCCCGAAAGCTTGCAGAAAAAGACCGTTTTCCTGCCATTTTCCAGTTGGACTAATAAAAGGTATCATTTTGGAACCAAGAGTTCTAGCTTTTTTGTATGCAGCCCATCTAGGCATCCTTCCTAATTCTGTAACACAGGTGCCAGAAGCGACTGGCACCCCGAAACAGAGCCGAGTAATTTAAGCTGGCCCAGGCCCAGTTCCCACTTAGGTGCAAAGCTCCTAACCTTCCCTTATCAGCTGCTTCTCAAGACGCATGCACTGCTAGTGCAAGATCGAGACAGTGTCAAAAGCCTGTGAGTAAAGAACAGAAATATCCATTTGGGGAGTATTCACCACAATAGACTGCCCTCTTCCAGAATGAGCCCTTTGCCCTAGGGCAGTTCGGGCTGCTTACAGTATTTGCCCTCGGTGTGTGCGGGGTGCGTCAGTGAGTGTGAGCGGCACTGGAGGCTGCCTGGTGGAGAATGCGGGTGTGTTACACCTATGATGTTGGGCTGAGCGAGGCGTATAGTTACTGGGGTGTGTGTTGAGTGGTTGGTCCCCGTGAGAGCGGCTAGATCACTCCAGGACCAGACCAGCATTGTGGCAGATGCAGTGTCTGGACTGTCTTGTGGATCCCTGTGGCAAGAGAGTGGCCAGCCCAAAAGTCCCCCAGCAGGCGTGGGTCCCGGCCTCACCAAAGCGATTTGAGATGTCAAGCACCAGAGATCAGAGAGGGACGACCTCGGCGTTGTAAAGTATCACCTTGTACCATGTTGTTCCTGTATTGTCTCTGTGGTCCCAGTTCTGTTGCTTTGCTATTATTGGGGTTACACTCCAGTTAATGTCGATATAATAATCCCGACTGAGCCAAGCCGGACTCCTGGTAGCTTGGCTGCCCGATAATCTGTCCGCCCACCACGTTCACAGTCCCTTATTAATATAATCGCCATATGAATAAAGGGCTTTCCTAGATCAGAGTGTGCTGATGAAGTACAGGGGCAGTGTGAAACCGAGGCTGGTCTTAGCCTGAGGTCCTCCAGTGCTTCCACTGCATGGACCATACCTGCAGAGAGAGACTGTGTCCTGGGCACTTCCTTTCCCATCTTTCCCACAGGCCCAACCGGTCAGAAATGTCCGAGCAGCTGCTCTTCGCTGCCAGTTGCAAATGATCTGAATTTTTTTCATTCAACTTCCTCAAAACTGAAATGTTTCTCCCCAACCCCAGTCATTTTCATTCTTTTGGCCGCTAGAAAAAATGCAGGGGAATGCGAAAGCAAGAGGCGGGGAGAAAGCCTTTCTGTTGAAAACCAGCTCTTTTTCATGGAAAGCATTTCCAAGATTTCACTTGAAAACATTTCACAGGAAATTTTGGGGGGGGGGGAATTTGAGGAGACTCCAAAATTCCCAGCAGGCAAACCTGTTGGCATGTTTTTGGCCAGATCCAGTCATGTACATCCCTATGGCAACTGTTGCTGACATGGAAAAGCCACATTATGGAAAGCATCTTGTGTCTTAGCTTCCCTTGATACAGGACAGCAGCTGGAGAGGAGGACAAGAAGGCAGGGATCCTACGTGACTGCCCATTCAGCTCGGCACCGAAGGACTACGGCCTACTTACGCTCTCTCTGTGATGGGCAATGGTGCTTGGCAGCCTTTGCGGACCTTGGTTTTTGCATTCTCTCCTCTTTGGGGCAAGGATCTTGTCCGTGAATGGGTTCACACAGTGCCCAACACTACGCAGCTCCTATCTTGGTCGATGTCTGCGTGGGCATCGCGGTATCTTGTGGTCTGTCCGGGAAAAAGGCTGCTCCAGCCTTGAGCACGGGGCTTCTCCGAGTCCAACACTGCATCAGGTTTTAGCCACTATGTTGATGTGATTTTATATGAAAGCATCGGCTGAGAGCTTGGACTCCTCCAGACGTCTGCACGGCAATGCACGCGTTGGAGACGAACGACAAAACCCAGCCTCCCCGAACTGTCGCGGACGTTGCAGCCAGCTCCCGCTGCGCTGCAGTTGGCGCACGGGTCTCGCGTCTGTTCGAAGGGGCAATTAGTTACGTTTCCCGTGTTCTCCGTCACCGTCTTTCTTTGTCTCCACGTTCTTGCGTCTTTGCTTTGGATAATTAAACTTGTGAACCGTCCTGACCCTGCTTTAGATGAAGTGACATCGCTGCCCAGTGTACCACGGGACCACAAAGCTGCGCCACCCCACGTGTTTGATTCACAGCTTTCTCAGAGCGGGTGCGTGCCCACTGCTGCCCTTCGTTGGCTGGCGTCAGAATTGTGTGACTGTGTGTCAAAGGCCCTGTTTTGCTGGTGGGGATTTCCCTTTAGCTCAAGTATGCAAGGGCCTTTTGTCTCAGATCAGCGGAAGGATCTGTGTTTGCAAGCGACAGCATCTCCTTGGACCTGAAAGGTATGCGCAGGTGTGGGGGGTTGGACACCTGGTAAGCTGAACTCCCCATTACACCCAAGCTCTTTGGGTGTCACCTTCATGGACTGCAAATCGCCATGCAGAAGAGATTGAGCAAGGCTCTATGTAGGTCGCCTGGATGGCAATTACGGGGCAGTAAACAAGAGGCCGCGAGCAGAGCTGTGCAGCAGAGTGTACAGCGCATAAACAGTCACGTTCCCCGAAGGGGAAGAAGAGGCGTGATGGGGACGGTCCCCAGGCTCCAGGCTGACAAGGCCAGGAGGGTGCTGCAGCTCTGCTCCCACGCCGATGGAGGGAACCGTGCGCTGGGAAAGACCCCCTCCTGCGCTCCCGAGGCATGTGGGGGGCGAGCGTTGGGCAGCGGGGAGGGAGGCAGACTGCAGTCTCTGGCTGCTGCTCTCAGGTTTGCCCTGCCCTGCCCAGGGGACAAATGCTGCAGACTCACCCCCCGCTCTCTCCCAGTGCCCGCTGTGCTGCGATTCTTGTTTTAAAGGAAAATTTTTTGTGTTCCAGGTCAAAGCAGCCAAATCGATGCCAAATCCGTGAGCCGCTCAAGAACCAAATGTGGCCCTATTACCGGCAGACATCCTCCCCCCGACCTGGGGCTTTGGAGGCTTCCAAATCCTGTGGCCGGCATCCTACGTGCAGGCCCGAGCCTGGAGGCTCGGGGTTCGGATGCTCCCCGAGTCTCGCTTGCCCTCAACCGAACTCCTGTAGAGCCAGTTCCCCTGGCAGGAAAGAGGCGCTGTAACAAATCCCCAGAAAAGCCAAGGCTCACCCCGCTGACAGATCTCCAGCCATCCCCTACCCACCTGGGTCACATCCAGCTTTGCCTGCCGGGAAACCAGGGCTCTCGCCTGGACCAGGAGCTCCTCAGACCAGGGACTGTCCGTGGTCCTCCCCTGTGCAGCACACAAACATCTCCTAAGCCGTCATGCATTTTCCCATCCCAAAGCAGGGCAGCATCATATTGTTTTACAGCATTGCCGAGGCATGGGGGCATAGGGCTGTTCCATGGGTTGGCCAAGGTCAACCAACAAGTCTGTGAACTAAAGCCAGGGCTCCTGAGCTGCAACTCAGGGCTCCACCGACTCATTTAGGAAGCCCCTTGCGAGCAGTCCCACCACCCCCTCCAAATGCCAGCCCTCTAGGATACCCTGCTGCAATCTCTGCCCTAGGTCCTGCACTTAGCTCATAGGTTCAGGGTCTAAACTATATCTAAACAGGCACCATTAGCCTGTCGCTCCCCTGCAGCTCTGCCACTGAGCTCCACGGGACCCAGGTTGCTCAGAGCACCTCCCTGTGCCTCAGTTTCCCTCCCCCTCGATTTCTTAGGCTTTTTGTGCATGCAACACGCACCTATTTCCCAAAACTCAGCTGCTGGAAATTGGGGTGTGCATTACAAGAGGAAATACAGTAATAGCAGGTTCTGCCTCTACTAGGGGAAAGCAAAACTAATGCCGCAACTGGGGCTGGGCTGCTGGCTGCGGGCACTTTCTCTTTTTCCCAGGCCAAGGCTCCTGCTGCAGCAGCTGCTACTTACCAGTATTTTCAAGGCAAGCTATTTTCAGCCGCGTGCTGTACGCAAGAAATTAGGTATTCTTTGGGCAACAGGGCCTGTCTCTTGCTACGTACAGCACCAAGCGCAATGGGTCCACGATGATGGCAGCTGAGCAAAGCAAAGGGGAACAACGGGCTCTTGGCACCCTGCACGAGGGGCACGTGATGGGAGCGGGGGGGCTGGCTGCTGCTGGAAGCAGTGCCCAGCCCCGCAGCCCCCCTCACCTCCCAGCCTGGGAGCCAGGTCCCCAGGGGCCGACAGCTGCTCGCTCAGCGCTTCAGCGACGCTCGGTGCGGCAGCGTCAGGCCCGGAGCCCGCCGGCCCCCCGCGCAGCGGTTCCCCACGCCCCCAGCTCAGCTCCCTATTCCCCGAGGCTCGTTCCGCATCCCGATTCCCCGAGGCTCGCTCTGCGCCAGCTACGCTCCGCCGTGCTGGCAGTGCCCGGGCGTGCTGGCCTCTCAGGGAGCAGGTGCCCAAGGTACAGCCTCTGCAAAAGGCTCCGAGACCAAACCCAAGGCAGCAGCCCCGACACAGAGCCCTACTGCCCTGATGGCTTTCAGCGCTGCAGGGCAGGAGGTCGCTGTGCCCAGGCCATGCCCGTCCTGGGTCTCCAGGGCCTCCTCCTGGGGTTGATGTGGACAGAGGCCAACCCCAGAGGAAGTGCCTGTCGCAGCCTCACTTCTCCTTCCCTGTCCCCTGTGCCCTGCCCTGGGGGGTGCCCTGCCCTGCCCGTGCCTCCTGGTTGTTTCCAGGCTGCCAGTGCATTGCTAAGCATCAGGCACAGAGCCATCTACCACCTCAGTGGTTCCCCCCGCCCGCCCGCCCTTGCATCCCTGGCTCGGAGGGGACTGCCCAGCCTGGTTTTCAAGGTCTGGAATGCACCAGATTGCTCCGATCCGCAGCAGCGTGCAGACAGGCTGGACCAGAGCATGGGCTGCCACGGAAAGCCCCAGCCCCAGAGCCTGCCAGGCTCACCACGCACCAAGCAAGAGGGGACAAGGGAGCGGGCACGTAGCAGAGGAGCCTGCCTGTGGTGCACAGGCCCGCGGAGACTCTCCCCAGGTCTGCACAGGCTCGGCCGGTCCCGAGCAGAGACCTGCGTGACTGGGCGCAGGCCCGTGGGCGACGCCAGGCAGCATGCTTGTGCATGTTTTTGTGCACGGGAAGGGCAGCGTTTACGTGCATCCCTGTACGTAGATGCACACGTGTAGACTGGCATATATGACTACAGCTGCAGCTCCACACATCACCATGCACATACCCCTCAGGCTGACTGTTTATTAGCCCACGGCGGGGGGGGGGTTGGCGCACAAGCTCTCGCGCCACTGGGTGTACTGGCCCATTTGCCCCGTGCGGTTCCTGTCCCTGCCTGCATCCACGGCTGCGCACCCCCCGCGTGTTGGCGGGCCGCCCTCCTGGGTTGGCCCGTGCCAGGCGGGCACATCCAATTCTGCGCGTGTATCCGTGTGTGCGTGCACACGTAGCAAGACACGCGCGCGTAACCAGGACGCCGTGTGGCAGGACTCTCCAATCAGGGCCGCGTTGCCGCCACCCTCCCCCCCAGCTCGCCCTGCCTGGCCAGCAGCCAGCCAGCAAGGCCGGCAGCCAAACCCGAGCTGAATTCCTGTAATTTTCCTCAGGTCCTGTTTACAGGGTGTGTGCGCGTTTGGGGGGTGGGTTCCTTTCTGTGGCTCCCGCTCCTTGGCCGCCTGCAAATCTAGCGCCGCGGCAGGCAGCGGAGGCAGAGAATAGCATCCTGCCGCCGAGCTCTGGGGCGCACAGAGGGCCTTTGTCTGTGCCGCCCGAAGCTCTGGCGGGTGAGGAGGTCACGCTCAGGGAGGGCGGATTAGGCAGATCACAAGCACGTCCTAGCAGCTCGAGGAGGGAGGAGGGAGCAGAGGATGGACCCGAGAAGTGCATCGATCGGGGGGAGCACGAGGGACTAGGCTCCCTTGGTGGAAGGAGCTGCAAGGCATCGCTGCCCAGGCCCTGCAAAAATACCAATTCAACGAAAGCAAAGCTAGTTGCTGAACTGACAAAGGGGGGATCACGGCCAGCTTCTTCTCTGCAGGATGGGATGGCTGGCTAAAGCCACGGACACACCTGGGGAAGGGCAGCGTGCCGGCAGGAAACGGCCCCGGGTGCAAGGGAAACAGATTCAGCCTGAGGACCGGACTGCCAGTCTCCCACAGCCTAGGGGAAGGCTGTGCCTCCTGCACTGCTTTGAATAAAGGATTCAATAGCCCCGAAGCCAAAGAGGAAACAGGAGAGACAGATTCCCCTGGCCTGCGGGTCTGGCATTGCCCTGCAAGGCCAAACCTCGCGTCCTTGCTGCACTCGCCATTTGATTATTTGTGCTCAGGGGAGCGAGGTCTGGGCAGCTGAAGATTGCAACACACGGCAGGCGGGCAGGAGGCCCAGGGCCCTGCCCGGAAAGGGCAGGAGCCTGCTGTCTATCAGCGCCCGTCTCTGGCGCTGTGATCTTGGGCGAGTCCTTTGATCTCTCCGGCCCGTCGGCTGGGGCTGATGGTAGCTCCCTGCACCCCAAGGGTGGTGGCGGCGAGGAGGCGGCTGCGTTTGCGCTTCCTTGCGGGAAGACGGAGTCTGGAGGTCTGTGGGTTTGCAGGTGGAGAGCTCGGGGCAATTTGATGACTGGGTGCAAAGTCGCCGAGTAAAAGTGGCAGAGCTGGGAACGGAGCCCAGGTGTCCTATACAGGATCCTCCCACACAAGACAAGAAGGGAGATTAGATGGATAAGTGGCTGGGGACAGAAAGGGAGGAGAGAGATGGATGTGCAGAAATAAGAGGAGGAAGGACCAGGTAATACACGCCTTGAGAAGCGGGCCTCAAACCTGTTCTCACTGCAGCCAAATTCCTACCGACTGCAAGGCGATGTGAATCGGGCCATAGTAGTTTCAAGGCACTGATGTCTTCTGTTGTGAAAGCATCTCCTTCTTCCTTCTCTATAACTGCCATAGGGTCACGTGCCTGGCCAGGTCTTCAGGGCCAGTGAATCCAGGCCTCTAGTGATCTAGGCAGCCCTGCACAGATAGGGAAAGTCCCCCAGACTTGGGCTGCAAGTTCATCATTGGGAAAAAAAGTCGCTGCCACGGGGAATACAAATACTCAACATACTTAGTGAGGCCAGTCCCCATGACTGTCATGAGCCTGGCCCTGAAAAAGCTCAGGTGTTGGCTAGAAAAAAAAAGATCATGGGATTAAAATAAATCAAATTAGTGACGGGTTTTGCCCCCCACCAACCCCTATTGGGTTTTCAGAGCCCTTAGGGCAGGTCACACGTTCAAGCTGGTCTGTAGGTTCCAGCAAAAAAAGCTGGGAAACAAAAAGCAATGCACAAAAGCCGAGTCTCATGGACTCCCAGGATTGCAGGAGCAAGGGGTTTGAAAAAAGCCATCATGAGATGCAGGCTAAATCACGAGGTCGGGCAACGTGGGTGCTGACACTATGGGAGCAACTGCCTGACACTCAGCTGTGCTCGCACCAACCCCACGGCACGAGCGATGGGAGCCTACCTTCCAGAACGACCCCCCCTCCCCAGAGACCTGTTACCCCAGCGCCTCTCCAGCTGCCTTTGCTTCCCCCCATCTCAAACCCCCGATAGCTGCTTTTCCAGGTTGCAACGACATCGTACCTGCTCCACTGCTCATCAGGGTTTCTCTTCCTCATTAGCAGGTGCAGGGCGGAGGCTGTGACAACAGCCTTGCGGTCTGCGCTCCGCGTAGAAACCATTTGCTCTGAGATGAGCAGGAGAGCCTAGCAGAGAGAGCCCGGGGCGGGTAACTTGGGTTAAACCGCTCCGCGACTCAGTTTCCCCGTCTCTAAAATGGACCGATGATGCCGACTGCCTCATAAGGGGCTTTGACTTCTGATGAGAGCTCTGCAGTATCCATCACGCGCCCCCGTTCCACGCCCGCTTGCTTTAGGACGTCTCCGTTCTTGGGTGGCCAACGCAGGGCATGTTCGAGCCCAGCATTCACACTCAGCGCCAGGATGCCCGGGCCTCAGCTGGAGCTCTGGCTACTCAGCGTCTCCTGTAACGCTGGGTTTCAAGAGCTTGCCTTAGCAGCTACTTTTAAACACTGGTGGTCTCTAAATAATGCTTGGAGGTCACGCAGACATACAGTGGCTCACGAGCGTCACTCAGGCCAATTCCTTTCTGCAGCAGGACTCTTACGAGCTTCTCTGGCCTGTGTTGATTCAGGCTCCCAGGGAGGGCTCTGCTCGTTGCTGACCTCCCACCTACCCCCGGCTATTGGCCTTCCCAGGATTAATCCCCTTCCAGCTGGCACAGATCCTTAAAAAAGCCCCACATCTCAGTTTGGTGGGTCCTGTTGACTGCGAATGCGCCTCCACAGCTTGTGCCAATGGTTAATTGCCCTTGTGAATACATTCCTGCCTCACTTCATTAAATTGCAGCTCCCAGCCTTTGGACCTTGTTACGCTCGGGCCAGGCAGACTGCAGGTGCAGCCTGCAGATAAGGGGCGACTGGGTCACAGCCTGATCTGTCCCTTGATAATCCCTTAAAAAAAAAAAAAGATCTGTCCTTTGATATGCAAAGCCGACCAGACTCCTGCCTTCTCCCCCTGCAAGCCCCGCTCCCGTGTGCTTTTTTTCAAATTCACGGCTCCTCTTTAAAAATCCCTCCAGTTTTTAACACCCTTTGTGGATTGCTGTCCACAAAGTGCTCCATCTGGCCTTAGAAACCCGTGGTCCTTAGGAGACAGGACGATGCTTTGCTGTACACACACCGCGCTGCGGTCAGGATTAGAGCCGCCCTGTACTGGGAAAGCAGCTCTCA
Organism: Crocodylus porosus; assembly: GCF_001723895.1. Lineage (NCBI taxonomy): Eukaryota > Metazoa > Chordata > Crocodylia > Crocodylidae > Crocodylus > Crocodylus porosus. The sequence goes on from NW_017728905.1 coordinate 1,754,130, forward strand.
GAGACTCAGGACTGGGTCACACAGGATTTATTGCCCGTCAGGGGAAAGGAGCCTGCAGAGCAGGGCATTAGAGAATCAAATTACTGCAGGGGTCACCACCTCCCCTGCTCAGCTCTCTGAGCCACAGACCTGGAGCCACCTCCCTCCCTCCATGCATGAACCAGCTTCTTTAACTACAAGGGACTACCGTCTTCCTCCAGCGACTCCAGCAGAAATCAGGAGTGACCTCCCATTGACGGCAGTGGGCAGACTTACTCCTGATTGGCACCCAGGCAAGGGAGGTTGCCCCAGGCTCCCTTTCCCCTGCATCTGCCGGCCTCAGAGTCTGATCCCGGCCCCGCAGGAGCCGCTCAGCTGATGCCGGCGAGGCCGGACGGATGCAGAGATAGTCCCAGGGCAGGATCGGAGCAGGCCGGTCCGCCAGCACTGAAGACGCCCTCCTGTTTCACCGGTGCCTCGTCTCTCCTGAGCAGGAGCGGGTGGACTCCCAGCTCCGGAGACCAGCACCCGGCGGGACACCTGCAAAGCTTGCGGGGCTCCGACTCCTTGTCTGGGCTGACCTCAAACTTGTCCTGAAGGAACCGAAAGCAGAATGGGGCTCTGTCCCTGACGGTTGGTGGCTGGCACCTTTCACAGACAGCCACGGCTTCCCCGAGCCGTACTGTCCTAGCAGCACGGCGGCTTTCCTCTGCTCAGGACCGCGGCACCGGTACACCCACAGGCACACACTGACCCAGCCTTGCAGTCTTGGGAAAGGAGGGGTGTATGGGCAGCGCAGGCCAACGGTTAGCGGCAAGGGCAGCTGTCAGGGCACAAGCCAAGGGTGAGCCCCTGGGAAGCAAACCAGACCCAATGGTGATCAGCCACAGGGCAACTGCAGATGCTGCCCTAAATATCAGAGCAGCCAACTACCCCCCAGGGCAAGCACCCTGCAGACCCAGCTGGGAGGGCTGCCTCCGATTGCCCGCAGGCCTCAGCTAGGGAAAGCCATGGCTCAAACCAACTGCTGCTACCCTGACATCTGCCCCCCGGTTGTGCCACATCCATCTTCCCCACCCTTTCCTCGCCAGTCGATCCAGACCGGAAGCCTCCCAGGACAGGGACACCGTTTGTTCAGTACCCGGCTCCTGGGGACACCATGCTCAATCGCCGTCTCACTAAAGTACTAAACAGTCCTGCTTTGGGGTCGGCTTCACCTCTGCAGAGGTGCTGGGCGCGAGACCCCCTGCTCTTGGGGGTACACCAGACAGACACCTGCCGAGCGGAGCAGGGGACAACAGAAACGCTAGCCGTCTCCACCCCAAGCCGAGACGACAGCTTGGATGCTCAAGATACAACCACGGAGGCCCGAGACACGGCCCGGGGAGCTCTGGGCAGCACGCTGTCTGGAAAGGAGCCTCGACTTGTGAGCAGCGCAGCTGCTTCCTGCTGCTCGGGCCCTGCGGTTTTCACAAAAACAGGACTTTGTGAATCAACAGTCGCACCAGAGAAATAGCAGACTCCATCCCCCGGCCTCCCTGAGACGGCTGGTCACTCCAGACGAAAGGGGGCTGCAGTGAGAACGGTTATATCCTTTAAGTGCACCGCTTGGGGCTCAGCACACCCCCGAGGCACGCGCTGAGCACATCGCAGGGCTAGAGCCTGGCTCCTTGCAGCTATGAGCTCCCACCACTTTCAAGGCTTCTGCTAGTAGCCCTTGGAGAGCAGCTTCCCATCAGCCGTCTCTACGCAGATGAGTGCAACCACATCCCAAGGCAGAGAGCGGGGCTTAAAAATGCAGTGCTGTGAAGAGCTGCACAGTAACCAAAGTGCAAGTAAGCGGTGCTTGCAGGCAGCCGGTGGAAAGGGGGGACTGGCCTCGTGCTACGGACCAGGGCACAGGACGCACCTCTCCGGCACGCGTCCAAGTAAAGCGTGCTGCAAGGGCTTTGGGATCCTCACCTGGGAGGTGCTTGTTACTCCGGGCCGTGAGGATGTGTTGGGTGCCGAGAGCCCCAGGCAGGACCCCAGACCCCAAAGGGCTAGCACCCTGCAAGCGCACACCTGTACAGAGAGAGAGCGCGCAGAGCTGGAGCTGCGGCAGGCAGCTTCACCATTTGAGTTAAATGCAACCAGGCAGGCTGAGAGCTGGGGTATGGGGGGGGGCTGGGCCACCCCTTGGGATGCTCGCTCAGCCGGGCTCCTATTGGCTCAGCGGGGGGGCGGGTTCCCTTTCAGCCAACCTGGGAAGTGCTGCGGGGGGGCCAGGACTCTCCCAGGACCACACACAGCCCAGCCCCGGCACCCGCCCCCTGCCCCCGGGCGCTCAGTGCCTGCATGGCACAGGCAGGCTCAAGCCTTTCCAGGGAGGGGGTGAAGCACTGTCTGAGCAGCCTGGCTCCACTGGCCTAGTCCCGTGCTCAGCACCCTGCCGGATCAGGCCTGAACCAAACCGGTCTGTCAAGCAAATGCAAACGCCGGGGTGCCGCCTGCCCTGCAGGACAGACAGGGCTGCAGCCTGGCCCGGGGCACTCTCCTTTGCTGCAGGATCCCTGCGGCACCCTGTCCCTGGGTGCGCATGCGGGGGTCCCACGCAACCGCTGCACGCACACCTGCAGCAGAGGAGCCCCGGCACCCTCTTGTTCGCTAAACAAGCGATGCCCCGGGGCTCCCACAAGCAACAGAAAGCCAGGATCCCCCTGGGCAGCAGCTGATTGTGAGACGGGGTAGCTCGTGCGTGGCACAGACCTCACCTCTCCTCCCAGGCAGGGGCTGGGGTGAAAGCACGGGGCACGAGTCACCTGGGAAGATAAACAGGAGGGGAGGGCAATGGAGCCAAAGTCCTGTCCTGGAGTCAACCCCACGGTGGCCCTTCTCCCGGCCTGCCCTGGGCCGGGGCTGGCATCCAGGAATGTGTCAGCAGCGGGGGGGACTGCGATTAACGCACCCGAGGCACGGCCACCGAGCATGTGTGGGCTGGGAACGTGCAGGGCGCTCGTCGGGTTTCCCATCCCTCCCTCTCCCACCGCCCGGCCGCCTGCTCTGTTCGCTCCGCAGGCTGGTGGGCTGCCAGCCAGTGCCAGCCGGGGCGCGCGGGGAAGGGAAAGCTGGGCTCCGGGATAGCTCCCGTCCCCTTCCCCTGCCATAAGCCTGGCACTGGGGAAGGCAGGGAGGGAGAGGAGCCAGGACCCCCAGCACCAGCGAGCACCAGCTGGGGAGGCCAGGAAGAGAAAACAGGGCCACGTTCCCACCTCCGTCACCCCAAGCACTTGGGGCAGCTGCCCACCGAGGTGCTTGGCTTTGCGCTGGAGGAAGGTGCTGGCTCAGCAGTTCCCGCAGGCAGCCACTTGCCCCCCAGTGACACCCAAGCGTGCAAGAAGGAAGCGTGGCTCCGTGGCGCCCGGCGCCGCGTGTCCACACGACGAGCGAGCGCCTGCCCTGGAGAGGTCTCGGGGGAGCAGGCAGAGATGAGAGCACCGGGCTCGAACGAATCTGCAGCGGGACCAACGCTGAGCCCGCTGGGCGCCGACAGATGCTGCGCGTCTTGGAGGCTGGCGAGCTCTAGTCTCAGCTGTCTGGTGTCAACCCAAAGGGACCTCCCCACCCTGGCCTGGGTGGGTCTGATGCTCACAGGAGTGACCACTGCCTGAGCTGCCTGCGGGGTGCCTCACACCCACTTAGCGCCCACGGCAGCTGGGCCCTGGGCCAGAGCAAGGCACTGGCAGGGGCCAAGACCCGTGCACCTGCAGACGCGTGCACGAGCTTACCTCTGGGCTCTGCAACCTCCTCCTGGTGGGAAGCGCCGCAGGCTCTGGGGGGGTGACAGCAAAGGTGGCACTGCTCCACAAACCCTTCTGGGGGGAGCCAGCCCAAATCAGGCCGGCGGAGGCTGGCTCGGCACCAGCTGCTCAGGCAGCTGCCCCAGAGGAAACAACAGACCCGGCTCTCAAGCACTGGGAGGGGAGGCATGTTGCTCCCATGCACGTGGCATCGCTCCCAAGGGAGCAGCTCGGCGCTGCACGAGTCGCGGCCTTGATCTGCAATCCCAGGTGCAGCACAGGTGGACTTTTACCCGGGGGTGGTGAGGAGCATGTCCCAAGGGCAGAGGGGGGCAAGGGGGCACACTGGGGAGCTGCTCAGGGATTTTCCCCTGGATGCTGCTGGTTCAGCCAAGCCACAAAGCTTCGCGGAGGCAGCTTCTGTTGGGATGAAACCTGCCCGCAGCACGGGCAGTGGGATCCCAGCCCTTTCCCAACAGCTCCCCAGGGCCTCGACCCCTCAGGGCTGCAGCTCCATCTCCTGCGCCTCGAGGTAGCTGCAGACCCTCTGGCGCAGCCCAGGCAGCACTGGCTGCAGACGGAAACATTTCAGCGTTAGCCAAAGAAAAGGTCCCGGTGCCCTGCCCGGCACATATCCCTGATCCATGCCCACTCGGAGCAAAGTCTTTTCCGAGCCGCCAGCCCTGCGTCCTGGCCAGCTCTGCCAGGGAAGCGAAGTGCAGTGGTTAGAGGACGGGAGGGCCTGGGAGTCGGGGCTTGCGGCTTCTGTTCCTTGGGCTCATCTTCCCTGGTTATGACAGTGCCACAAATCGCACGTGTGCGCCACACGGCGCCGTGCTCCCCCGTCCTGTCTGGGTCTGGCACTGGCGGGCGCCTCTCCTGGGCAGCTCCAACCCGGGCACAGGGCGCGGTGCCTGGGCTGGGTGCCCGCACACCCCTCTGCTGTCACAAGCCTGCGAGGAGCGTCCTGCTCCCATCCCATCCCGAGCCAAGGTCCCAGCAGGCCCAGGCTCCACCCCAGCTCCCAGCTTCGCAAACATGTTTTGTTGACGGCTCCCGCAGGGAGAGCGAGACCAGAACTGGGATTTCTGAGAAACGCAGGAGGCCCCGAGCGGGTCTGAACTTCCCCCAGAAACGCTCCCTGGCTCCGAGGTGGGGTCACCAGCTGGAAGCAACAGGGGCTCGCACACGCACATGCACACACATGCAGGACACGCACAGGCAGGATGCTTGTATGCGCACACATGCATGCACACACGGACGCAAACAGCGTGCACAGCTTCACGCGTACACACGTACACACTTTCATCGAGCCCTCGTGCATGCACACGCGCACAGCTACGTGCCCAAGCTGTAGTGCGAGCTGAGGGCTCTGGGAGGAGCTGGCGGCTGCCGGGACAATGAGCATTTTCAAACGCTGCTGAACTCCCAGCGCCCCCGGCCCCGTGACGCCTCCTGGACGTGGAGTGCCCTGTCCTGTTCCTGGCAGGGCTGTGACCCCAGCATGTGACCCGCTGCAGCGCTGTCAGGAGGCCACGCTAGTCCTCACCGCTGTCTCCGCAAGCCCCAGCCCATTCCCTCTCGCTAAGAAACGGGGGCAGCAGCTCAAGCCCGAGAGCAGCCCAAGAAAGGAAAGCAAAGGGGTGCTGCTCCATGTCCTTGCCCCACGATAACAAAGCAGGGAAGGCTACAGCCCAAGGAGACTGGACCCAGGGATACGCTCCCCAGTCACGCAGCAGCCTGTGCACCAGCTCCTGGACCCATCAGACACGGGCAGGCCTGGTCCTTGGCACCCCTTGGGAAGCCCACTGCAGCAAGCCCAACTTCCTGCAAGAAACCCTGCAATAATCCAGCACCTCGAACAGCCCTGGATCCAGTCACACAGGCCCCCGGGCTGGGGCTTAGGTAAAATGCACACACGTGCACATGCTCGAGTGGACGCACACATGCACAGGACAGGTCCGTGCTGCTCGGGAGGGGTCTGCCCCCCCAGGGGTGCCCCTCTGAGTGGCAGGAGCATCTCTGCCCTCTGCCCCCAGTGCCTGCTCCCCAGCGCAGGAGCTCACTCGTGGTGTAGAAACCCAGCTGGGGAGCAGCTCGGCTGGCTCCCAGCGCCGCTCGCTGGCCGTCACACAGGCCCGCCTGGGGGCCCGCGCTCGGCCGGCTCTGGGCACAAGGCAGGCCTCCTCCAGCGCTGGATCCTGTGACTCTGGCGAGGTGCCCTCCCCGCTCCAGCTGGCACCGAGTCCTGCTGCTCCCAGAGCACGTGATGCGCCCGCTCCCTTGGCCGCAGAAACAACCTCTGGGAAGAGGACTACGGCCATCTCTCTGCGGAGCAGGAGGCGCTGGGGCTCGCTGCAGGGCTGCCCGCTCCCCCAGGCAGCTATGGGCAGCTGGGATCCAGAGCTCAGAAGAGCCTCGTCCGGCATCTCGTGTCCTCTTTGCCCATAAAAGCCAGGGGCCAAGCTGATCCCTGCTGCGGCACGCTCGGTGACGCTACCGGCCCCTCGTCACGAGCAGCAGTGGGGTTCCCGGGGGCTGCCAAGGGTCAGGCCTGCTCTCCTAGCCATGTCTGATGGGTCCAGGAGCTGGTGCACAGGCTGCTGCGTGGCTGGACAAACGGGGGAGCAGCTGAGGTCAGATTGGGGGCGGGGGGTCACAGCTGCACAGCCCTCCCCCCCCCAGCCTATCCAAGGCTCCTTCCCACATTTCTCCCAGCCTGTCCAAGCCCCACTGCCTTCCCGGGCTGCCTGCCTGCTCCACTGCTACCATACCACCCCAGTACGGCAGAGCAGCCCCTCCATCATACACCTACCATGCCTGGCCCCAGCTCCCTGCAGAGGGCCGTCCCCCCGCACTGCCTGCGGGCACCCCCTCCCCTGCAGACGGCTCCAGCGCAGCACCCCTGCACACGTCCCCCTCCCCTCCCAGCCGCCCACCGCACCTGGACGCAGCCTCCGCTACACAGACAGGAGCGAGGGAGGCCGCGCGGATGCAGCTGGGCGACCGCGGCCCAGGCACGGGGGCAGCTCAGCACCGGAAAGCTGCACCGAGGGAGCTGGCTCTGCAGAGGAGAGGGCTCGGACCCTCTCCCTCCAAACCCAGCGGTGAAGCTAGCTGCAGGCACACGGCTGGAGGATGCTCTCAGCCTCTAACCGCCCATCTGCCTGCCTGGGTCCCAGCCAGGAGCTGGGGAACCCAATGCTTTTTGGGGGCTTGGTGCCCCCAACAGAAACGGCCACCACTCGGATGCTGCATGGGCACGGGGGGCAACGCGGCCCCCGGACTCATGTCCCGAGCAGAGGGGCGAGAGACCCCTGGCATCTCTGTCCTCCCCACCCCAGCAGAAAGGCAGCCAGGGCAGGGCTGGCTCCACGAGATCTTGTCCAGGCAGAGGGGGATCGGTCGCGGTGCTCCACGCCAGGGCCGCTCAGGGGCCCCGCCGTGCAGCACAGAGCCAGGCCTGCGAGGAGCGACTGCCCCAGACAGGGAGGCTTCACCACCTGCAGCCGGGGCGGGCCCCCACTCCGCGCCACACTGAGCCACGCACGGAGCAGCCCACAGCACCGCCCTGCCGCGCAATGTCCCCGGGAGGGGCGTGTGTGGGTGGGTGGCGGGGAGGGGTTGTTATTTCCCTGCCCCGCCAGAGGACAGAAAATATATACATAGAAGGCATCAAACCCTGGAGGAGCCGTAAGGCTTGCAGCAACGACCACCTCTGCCCAGCCAAGGCAGCGCGGGCCGCAGCGCTGGGGCCAGCGCCCCCGCCCTCCGTGGGGTGGGTCCTGCCAAGCCCCGATCCGTTACCGCTCTGCCCTGGTGTCATGTCGCAAACAGCCCGATGTCAACAGCGCTGGCATTTGGCGCCTGCCATTTGGCACCTGGCAGGGGAGGCCGAGCGAGCCCGTGTGTTTGTGTCTAATCGCTGTCCGGAGACACGTAAACAGACCCGACGGGCTCGGTGGCGGATTCAGCAGGCGGGCACTTCACTGCTCGGGGCGCTGCCAGGCACGCGCATCCTGCCTCGACGCCCCAGCAACCAGGAGAGCACGGGTACCGAGGCCCTGCCTCGCCTCCCGCCCGGCTCCTTTGCCAGACATCAGTAGGCTGCGTGACCCCGGTGCAGCTCGCTCCTTCGTTTGCTGAAGGCAGGCTCGAGGGAGCCCCTCGCTATGTGGTGGCGGGAGGGAAGGGGTTAAACTGCCCTGCTGGGAGTAGGGGCAGGAGAATGCAAAGAGCCCCTGCCCGCTCAGGGGGGCTGGGGCTTTCCCTGGCACCCCTGGGAGGGAGGAGGTTGGCATGGGTTTCTGAACCCAAGCAGGGGAGGGGGTTGTTGTGGGTCCCGGGGCAGAGCTGGGCTCCGGAGCTGCTTGGCCGCGTCCTGCATGTCCCGCACGTCCGAGCTGTGGCTGCAGATATCCTGGGGTGGGGGGGGCGAGGGCAAAGGTGAGAGGGAAGCGCAAACAAACGTTAACAAAGACCCAGCTGGCCGCAGGCTCTGGAGAAAGGATTTCCCAGGGAACAGGAAGGCGAGTGCAAAAACCTGCTGCCTGGAGCCCCCTTCCCCTGAAGGGGCTGAAATGCAGCCACTTCTGGGGCAGAGCTCAGCAGCCGGGCGCCTCTGGTGCAAGAGTGCACCAGGTGTCCTGCTTGACATGCTGGCATCCTGCCACCCAAAGGGCCACGCTGCTGGGCACGTGCTTGGTGCTGGCAGGCTCAGCACAGAGCCCAGTAACACGCTGGATTGCAGAGCTCCCAGGCTGGGGGGGGCAGAGGGCAGAGAGTTTAATGCTTCCCCATGAGAAAACACTGAATTGGCCACAACAGGACGTTGCACAAAACCACGAGGAGGAGTTTCTCAGCTTGCCCACCCGGCTCTTTAGCAACTCCAGACCCCCGAACTTCCAGCACCTTGGGGCCCGAGGCAGCACTCCCAGCAGCCGGCCCCACAGCAGGGGCCCAGGCTCCCCAAACCGCAACGCTCGCCGCCCTTGGGACCTGACAGTCCTGGGAGTAGGGGAGGGTCTGGGCACTGGGGGGTCCTGCGGGCTCTGGTCCTGGAAGCTGCTGGTGGAAACCCGCACGAGTCCAGGCCGTTTCACGCTGCCCGGAACTGAGCAACGCGACCCGGCTCTGAGTCAGACCGTCGTCCTGCCTGGGCTAGTCTTGAACCAGAAAGAGGAAGGTGGCAAAGGGCATTGCTCCAGTCTGACCTGCCTCTGGGTGCGGGCACCAGCTGGTATTAGCCTTTCCCTCCGCTTGATCCTTTCAATGCTGGGGGAACTGCAGCTTCCCAGCCCACCCCCACCGGCACCGGGGCACTTGCAACAAGGAGGGCTGAGCACTACAGCCGTGGCTGCAGCCCAGGAGCCTACCCAAGGAGAAGGGCGACGGTGAGGGAGTAACAGCAGTGCACGGCAACCCATTGGTGCCCAGTCTTACACGGCTGCGCTGCCACCTACCCAGAAGGACAAAGCAGTGGCCACCCCCCTCTGCAAGTCCTGAACTTGCACTGACGGAGAATCCCCATTAGCGGTACAGGCCACATGACCCAGAGGCAGGGGGCTCAAGCCCTGTTCTGCTCTAGCCTCATCGCCTTTCCCCTCTCGGCAGGCAGCCTGTGCTGCTGGGGTGTGGGGGAAAGGGATCCCGTGCTCAGCTGCAAGGACTCATGGCGGGTTCATTGCTTGGAGATCATCAGCTGGGCCGCAGTAACATTCATGAGGGCTCCTGGGGCCCTTGGCTGATGCAAGGTGAGCACAGACAAGTGCAAGCTTGTGCAATGCTAGGCCGCCTCCAGACAGCTGACTCGGTCAGGGCAGGAAGCTGGAGGCACAGGGCAGGGAACCGAAGACTTTCTCCCAGACACGGCTCGCCTGCAGCAGCTGTTCTGCCGAGAGGGCCCAGCTGCCGCCCGGGCAGTGCCACCCTCTCGCTTGCATCAGGGGGGTCTGCGTTGGCATCGGGGCGTTTACCCGCCGACCCGCAGTCCCGGCGGCTGGGAGGGCTGGCGGGATGGTAGGAAACCATTGTGTTAAATACACCCTCCCCCATCCCGTGTAGGGAGAAAGCAAAGCTGGTAGCTGCGCTGGGTGAGACTCGGGGACCCCCTGGCTGTGCCACTGCCTGGCTTGGTGACCTCAGGCGAGTCCCCTTCCCACTCTGTGCCTCAGTTTCCCCACCTGGACAATGACTCTCCGGGCTCCGCAAGCTGCGGGTGCTGTTCCTCGTGTTGGGGCAGCGCCGAGGGGTGCCAGCCACAGAGCGGTGCCCCACTGCGCTCGGCGCTGCACAAGCGCAGAACAAGACAGAGAGGCTCAGGCCTGTGGCCTCTAACCCCCCCCAGACCAGGGCCGCGGTGCTGGGGGCTGAGTCCTCTTGGACCCGGCTGCTCCATGCGAACGTGTGGCCACATGGGCCCTCATTGCATGGCTGCCACCCGCCCAGCCCTCCCTGACTGTGTCCTCAGCCCCCGGTTTCCAGCTCTCTTCCTTAGCTGAGCCATCTCCCCACCTGACTCCAGGTTTTCGGCAGCGCCTGTCACCAGGTAGCCGAGAGCTGGGGCTGCAGATTAGATCTGTTCGGGGAGCAGGAGACCAGATGCTGAGCAGACAGAGGCAAATCCCCTCCCCCTGCCTCCAGGAACAGCCCCCAGGCCTGAAGCACGCAGGCACTTCCAGCTCAGCATCGTTCCTGGCTCCGTACCTGCGCTCGGGCCGAGCCTTGGGCCACGAGCCCCATGTGGCCCCGAGGGTGCTCTGGGATACAAGGTGCCTGCAAGGGGAGTCCGTGCCTGGCACAGGCACCAACAAGCCCTGGTTAATTAGTGCCGCTGCCTCGAGCATCCCTGCACCTCTGCTAGCCAGGCGCACCCAGGGCCGCGTCAGGGCTTCGTGCTGACACTGCCGGGAACAGGCTTCCTCGGGGTGGTTTCTCACGGCCCAGATAATCCCCGGTCCCCAGGAAGCCAGCGCTCAGAGCCACAGTGACAGGTTTGCAAACCTCCCACGCGCCCTCCACGTCGCATTCAAAGCGGCAGCTGCCCTTTGCTCCTGCCTAGCTCAACCCCAGCCTCCACGTCTCAGCACAGTCAGCAGCATCAACCCTTGCCCGAGCACGATGTCCTGGGCTGGCTTCTGTCCTCCGCAGCGAGGGGCACACCAGGGGCTTGTCGCCTGTGCCGGGAGACAGGGCTCCCGGGAGGAGACCACTCTTCATCGAGTCTGTGCAGCTGTGCCCGTCTCACCCCGCCATATCAGGGGGCCCAGAAAGGCAGGCACCCCTTCCCCATGCTCCATACTGGATCAGCGGACCCTGCAGTTGTACCAGGAGTTGCTGCTGGTTCCCTGACCGCTCACGCCCGGAGCGTGCGCCGGCTTGGCTTGAAGCGAGAGCACGCCCTCGGAGGAGCGGGAACTGTCCCTCTGGCTCCCACCCAAGCCACAGACATGTGCCACGGGGCCCAGCCAGGGAGGGGCCCCGCACCTGTTGCCTCCTGCACCGGAAGAGCTGATGAAAGCTGGGCAGCTGGTTGCACAGAGGAGCCATTGATGGGTACAGGGGAGCTGGGTAACCCGTGCTGAGCGGGGTAGGAGAGGAGACAGGGGATCAGTCAGGGAAGGCTGGGAAAGGTGCAGGCCGGGTGCTTGGGCCTGCAGGGCAGGGCAGGGCAGGGTGATGCCCACAGCGTACTCTGACTGCCTGGCCCCAGCATGGGGTCGGGGTGCCAGGCAGAGCAGCATTAGCTGTCACGCGGAGGGGCTGAGCCAGAGCTGGTGGCACGGGCGCCTTCAGAGCTAATGCACCAGGGAGCTCAGGAGCTGAAGGCTGAGGCTGGCACTGGACCGGATGCCAAGGGATGCCCAGACCCTGCACTCACCATGACATCCCCAGGGTGGGCCAAGGAGTCACCTTGGAAGTGGAGGTCCTGCAGGTGTCGTGGCCATGACAGGGGCTCAGGGGGGCCTGCGAGATCCCCACGGGCAGCTTGGATTGACAATGGTGCAGCAGCTGCCCTGGATAACAAGCAGCAATGTCCAGCATTGAGCTCCTGTCCTGGGGGGCTGGCCTCAGTGCCTGGGGGTGCAGGCCAGGCCCGGGGGGGGCTGCGGTGTGTGCAGCGAGGCCGAAGCAAACCCCTGAGCCTTCTCGCTGGGCAGGAGCAGCCTGGGGAGCTAATTACAGGCTCCTGTCGGTGTGGGCACTAGCATGTGGCGTCAGCCAGGGTTTGCGCTGCTCGGGGCAGGGCGTTCATTAGCACGCGTCAAGCAGCTTTGCCGACAGAGGCCTTGCGCCCGCATCTCCCAGCAGCAGCTGTTGCAAACTTAGCGATTGTGGCTCTGCCCTGCAGGCAGGGTCCGGCAGTCGCCTCGGCAGGCCGTGCCCCGCAGCCAGTCAGCCAGCAAAACCTGCAGGCTGCTCTGCTATGGATGGCTGCCAGCATCTCCGTGCTGCCCCTGCCCCAGGGGCCTGGTCCTCCTTTCTCACCCCGGCTTGCGGCTGCAAACTCCTGAGCCAGGGAGCCCTGGTGAATGCAGAACCGGCCATCTGTGCCTTCCCTGCCCCCCCCCACGGCAGGGGTGCGCTGAGCCAGGCAGGCCTGGCAACAGCCCTTGACCCAAGCAGTGAGGACAGGACAGTAGGGGCCGGACCCGTGGTGGGGGTCACCTGCTGGACAGCCCCCACGTGCTGGGAGAGGAGGGGCAGGGGACTCAGGAGCGCATGTCCCCTTGCAAGTCAGTGGAGCTTCTGCTCCCAGCTCCCTTGGGTGCTCTGGGCAACGGCTTGGCCATGAGCCCTTCTCAGCGCCCCGAGCCTCGGGGGTTGTAGTCAGGTCTCCACAATGGGCTGCAGCAGCCTCCTCTCACCGCCTGTCCTGACTCATGGCGCTCTCCTCCCTGCACCGGCAGAGGCAGCCTCTGAGTCAGGCAGGGTTGGGGAGACTTGCACTAGGGTTACATCAGCTCCTCTGTCCAGCCAGGGACTTTTCTTCCTCCCCACCTTGGAGCCTGATCCCCTCTGTGCTCAGCCAGCTCCAGCCCTTCCCTCCTACTTTGACAAATGACCCGGGTGGCCTTCCCTCTGCTCTGTCTGGCTTTCCCCCCTGGGCTTCTCAACGAAGGCTGTGGCCCCTGGCTGTGCAGAAGGCAGACTGGATGGGCTGCAGGGGGCGGGGGGATCCTTCCTGCCAAGGCTGGAAAGCCTGGGATCCCCTCTACAGGGAGACACGGGACTGTCTGTCCAAGAGCTCAAACCCCTTTGCTGCCGCAGCGCAGGAGGAGTCTTCTCCCACCTGAGCAAGGGACGCAGATGAGGCCCTAGGAGGTGCGGGGGAGTCTGGAGGAGCACCGGGTGGGGGCATGTAGATCTCAGGCATAGGGCAATTGGCCTATCAACCCCACAGGGGTGCTTACTTGGGCGGAGGTCGCAAGGTCTCAGCCGCTGCGTGCAGCCAGGAGCTCCCTGGGCAGGCCCCAGCTCTTTGCTGTGTGCCCAGTGCCTGGCCAGGGGCCTGGACCGCCACGTGGGGCTGCGGCGAGGAGGGGCACAGCCTGCATCCAAGCAGGGCCTCGGGCAGAGCACTGCGGAGAGCAGAAACGGGGCAGCTGCTGCATCTCTCTGGGCCTTCCCCTGCCCAGGGGGATCTCCCACAGCCTGTGGCTCGCCACGGTGAGAAAGGGCAACTTCCTCCCGGGCCAAGGGAGAGGGCCAAGCTTGATGCCCTTGCTGGTTCCTGGAAAGCACCCGGGGGCTGCTGCTGCGGGCAGCGGGTCCCACACGGTGATGACAGAGCCCCCATCGCAGCCTCGCCCCATGCAAAGGGGATGGGTGTAATTGGAGGAGCTTGTGCAGGCACCTCCCAAATGCAACGCTTACCCGGGGCTGGGCACAGACGCTGGTCCCAGGTGAGCAGATGTGCTGGCGGGAGCGACCGGGTGGTTTATTCTGTGCCCACAGAGGGCTTGCGGTGATGAAAGAAAAATCACAGAGGGAAGGGAAATTCCTGCCGCTGATGAAGAGAAACCAACACGCACCAGAGAGGGAACTTGGTAGTTTCTTAAGGACAGGGAGGGCATACGGAGGGGAGAGGGCTCCTCTGCCTCTGCTGCTGGGTGGGATGCACGCGGCAGAGCGGCAGATCAAGCTTTAAAGGACACGTGCAACACAAGGGTCAAGCATTTCCCGGAGGCCTGGCTCTTGGTCACTCCCTTGAAACCCCCAGGGAACCGGAGCTGGCGTTGGCCGTTGACCCATGTTCGCAAACCCCCCATGCCCGCGGCAGACTAGAGCCCCAGGCCTGGAGCAGCAGAGGCGTGTGCAGAGCTCGTGGCTTTGAGGAAGGGCAGGAGGGACGAGGAGGCAGGGCTGATGAGCGCTGACAAACGGCAGCAGCTGGTAGCTGGGGAGTGCTGAGCAGAGGGTGCCTTGAGGCGTAGCAGAGAAGGGGTTAATTGAGGCGGCTCTGAAACTGGAGACATTTGCTGTCACCAGCTGATCGGTCTCCCCATTAAATCTCCTTTCCCTCCATTGCCCTGGTGGCAAGTGGCGGGTCCCGGAGGGGGAGTCTGCTTTCCCACCCCGGCTCCGGTTCCCTTCCAGTCTGCGGGCGGGTTTCCAGGGGAGTGAAGACGCACAGTACAAATGCGGGCCCCTGCCTCGCCGCGCCTGGCCTGCCTCGGCACCGTTCACCAGCACCAGATTCACTCCTGCTTGCTCCCTACCAGCTGGGGGGGACCCACCACCCACCCAGCAAGCCCCGTGCAGAGTGGCACGCTGCCCTCCCCTTCTGCCCCCCACGCGCCTGCATCTGGACTCGTTCAGCCCTGCGGTTCGTAGGGCCGAACAGCAGCCGCGTCACCTTCCCCAGCAGGGGATTTACGAGGACGCCGGGAGCCACTCGCCCGCATCCGACGCGGAGCGGCCAGGCTGGGAGTTCTTCCATGCCCGGGCGAGGATCCCGCTCTGACTGTTGCACAATTTCCTAGAAGGCAAAAAACACTTTGCTTTGGTCTGGAAATCGCATTCAAACCCCAAGCAGCAGCCGCCTTGTGTCATCCCCCTGGCAGGGCCCTCGCGGAGCAGGCGGGTTGGGAGCTCTGGCTTGGTACCCGGGGGCGGTGGCAGGGGTGGTTACCTTAGTCTTCTCTTGCTGATTAGCAGCAGAGCCACGCACCCCGCTTGGTCTGGTGTGGAGGGGCCAACGACACCTTGTTCTTCAGCCCGGCCAGCCAGACTGTGCCTTGGACGCTCGCCCAGGGCGGACCGACGTGTGTGTGCCCAGCCCTGCTATAAACATCTCTCTGTGCGGCTCCCTGCCTTAGCATGGTCTGGTGAAGGGAGCCTGTGGAAAGCTGCGGCCTGGTTCTTCCGAGCCGGGACCTCCCGTATAAGGGGTTTGTGGCTCCCCTGCTCCCCAATAGGCCCACGGTGGATGGGAAGCTGGGAGCTGCTCCCACAACCCGCGGATGGGACTGAACAAGAGCATCGAGCTTGTTTCTTGCTGACGTCTTGCGCCGGGCTCTGTGGTAAGCCTAAGGGAACAGGACAGGGCGCGAGACAGGTTTGCCAAAGAGCTCTTTTCCCCCAGCTGTTCGACAGGCCTTGAATCCTGAGGCCCACACCCCATCCTTCCAGACAAGCCAGTTAAGATATTAAACTAAGAGCTGCTTCACCTCTCAGGTAACCAGGCCGTGCCTCAATTGGGTCTGAAGCCATTATGCAATGAGTAATACTAACAGGGCAATCATTCCTAGCCCTTTTGCAGCCTTTTTTTTTTTATCCTTTCATGTCAAAGCATTTAAGAAAGGGAATTGCCATCACTATTATCTATTGGAGTGTGGGAGAGCCAAAGTGACATGCCCAAGGTCACATAGGTGGTCAGTAGCAGAGTCCCCTCTTTTTTTTTTTTTCTCCCCAGCTCCCAGTTCTCCAGCATCTATGGAAACGTTCAGGGGAAAGGAGCTGATTTGCTATTATAAAAGCAGGCAGGAGTTCATAGTTTCATAGTTGGTTGGGTCAGAAGGGACCTGTGCAGATCATCCAGTCCGACCCTCTGCCGTGGCAGGAAAGAGTACTGGGGTCAAACGACCCCAACGAAGTGTTAATCCAGTCTCCTCTTAAAGCCACCCAGGGTAGGGGCCTGCACCACTTCTCTTGGAAGCTGGTTCCAGACCCTAGCCGCCCTGACCATGAAGTCGCGCCTCCTGATATCCAGCCTAAATCTACCCTCTGCCAGCTTGTGACC
>NW_017728905.1:1770813-1775864 GCF_001723895.1 Crocodylus porosus
GAGAGACAGTGTCGAAGGCCTTCCGAAAGTCCAGGAAGACGATGTCCACTGCTACCCCTGCGTCTAAGGATTTGGTGATCTGGTCGTAGAAGGCACCAGGTTGGTCTGACAGGACCTGCTGCTAATGAACTCATGTTGATTGCCCCTAAGCATAATCTCCCCTTCCTCCACCCAACTGTTAGATCATAAAGCAGCGCCCAGGGTTGTTTTCCACTGCTTCTGGGTGCTAACCCCTCAGCTCCCTTCTCCCAACTCAGTGACAGCCCTGAGCAAACCAACATTTCAGCAAGCTGCTGCCATCCACAGCCCTGGCTCCATCACGGGGCGGGGGACGACAACCCTCCCCAAAGGCCAATAGGAGTGAACTGGTGCCTCTGCAGGGTGTTGTCTTCCCCAGGACCATTTGCAGCCACCCTGGAGGTTAACAACCCAAGCAGATCAAAGGAACTGGCAGGGTCAGGCCAGGGCAGTGACCCAAGGGTTGCTCTCTGCCTCATGCATTTGCTGATGCAGGGACTGGTCTTGAGCAGAGCACTTGGAAAAGAGCTGGATTAATGGGACTCAGGGGCTTTCCCCGCCTGCCTGCTAACAGCTAAATTCAGGGTGCAGGCTGCTGGCAGCATTAGGTACGTGGTAGGGAGAGAGGGGCACTGCTGAGCCATGGCATGATGTTGGGGAGTGCTCAGGCCTGCGACAAGTGACCATCACACATGGCTGTGCTCATCACTTGTCCCGGGGCTACAACCCCTTTGCTCACCTAGGTTGAGGCCTGCCTGCACTAGGAGGCTGCATCAGAAAGGGCTGCTGACCCAAGGATTGGGGGGGATGGGCATTCACACTCGGGCACCAGCCAAGGCATCAGCACAACAGCCTCTGGATCGGTGTCCCACCGTCCTCTGCGCTGCCCCGTGGAGGATTATCTATCAGCGGTACCACAGGACACCAGCGCCAGGGAGGTGTGCGCGACCCCAGCCCTGCTCAAACCACTCAAAAGCCTGTCTTGGCTCCCAGAGCTGGCGAAGGGGACAGGGGAGCCTGGGGGGCGGCTATTCCTGCCTCTGCTGCTGCATCCCTGAAAGATCTGGCACCGGTCTTAGAAACACAGAGAAAGTAGGGGCAATTATGGAGAACCATTGCCAACAGTGGAGCAAGCTCAAGTGTGGGGGTATCCAGGGCTCAGTTTTAGTGGTGGGAGTAGAACAGCCTTAAAAACCACCATCCCTCCCAACACCAAGAGCACGATAGTGCAACCCCCGCCGAGCCCCTTCCCTCGGCCTGGCACAGCTCAGCCCTCCCCGGTCCCTTTCTTTCTCAGAAGTTGCACCCGGCCCTGCCTTTTTTCTCAGAAAGCAAACATGAGCCATGCGGAGAAGGTCAGATTCACTGGGGTCACCAGCCAGCAGCCTGGGCTCTCCATACATGGTGCAAAAGGCAGGCCAGGCGGCCGAGCTGCCTCATACCCTGGCTGCGCGGCCCAGCGCATTCAGCAGCCCCCCACTGAATAGGGTGCTGCAGCACTCGACCTGCTAGCAGGACCCCAAAATGGAGGGGGGGAGGGACACCTTTAAAATGAGCCGGTGCTCTGATCTTTAGCCCCGCAGGGTCATCTGGCTCTGTGCCACACAAGGGAGGTTTTAGGTCTGCAGGGGAAAAGGAGCCAAGATCCCTCTGGCCAGCTGCATTTCTGAAAGGCTTCAGCGTCATTCCAGCGAGGCGTGCGTGACTCCAGCCCTGGAACAGCGCATTGCACAACCACTCGAAAGCCTGCCTTAAGCTCCCGAAGCCTGGGGTCTATTCCTGCCTCTGCTGCTGCATTGCTGAGAGATCGGGAACCAGGCACAGAGCTGGAGGGGAGCGGGGCTGGACCTCCGGGGGTCATATCTAGCCCACCCCCTGCCTGAGGTCGGATCATCCCGATCCAAACTGCGCTGTGCAAAGCTATTAGCTAACCTCTTAGTAAAACTACCATCGCCCCTGATGCAACACAAGACAGGGCCCCCCAAAGCGCAGGGCCTGGGGCAGTCGCCCCGATTCGCCGTACCCTAGGGACGGCCCCAGCCACAGGTGAAGCAGGGGAACCACACCAGCCAGCACCCCGCTACTATAAAAGGTTGTGCTGAGCAGAGTCTCTTCTCCACACGCGTGCAAACAGCACGGGGCGGGGGGTAAGCGGCGATTTCAGCCCAGCACCGCGCACTTCGGCTGCGGCTGTCTACAGAAACCCACTGCCGGGGCACGGCCAATGCAGCCAACCCACTTCAGGCTCTTTCCACCTCCGGCAGATTAAGCCGTGTCATAATGATAATGATCATCCAGAGCAAGCGGGACAGGCAGGGTCACCCTCTTAATGACACACTGCCACAAGCTAGAGGCCTGACCTCACTAGGTATAATATCTGTGGGCAAAACCTTTCAGCAACCGAACACAGCTGGTAATCACAGGGATGGGAGTGCTGTGACACAGAAGGAGGTGATTTACAAATCAGAGAGCGGCAAGGTCCACGTTTAACCACTGCGGTGCTGGCAACCCGCTCGCTATCACTGCCAAGGGCAATGGGCTGGATATACCCCAGAAACGGCCAGTTTGGCTGGGGCGGGGGAGAGCGGTCAGAATTGTGAATTCACGTCCAGTCCATCCGAGCGATACCAGCACCGTGGGAGGAACGGGGGCAGCTGGAGCCAGCGAAGCTTTATGGGGTCAGCGAAACCAAGCAGCATCTCGACAGCCGCGCACCCAGCATTGCTTCATTAGCGTCAGAGTCATATGCGAAGCCAGGTTTAGGTCCGTCTCCTTCGGCTTTTCCCCCTTGCTGGGAAACAGCCTCCACCAACCGCAGCACCATTGACACACTGAAGGTTTCGTTCAGCTGCACCCTAGTACGGCTCCAGCCCCTTGGTCCGCCAGGCTGAGCTATGCCACTTGCAGGTCCGGCAACAGCAGCTCTTGCAGCTGCACAGACTCAGTCCCCGCTAGCTTTCCCTTCATTAAGGGATGACAAGCTGCCACGTGGCCAGCTGGATCTGGAGGGACTGCAAAGACAAGGGGGTCATTCCCACAGCAGCTCTTAGGGTCCTAGTTTAACCCAAGTCAATAGGCACGTGCTCAACAGGCCTGCTAACCCTCAGCGCAGCCAAGGAGAAGCAGGCTCTCTGCTTGGATAAGACCGGAGAGGAGGGAACGGCCCATATGGCCAATGCTGTTGGCCAACACAGCGGCTAGTGCAGCGTGGGATGCCACCCGTCTCAGCCCAGTGCAGCGTGCGGTTAGACAGCGGCTTGTGCTCAAATGGGAGTGTTTGTGCACGGCCGACACGTGACAAATGGCAGTAGCCCCAGGGGACAGCATTGCCCCGAGCCAGCGGTGATGCAAGAAGATAAATACTTCCCTTTTATCATGGGACTCTGCTGCTCCCCTCATGACTCGATCAGAGCACCGACAAGGGCCGTGCTTGGCAAGGCTCTCTGGCCACACGCGAATGGTCCCGACTCGCTGCACGTAGCCGGAGAGCTGCCACCTGTCTCTTATCAGGTAGGAGCTAGTAGGGCAAGTAGCATGGCATTTACTGTATATGCTCCATTTGCCAAGCCTGGCCTCTTCCCAAGGTGTTTTGCCGACTGCTGAGAGGCCTCTGTTGTTTGCTAAATGTAAGGTTAGGGGCCCCACAGCAAAGGGGAACTAGGAGCATTCAGCATCCATGGGCACCCACTCTTGCGGAGAAGGTACGCTGGCTGCATCTCTTACTAGTGGCTGCCCCAGAGACCTGACTCTATTTAATGCAAAAGGGAACAAGTGAACAATACCTCCAGATCACTTGTAATCCATCTCCATGTTCCTTGGGCAGCCTTAATTAAGGCTTGCTACAATCCTTCAACCTGCTGTGTGCTGATTCCTGGCAGGGGAGGGGGAATTTGCAAGAAAATAAATCCCCGCGCCAAGTGAAGGAGGGAGAGCAACTGAAATGCCTTGTCGGGGAGCAGAGACCAGAGGTGCACATGCGAGAGGGCGACTGAGGGTGCATCTAGCAGGCAGCAGAGGAGCAAGGAGGTCTGGAGGCTGCAAGCAGGCAGTCCTCGCTTGCCTTGGCAGCCTCCTCAGCTGCTGCGTGCAGGCACGGTGCTAATCTGAACTGCAGCGCCAGGCATGCACCATATGGGTCCGTGCTAGGCACTGTACAAACATACAGCAAAAACAGCAGGTCTTACCTTGAAAGTCACTGGTTTGTTCCTGCACAGTCCTTCGCTGCCCATGGTACGGTTACAGCTAGCCCACTTCGCGCCCGACTACAGGGAAGTTTTGGAAGAGCAGAGGGGGATACAACGAGCCATATGAGGAGTTGAAGGCAGCACAATAAAGCCACACCCCTGCCAAGTGCTGCAAAGGCCTTACCTGGCTTGATTAAAGGACCCCAGCTGGTGGCACCGTGCATTTAATCACTGTAGTTCTTGCAGCCTCTGAGACTTGACTTTTAACTAAGGGGAAGTTAGTTTGAAATGCAAGAACAGGTCAGAAGTGGCGGCTAGCTGAGAAGCACAGCGGAGTCGCACTAAGATTTGATGGTGCTTATAGCTGTGACCCAGGACTGGGCTTCCACGCCAAGGACTTGCCTCAGACCACATGGCTCATTTGAGGCTGTATTTATTCTCCAAGAGTGATCAGCACCACATGCTCCACACAGAAAGATGCCAGGAGGTTCCTGGCCGAGATACAGGACCTCCACTTAATCCAGGAGGCGCACAGTCCCACCAGAGGAAACGCCCTGTTGGACCTGGTCAGGGGCCTCCAGGTTCTTGATCCCCTGGGCGACAGCGATCATCGCTTGCTGGAATTCACCATCCAGCGCAGGGTCAAGGACCTGCAGCAAGACCGTAGCCCTAGACTTTAGGAGGGCCAACTTCAACAAGCTGAGGAGACTAGTGGGGGAGGCGCTGGGGTCCTTGAGGACAGGGAACTCAGTGTCCAGGGCGAGTGGTCGTTCCTTAAGGAAACGATACTCAGGGCCTAGGGGGAGTCCATCCCAACAAGAAGCAACCGGGCAAGAGTGCCCGGAAGCC
>NW_017728905.1:1775964-1798235 GCF_001723895.1 Crocodylus porosus
TTTAAGAAGAGGCTTGATGCCTACCTGGCTGGACTCATCTGAGTCCAGTCTTTTTCTCCCGCCCAGGCAGGGGGTCGGGCTTGAAGATCTACAAGGTCCCTCCCGACCCGACTTCTGTGATTCTATGATTCTTCTCGGGAGAAGCTCTTTGCATGGAGGAGTTTTAGACAGCCCTGGTCACTGATGAGTTTTACAGGGTCAACACCAGCTTCTCTGCACTGGGACTTGCAGGCAGTTCGGTTCGGTGTCCGTCCGACACCAGAGAGAGTGCGAAGTTCATTGCTGATGCATGAGAAGGCAGCTCCCTCTAGTGACAATATATAGGCAGTAGCTGGCAGAACAGCATTCCCCAGCTGCATGACAGCATTGCACATCCTCCTCTCTCTACCCATAGCACTGTGTATGAATTTCTGCTTTTCTCTCCTGCAACACCCCAGCAAGCAGCCAATTCAGTTTTAAAGGCCTGTGGACCAGTCTTCATACGTGAGCATGAGCAGGGCAGCCTCTTTCCAACAAGCACACACAGCAGGCTATCTTAGCAGCTGGCCAAGTCCCTGTGACAATGGAAGACCTTTCTTCTTCGTGCATGTAGCAGGTGTTTCTCCGAAACCCCTCTCACTACCCTGATATCTAAGATGTGTCCTCTGTGTCCAGAAACTTCACAGGGAGGGAAGAGGGTCAGGGCCTTGGCTGAATCAGTGCTCTACGGCCGGGGAGCCGAGCCAAGACCTGAAGTTGTGGGCCTTCTCCATCGGTGAAGTCAGCAGCAAGCTGTAGTAGATGACAGATATAGTCCAAGGACCCAGAACTGCTCTCTCTCCTTTGACAGTCACATGGCCATAAAAGCCAAATTGTGCTGTCTCCAGTCATTGCTCTGGGCAGAGCTCTCAGCTGTTTCCAAAGTGAATCCCATATCAGGACATGGATTAGGATCTACCCCAAGACCTCTTCCACTGGCCTGAAACTCATTTGTGTCCCTTCCTCCAAGATCCTGCAATCCTGGCTTGCAGGAGCCTGAGCATGTTTTTGATGGATGACTACTTGTCTTTGGCTGGAACTACACAACAGATCTGGGTTGGTGAGGTGCAGCCCTCACACTCCTGGCAGGCTTATGAGGCAGCCATAGATATGAAAGTGGGCAACTGTGCTTTTCAGGACTATTAAGACATTAAGAATTATAGTCCAATTGTTGCTCCACGAGCCTTTGACTTCGGAGACCCTGTTCAGGTCCTGCGTGACATTGGTAAGGTCACTGGTTTCTCTGTTACCCACCTATGAAGTAGGAAGATGCCTTATCTCAAAGGGGTATTACAAGGATAACTACACTAAAGAACATAAGGTGCTCCAATACAACAGTAATAAGAGACCAGACCAGATCTAAGACCAGAAAGCTTTAAGCTTTTAAGAAGCTTTTGGAGATGGGGCCTGCACTCACTATGTAGTAGTCTGTTATTTCCAGATGCAAGTCATTTGCTGTGATGGTACGAGTGCTGATTTCTTAGGGAAAAAAAGAAAAAAAAAGAGTCATAGCAATACAAGCAGAATCTGCAAATTCAACATAATTTATTGCTTCCATTTCAAGGAATGATAGTGGCATTTGTAAAAACGAAAGTATCCCAATTATAGTAGGAGAAATGACACACATAAGTACAAGACTCAGAACACAGGAAACCCTTAGAGGAAAGTGGCTAGTGGTAACAACTTGGTCACTGCTCAGAAAATCCCCTTCCAGTCTCCCCCTACCCCAAATCCAGTGGTCACTCCTTTGTCAGCCACAACAGGCAGCTCTACAGAGTTACTCATCCAGACAGTAGCAAGACTATGCACTGGAGATGCAGTCGGTCAAGGAAGATGTACAGTACGTGACAGGAAGAGACAGAACGGGAAATACAGAGACGGGAAACGCGACAGAGGAAGAAGAGGGAGAGTGGTATAGATCACTCACAGAAACTGGTGTCCGTAAATTTGCATGGGTCAAAAAGGGTGCAGGCGTGTAAAAACAGTGATCCCTCCACCTACCTACTCCAGCTCCCGGGAAGCAGGGAACACAACCTCCAGGGACTTGGGGCCAGACTGAGTGGCCTCAACCGACTTCATTTTATGTTGAGGTGTAGCGTCAGGGCTCCAGGAAAGATCCCAAAGCAGCCTAAGTGTAGGTGAATACTTCCAACTTCCGTCCCAGCAGCTTTTCCTGCTCTCTTTACTCTCAAAGGCCACATATATGCTTATGTAAATGGGCAGCAGCATTGAAGCGCCCTCCCTCGTGCATACGGTGCCACTTGGAGCTGAAGTTATGTTACAGCCACAAGGAGAAAGACAGTTAAAAACAGATGTAGCAGGAGAGGCAGCTGCATCTATTTTCACCTGTCTCAGTGCTCAGGCACACAGTGGAGCTTACTCGCACAGCACCTATTTTCAAAGCATGTTGTGCTAAGGAAGAGGGAAACCTTAATATCTGCCTCCTCCTGAAGCAAGAACCTCAATGGTTAACAGGCATAAGCTGAATTAGACCAGACATGGCAAGTTTGGTCTAGCCATGACAAGGCAGTAAGGATTTCAGGAAGAAGGAAGTTAGGTGCAAAGACTAAAGCATGCAAAGGGCTGAGCCTGCACATACAATGGATTGTCTAGATGAGAAAAGGCTAAAACTCGAGCATCCCGAATGCCCTACAAAACCTGTGCACAGGAGCATACTCGAACCAGGCTCCAGGTGATCCCCATACAGTTGGGGCTTCAGTATACAAAGCACATTCAGTGGAAGGCACCACAGCAATCTGGAGACCAACTCCATGTCCTGCCTCTGTTGAAAGCCAGTCCAGGCTTTCAACATTTAAAAAAAAGCACTTGAAGCAACTGAAGAAGTCTAGTGAGTACCACCGCCACAGCCTGGCAGGGGAGATGAAGTGTGAGGTGGCTGCAGCACAAAGCCTTCTTCCCGCCTCAAAGTTGATTGAGAATGAGAATATTTCCATTTAGTAGCAAAGTTATAGAAATTACGGTAGAAAACTAGTTTTATCTAGAACATCTTTAAAAATATTCCTGCAATCTCCATTTTACATTGAAAACTCATTAAAAATATATTTTAACGAAATGTCTCTGGACTGCCTTGAAGAGCATCTCTGTTGCAATCATGGGCTTCGGTAGTCCTGGAAGTGACTAGGTGAGGGCAGGAAGGTCTGGATCTCAGTGGCACATCCGTGAAGTCATTTCCTTCTGTCAAGCGAAACAGGAAGCAAGTGTCACAGTACCAGTACCCAAGAGAGGGAGATTTCAGTAAGAGAGTCAAGGTTGAGGTTTCCAAGATTACATTAAGACAGGAAGCATCCAAACTGGAATGCTTGTGACAGGCAACAATGCACCATGTCATCTTTAACTCTGCTTCCACATTCCCCAACCAGTACCAGGCAGGACACCCCGGATGTCATACGACAAAAATCTCCTTTGCTTGATACAGCGCATCAATCAGCACCCACCACCCCATTCTAATAATTAGTACTTGTCAGCCTCCCAGCTCTTTCTGAAGGTTGAAAGCACTGTCCTCATTTTACACAAGGAGAAATAAAAGCGTGGGGAGAGGAGACTGACTCTGCAAGAGTCACAAAGCTAGGCAGCAACAGCTGGGGAACAGACCCCGGGCTCCTGAGCAGCGTTTGGGCTACACAGGCAAAGGCACCAGGGCAGACTGTTGGGAATTCCCATCAAGTCTGTAAGCAAGGGATGCATAGCTCCTTATGGCCAGCGCATCCAGACTGAAGAACGGCAGATACATGTAACAGTCACTGACTGATTAAGGGAGGTGGCACCCGGGGAGGCAGCAGGAGGGTGAAGGAAATGAAGTAGACACCATCCACAGACAAGCTGACAGCCCAAAGCATTAGGGGGCTGCTGGGCACAGCTCACACAACACATCAGCTCCCCTCTCCACGTATGCGATGGGTCTGCTCAGTCACACTGGGGATGTTGGGGTCTGTGACCCGTGGATGAGACCAAGGCAAAGAGGAACCCGAGATGCACCAGGCAAGGGAATGGAGCAGGTATAGTGGGAGTATCAGCTGCCCTCCTCGGGGCTCTCTCTCATTGCTTGGGCCTTGCAAACTGGCAATCAGGGGAGGGGGAGTCCACATGCCAGAGTGCCACCGAGACAAATGGCAGACTCCATCATCTTTGCATTCACAGCCACGCGTGGCCAATTCACTCACCAGTGGTTCCAACTCCTTGGTGTCTATTAGGTTGAATTCTTTCACAAAATAGTAAAAGTGCTTGTAGCAGGTGTTCACATGGGCTTCTGACCCCATCTGGGTGATCCTGTCGAAGTGGTGAATGTAAACGTGGACAAAAACCCGGAAAAGCCTGGAGAGAATCTTCTTTACTACCTGAAGGAAGTTCTTGGGGAAAGGAGTACCTGCGAGGAGACATGTGGGCATTAGAGGCTGCCGAAGCAGCACCAGAGATAAGGTACAATGCCCTCTTCCTAAAGCACCAAGAGAAGCCCAGGCCATTTTGAACTGACAGAAAGGTTTCATCCAGAATAATTTACTGACCGACCGACCGACCTCCCTCCCTCTTAGCACTGGGTCAGTGTTTCAAAAACCTCATTTCCTGCACAGTTTAAAAAAAAAAAAAAAAATTATGTTCTCTTCTGTCACTTCTTGGCACTTTGCAATTATGGCTGTTAGTAGGAAAGACAACTGTAGCGCATGAAAAACAGAACAATGCTTGGCCATTTGGTCTTTCTAGTATTTACAATACCAGACTCCATTTTAAAACTGGACACAGATAATGGGGAAAACACAGACGGGGATTTAAAATAGTACACCTCTCTTTCTGTAGCTAAGCGGCTCTTTGTTCACAAGTGCTCTGCATGAAGTGGCACATTTCCAACCAGGCCACAGCGGTGCAGAAAAGGCTTGCAGTACAACATCCAAGAGTTTGATGTCTCTGATGCTATAAGCTTTCCCCCAACCCTGGATAAAAACAGACTGCTGGTAGGGGATGTCACCAGTCCAGCTCAGAAGAAATCCTCCCTGACAGACCCCAAGAAAAAAAAGCGAACGCTCCCAGAGCTTTGTTACGACACCAGGCATTTAAACAGCAGAAGGTTGTGAAAGATTTGTTTTTCTCCCATATTTCACAGCTGCTCTCTCTCCCAAAACACAGCCTTGCATCATGCTGACTGTCCAAGATGTGAGCTGCCTTAGAGCTCTGCCCAAGAGATCATCCAGGAGCACTGCAGAGTGCAAGAAGGCCAACTTTTTACTGAGCAAGTAGCCTCTGCTGTGCTGCCCCTTCCCCTGCCAAGGCAAGCGAGAACTAAATTGAACTAATCCAAGACACTGGCCTTTTGCATTCAAATGCAGTCATCTAGTCAGACCTGGACCAGAGCTAAAACACTACTGACAGAGTTTCAAAACAGTCCAAAATTTCAGCTGCTACAGAAGCTGGAAGAGCAGCTCTCACTGGCACAACATAAGCTTGTTTCAGATGCACACAGGCATGAAGCATTAGGCCAGTATCTTAAAGCTCATGTTCAGAGGCAAGCATCCACATCCTGACTTCAGTGGGAACTGCAGTCTCTGGAACTGAGCCATGTGTTGAAGTGTTCACCCTTGGGTACAAAAGGTCCAAGCTCAGGTGCCCAACCTGCATTTCTACTGCCCTGGCAGGGTGGAGTGGGGGTTATTGGATATATCAGTTATATTTACATCCATACAAAAAGACTCCTTTATAGGCCACAGTGGTACAGAAAAAGCCTTAGTAAGAAAAACAGTGAGAATCGTGCTTTTTAGGTTGCTTTCACGCTCTTGATTTTAACCTCTGGGAGACTGAAACTATTAGACCTTGAAATAAATCCCTTCTTGCCCCCTCCATCATCCCCCTTTCTTGAACTGCCTCAGCCAGTTATTTATAACTTCGTACCAGGTCACAGGAAATCAAAGCAGTCAGCCAAGAAGCACCGGGTGCTACAGAACGAAAGTAGTTGATGCAGACTTGGATGGCCTGCTCTAGGGAGCAAGAGCATCACTGCTTGGAGCTCCATGACCGATCCCAAAGGCTTAGGGCCCTTGGGAAAAGCATCCCCTCTCTTGTTTCACCTGAAGTCAGAAGCAAGAGCAACTCTCAGGGCAGGAACACAATGCTTGCTCCAACATGTTTCTTAGTGCAGGCCACCACACTGTGCTGCACTCCTGAATTGTGCTGCAGTAGAAGAGGCAAGCCTGGGTGATTGTGGCAAAGTAGATGGGAAGAAGGTCTATGCCACTGGCCCCAACTGCTCTTTGACTCCTTGTAGCCCCAGATTTTCCCCCTACCAACCAAACTCAACTCACCAACATTGGTGGGGAAGATGTCCTCATTGTTGATCTGCACCTCAATCCAGTCCATCAAGAGGTTCATGTACTGGGGTGCAGACAGGGCGGTGGGTTTCCGGTACTTGTGCTCATCCTGCCATCTGTACTCGTACTTGGGTCCACCAGACATGACGGGGCAGGACTGCTCTGTGCAATAGTCACTGATGGTGCCGTAGATCAGATTGATGCGGTTGAAGAAGTCCACCACGTGCACTGCTACCCAGTCGTTCTGCTCCTCACCAGATGGCAGCTGGACCGCTAGCTTCAAGTCCAGCCCCGCATTGAGAGAGGCTTGAGCTCTCTTGTGCAGCTCAAACCGCTGAGTCCCGGGCTCAAACTTGCGCTTGGGCCGAAAGGTTCTGTCCTTGTTAAACACTTGCTTTAAGGCGTTGGACATTTTTCTTCTCTTCTTTCTCTTCCAAGTCCGCAGTGATGACAGCTGGAGACACACAGCTACTGGACCGTGTCCAGTGACAGTGCTGCAAGGGCTTCTAATCTTCACCAAGATCTCTCTGAGCTCATCTGGTTCCTCAAGGACCTTCCGATCTGCAACACAAAAGAGAATTACAAACAAGTGTTAGAGGAGCAGCTGTTCTTTGGGAGCAACTTTGTTTGAGTTTATTAGTACTATGGTTCCTCAATTGTGGTCTACAGACTACCGATGGTGTGCGACACCATGCTAAGCAGCTTGCAGCTGTTCTGTCAAATCACACCAGACCCTTCCCGATTTTCAAATAAGAGTTTAAATCATGAAGGCGCACTGAAGAGGAATTGCAAGGGCCAACAGCGGTGTGTTGGTCCAAAGAGTTTGGGAGGCACTTCTTGAGTAGGAAGATTTAGAAGCCACTTTCTCTGCCTCCCCGGCCCCCCAATCCAAAATTTGAAGATCTCGAATGGATGCTATAGTACGCCTTCAAGAGATCGTTTTATAAAAGGGAAAGTCCTTAAATAGAGAGCAAGGGCAGAGTTCTCAAAGAGGTGGCTGGAGAAAAATGAACATTTCAGAGCTGGGCCTGCAGGATTCACCCACAGCGAGGGCAGGTTTGCACCTAAATTGACAAGTTTTTGTGACTGCCTTCAAAAACAGGCATCAGGGAGGATGGGCTTCTCACTCGGACACCAGGATAGCTCTTGTTTTATGAAGTCATTCAGAAACTAGTACGGCTTTTTTTGTTCCGGGATGCGATAAGAAAAAATAAAATCACCCAGCCTTCACAAATGTCTGTCAACATGATTGTCTTTGAATGGGCTCGAAACCCAGATTCTAATAACCAGACACTGGAAGGACCTTATGGTAGGAACAGCCCCATTATGGTCAATGAGACTGCTCCAGTAGGAAGGTGCTACTCTACATGGGTATTCATATATAGCCCTGTATAGCAGGAGTCCTTATGTGAAACAGGAGTTGTGTGGTTTTGGTATTACACCACAGAAGCTGCTGACCAGACCACGGACAGGTCAGTTTAAGTCAGTCTGCAAAAGAAACATCCTTATAGTCCCATGCTGTCCTCAGACATCCAAGCACCCTCTTGGCAGCCAAATGATCGTCTGTGAGGCACTCAAGAGGCAGGGCAGGACACAGCCGGTCGCATGGCGGGAAGGTTCAGCATTTGTACACATCCTTTTCTGTCTTGTGACACACCAGAGATCCCCCGCTTCAAAGCAGGCTCTATTAATCAAGTCTGCTCGGCACATGAACTGCACAACCAGAGCTTGTGTCCTTTATGATGGAGTTTGCGTTGACAAATTTAAAGCAATTTTCCTTCTGAAACATAGCCAATTGAAAAATTGCAGGTTATGACAACCTCTGAAGGCCCAAATTTGCATAATGTATTATTGTAGCACGCTAATTAGGCAGCTAGTCAAGCGTTACGTGTTTGCATTCAGAGTTCTGGGGGAGGGAAGAAAAAGAGAAATCAAACACTGAACTGAAGGGAAGTCACAAGCTAGGCCCCCGAACCAGAGCTCACTGAAGTGATTAAACAGCTGGTGACAGCTACAGCCTCTTCTGCAGGTGTAGAGAGAGTATTTCTTCTTTCACTTTGGTTTAATGCAGCTCAAGGACTGCTTCATCCAGAAATTATGAAATGGTTTGAGAAGTTTGAAAACAAGCTTTCCTGCTGCTTCTCTCTCCGTGCAGGACTCAAACCTAGGCATAAGAGGCAGAGATGGAAACCCTCCAAATTGTTTCTGCTCACTGCGTGCTTCAATACTCAGTACAATTTATGGTCTACAAAAGTTACAGACGCCTTTGTTTCACGTGGCAGGGAGTTTTAGACATGGTTGCTCATTTTTTAAAAGGCTGTTTTTCTGCACTAAATTGAATTCTGATTTCCATTCATGAACAGCTTGACCAAAGTCGCAATTAAAGACAGGCAGACCAAACAACTCGGTATGTAAGAAACTTTGTTAGAAAATGGTGAATGACACGTTTATATTGGCCTAGAAAATTGGGGAAATATGCGCTGAATCCTCCTGATCAGCAAAGAGCACCAAGTTTAGTCTAAAAGGACTATAAAACAACAAGTCCTGATGGTCAACAACCCCTAGAAATCAGCATTTCCTTTGGAAAAAGAAGTGAAAGACCAGATGCACACACAAAATGACAGAGCACATACACATAGCCAGGTTTCTTGCTTGCTTAAGTTAAGCAACCAATATTTATTGTCCATAATTGTAAAGCAAATCAATCCTACCAAGAATGCGTAAGGGACCTCCCCAAAATGTTGCTTAACATAAGCATTAGCCTCAGCTGCCAGAGCCAGAGGCGTTACAGGACTGCACACGGATGTGCACGGGTCCCTAGGACACACCAGGTTGCAAGAAAAATGTAAGCACATGAGATTCGGCAAGAGATTCACTGGGTATCAAGTAAACCAGGCCATGTCCTGAGATGAAACAATGCAAAGCCACGTGACTACTCCAAACTTTGCTTTGGAGAACCTGTTTTAAGAGAAGTGTCTGGAAGAACCTGGCAGTGTTTTGACTAGCTTAAGCCATAGGAAGAGAAGCAAGTTCAAGATGTGATTAATCACACAGACGAATAGATGTAAAGAGGAAGTAGCACACACTTAGCAGCGACGCCAGAAGCCAGATGCAGAGAGAGGGCAGCTCTGGTTAGCATGAGCAAGTCATAGCCTCACCACATCCTGCAGCACAACACTTCACTGCATCTGCAAAGCGGAAATGCAAGGGGCTGTGCCCATCCTTTTGCACCCACAAAGTTCTCCCGTAATGGGCTTGTAACAAAGGCCGCTCTTGCTTCGAAGTCGATGCCAGAACAAAGGGAAAGCCTCTGTGACAATGTGGAGGGCAGGTGCTGGGTCTGCAGTGACTTCCAGCAGGAAATCTGCTCCAGGGAAATACTGGCTCGCAACTGTTTCCTCACTTTGGAGTTGCAGAAACGAATACTGGAGATTTGCGCGAGCAGCACCATGCACGTGTGCAACAGCCCTATGGCTCTGGGCTCCAGGCAGGAGGACAGAGGAGACTTCTGTTCTGCTCAATGCTGCTTTTACTTACCTTCATTTTACACTATTGCAACTCCATCAAGTCATGGTACCTATGCTGGCATGCGAATAAATCAGACACGTATGGTTAGAGGTCTGGAGAGCAGGCCATACGCTGCAAGGCTGAGACACGTGGGTCTGTTCAGCCTGGAGACGAGAAGACTCAGAGGGGACTTGGTGGCAGCCTATAAGTATACAAGGGGTGCATATCAGGGACTGGGAGAATATCTGTTCAGGGCTTCCCCAGGGGATGACTAGGACTAACACTCATAAATTGCTAGAAGACCGCTTTAGATTAGACGCAAGGAAAAACTTTACAACTCGAGTGACCGGGGTCTACACTAGACTCCCCCCCCAGAGATGATGCAATCACCTACTCTGGAGATGTTCAAACAACATCTGGATGCTCACCTTGCTGGGGTCCTCTGACCCCAGCAGTCTTCCTGCCCAAGCGCAGGGGAGCTGGACCTGATGATCCCGAGAGGTCGCCAACATCTACAAAGCTATGAACTCCCCCTGTGTCCAGCAGCCTTTTTCCTCACCTCCCCACTGGAAGGTTACAGACCCCGGGGGGCCAAGGGCAGCACAGACTGCAATGCAGTGGCAAAGTTGCATTCCCAAAGCCGGTCACGCTATGCTGAACACCAAGAAATGGTCCTAGGGCTTGGCGGCATGGTTTCATCAGGGTGGATCCCAATTCGCGCAGGGCTTTGGACTGGATGCAACCTCCTGAGGTCCCTTCCGACCCTACTATTTTAAGAATTAATAAAAGCCAAACCAGACATACCAAGGGGGAGTTTTTACAGTGGATAATAGTTGGGTTTATTTGCTAATTAGCTGTTAAGGTGTCTAGCATCCCCTGACGCACAGCCTCTATTACAAGCAGAGCTGCACGTGTTTCAGGTTTGAGAGCATGCAAGCCTCTGGACGTTTCAGGCTTCACCAAGCAGGAGACTGAAGGCCTTCAGCAAACCGCAGCGTGAGCAGCAAACGGGGAGCTCCTTTTCTCTCAGTACCAACCTTTGGTGGAGGGGAAGGGGAAGGGGGAAATTTTGACTTCCTGGCCCAGTCAGTTCTTGGTTTCTCTGCTGAGGCTGCCAACAGCACTAAGTTATCAGTGATGAAACAAAGGGATAATGTCCAAGAGCGGACTGATGACAATGATTTTTGGCCAAATCTGTTTGAGCTGGTTTACAGAACTTGACTGAAGGGCGAGGTCTGAAGTTTGATTTATATATGTTGGTGAAAACTGAAGCCATATATATATATATTTATATGCATAAAATACAATGGCAAGGACTGCCCTGTGTGTTCAGCTTGGAAAAAAGCAAGCCAGCAAAGCCAATAAGCATTTACATAGGTAGATCCTAGACTGGTGTGGATCAATATAGCTCCTCTAATGCCTTGCCTGTTCACACTGCCCGAGGATGTGCCAATAAGGCCAGCACAGGAGCAGGGGGAACAGTACTCAAGCACACTGCATTATATTAGCAATGCCGTTTTCCTTCTGCAGCTTCCTCTTTCTATTTTTATGACTGGCAAGACTATATGACAAACTGGCTCCTTTGCCCAGCCCCTGTAAAGCTGCCAACAGTCCAAAGACACTAGGAACATGGAAATCTTAGCTGAAATTCCCAACAGATGCACTGTGTTTAACGATGGGCTTGATGCGCACCTCGGTTAAAAGAAATACTTGGCCCTAGGAAAACATGTTAGAGAGAGACACAGACCAAAACAGCATGTGACATTGCTTAAAGATGATGTAAGGGTTATCAAACTCCCCCCCCACACACACACACAATCACCCATCCACTGAACAAGCAGCAATAAATCATCCTGTACGCAGAACAGAAAGGAAAGATTAAGTGGAGTTACAATTTGATGTGTCATTTGTCCAAATACAATTTGCCAAAATCATGAAGAGCAGAACATGGCCAGCACCACTGTCTTCCAAAACGGCCTGGCGAGCCACCAAGCTGGTACCTGCTTAGACAGCCCAGCAGCAAAGCAAAGCTCTCAAATTCATTCTGTGGAGGAATGGCACCGTCTCCAGTCAGGGGCACGAGACGGCGAGTTCAGTATGCTGAACTCAGAAAAACGAGCGGTGAATGATGGGAGAAAATGAAGCTCCCAGGTGAGCAATTATTAATTGGAAAAGGAG
This sequence comes from Crocodylus porosus, assembly GCF_001723895.1. Taxonomy (NCBI): domain Eukaryota; kingdom Metazoa; phylum Chordata; order Crocodylia; family Crocodylidae; genus Crocodylus; species Crocodylus porosus. The sequence continues at coordinate 1,787,982 of NW_017728905.1, forward strand.
AGCTAGGGTTTAAGAAAAATTAAAAAAAAGGACTCTGTGCCAGACAGATGCAGAAAGCTACTTGCTAGGCGTCGAGGCCAGATTCTGCTCTTGCTTAAGCTGAAGAAGGTGCCGCGCTGCCTTGTTTTGAATGAGGCTGTTCGCACCGGGTGCGTCTGCACGAGAGGCTTACTGAGCAGTAGCCTAATAACACTGCGCAGTAGCGTGCCAGTCCAAAACCGTGAGCATATGCTACTGCGCGGTGTTATTAGGCTACTACACAGTAAGCGTCACAAAAACAACCTCTGCGCCAGCGCTACTGTGCTGTAAGCGCATTTAGTTAGTACTAAACTAAATGTGCATAAAGGAGCAACTTGCACAAGACTCACAGACCCACAGGAACAGACTTGCGGCCTCCTAGTTCCCCTGTGCAAAACGAAGTTTATTTTCTACGTAAGGATTTTTACCATCTTGGATTTGACTGACAAATAGGGGGGGAGGGGTCCAAAAGTTTGCAAAGAAAGATGTTTTTTTTGCGATTTCTTAGTTGGTCTAATAAAAGGCATTATCTCTGAACCAAGAGTTTTGCATTTTTTTTTCGGACCAACACGGCCACCAAATACATCCCAGTAACTACTGCGCCTTAAGGAACGTGTAGACGTGCCCACTGAGTGCAGGCTGGCCGGCTGCTACCCAGCTTGGAGAAGTCAGCAAGCAGCAGCAGCAGCCGCCACTGCCATAGTCTGAATACTTCTCGAACTTGCCGACCATCACCTTCACATGTCAATAGCAAAGGTTCAGCGATCACACCCTGGAAAGCACCTCCGCCCCCTTCCAAAATAGGGGTGGTATCCTTGGTAGGCGCCTGCCCCGATCAGCTCAGGAAGCCAGCTCCCCCGGCATGCTTAAGGACTCCACCGCCTACACAGGACCTTCTGCCCAGAGCAGACTGTTTCCTTCAGTTCCTGAACACCATCCAGAGCAACATACAGCGCCGTCTTCCCCCCCTTGCACCGTCCCCACGCAGGATTAACATTTCAGAGATTTAGCAAGCACCTGAAGAAACGCACCAAGCTCCTACCTGCATCCTGGGGCTCCTCGGTGGCTTGCTGGACAGTCTTATGCCAGTGTTTAAGGGCCAAAATGAAAGCTTCCCTTTTTGTTTCATGCAGTATCTACCGTGTAAGTTCAGACTGTGGGAGGCAGATAGTGGCTGCAGGCGTGCCCGCCCCCTCCCTTCCTTTCCAAGTGACCCAACAGCTCAGGCAGCTCACATCCTGTTGCCTTACTCACGTAGGAGCCCTTCAAGTATATCTCCCAGTGAGTAACAGATTTACAGTAAGGTTGTTGGTCAAAATATTTTCCTTTAGGGAAAACTACTCCACTGGACAAGCATTTTAGATTTAACACGTATACAAAACTCAGCCAAAAGTTACAATCCCTGCACAGCAGTTCATAATTGTGGTGATTTAGCCATCCGTACATGCTCAGGCCGGGCTTGTACAGCACTTGCAGAGAGAAAGGAAAGTACTTTTTCACCCAGGCCAGTGAATCGGCAGATATACATGCAAAAAAGTCCAGGAAATTTCAAACCATTTGCAGTATGAAGGAGCGTGGGAGGACGGGAAGGATTTCAGGTTAGATCATCATGGGGTAGGGGAGATTTTCAGGTTAGGACGAACAAGTTTTAGAAGGTCTCTGCCAATTCTAACAAGGAAGAGGCAGGGATGCTGGAGGTCCTGTCTGAACATGTGAAAGGTATAAATCAGAGGGCTCATAACTGCATATATCCAAAAACATCTTATCATATCTATTGAAGGACTGCACAACTGGCCAAAGAGTCTGAAGCTGGTCATTCAAAGTCAAGAAACACCCACTCACCCCCGACAGAAATAACTTACCCCATCGCCATTTTTTGGCAACATTTAATCAGGCTACAGCGTGCACGAGGATGGACCGTAGCTTCATCTGGCATGCTGACCACAGCACAAGCCGACTCATTCCTCCACTACACAACTACGCTAAACGGAGTAGACCCACAGCAACTCTTCCGCAGGGTTTAAAAGCAACGCTATGCAAATATAGCAATGAACCTGGCCGTAAGGAAGCGACCAAAAACAACATTCAGTACAGAATACAGACACAGTAATGGAGGCATCAGAGCCAAAAAAAAGGGTTTAGAAAAGCAGAAATCTGACCATTCATAATTTTTGTTAAATGATAACTCCACCCAGGTCACTTTCCTGTCTGGCAGGAATTCACTTACTTCTAACGGGAAACATGGCAGTATTTTCCTACAAACTTGTTGCAACTCCTCTAAACTCTATAACCACGCCACTGTCCGTTTGGAGTAGATTTTCCAAGGCGCAGACGTTTCCATCTATCTTTGTTTAATTCTTGGTAAACAGTTTTATGGCATTTCAAAAATTTGAAAAAAATAAAAGTAAAAAAGAGGAAAGCCTTATTATATTTCCAGTAGCCTGTAAGACTTGCACAACATAAATCAATCCACTGGCTGTCTCAGACAGTGACAGCCATCACTATACGGTGTGTGAACACTTTGCTCATGCACTGAGGGGAGCCAAGGTATTCACTGCTGGCCTAGTACCACCCCAAAAATCACTGCTCTCGTTCTCCTCCGCAACCAGAGCATCTGCTCAGAGGGGCAAAATGGCATTTGAAGATCACGAGGAACCATAGCAAGCTTTGGGAAAGAGAGACAACATTATAGAGAACATAGCAGAATTTAGCCCTGTGATCCCGCTGGGGTCTGCGTGGGTGCACCGGCTGGTAACGCAGCAAATAAAACACAGGGACAAATAAGGCTTTACTCACCGCTGCAATTTCCTGTCTTTCTTTCTATGAGACACCAATAGCAAATATAATAGAGCTACACCGGAGACCTGTGACCCTGCTCAGCCCCAATGCTCAATCAAACAAAGAGCCTCTTCATGATCAGTCCAGAGTGTCCCCCTCTCCCCTCCAGATCCAAGCAATGACTCTTTGGACAGTCCAAGAGGGAAACCATGAAAACCCCATGCTTGTCCTGGGGTTTCCGAGGAACAGGGTCTCCTAGAATCAGTACAGTCCTTTGAACCGCAAGAATGAAGAACTGATCCAACTGCATGTAAGAGAGGAGAAGTAACACCACGATCTTACATGCAATTTAAATTTCCCTTTCCTCATGAAAGGCGACTGCATTGAAACGAATTGTAAAACCGATTTAGTTTTGCTAATAGCAAAAAATGCCTGACCAAAAAAAAAAAAAAAAAAAATCAAGCCAGGGTGGGGCTAGGAGGGACTTAAATGACATAACCTGGGGCAGAACTTGCCATGCATTGCAGCAAAGGGCAACAGCTCCAGCAACCCCATGTCCCAAGATTAAGGGCTGTGATACTCCATTCATGCTGGATCTGTGGATGCATTGCACAGACAGCAGGAACCCCAAGAAGTAGTGAGAGTTGTTTAAAGGATGCTCTCACGCACTGCTGGGATGTCTAGAGAGCTCATGGGACTGTAAACATACCGTAGCCACTCCAAGCCAGGCTCTTGAGTTTGGATCAAGACCGAGTGACAAGCGGTTGTGGAGCATTCTTGCATGGTGGAGGGGGAGAGCTTAGCTCAAATGTTAAGCATTAACATAACTTTCCCTTCAAAACCAAAAAAAAGAAAAAAGAAAATGGTGATTGCTATACTTGTGATTGTTACTTAAGACCATGTACAAAGAGGATTTTTAATCAACCAATATTCGCATCCACTGGTTGGTTAGACGCATGTACATTCTGGAAAGCTGAATTAACTCCTGCTGTGCATTAGTGACTGGGTCATGGCTACGTGGGAAGGCAGAGCTAAGCTGTGGCTAGCTTTGCAGATGCAAAATTAAGCTGGCAGACTGGCTCATGACACTGGAAGATGGACAGATGCGCTATGAGAACACGTGTTTCTAGGGCAAGAAACAGCAGGTGGCGGCCTCCAGCACTCTGAACATGTGTGTCCCTTCGCGGTACAAATGATCCACCTTTCTGAAACCTGTGAGCAAACAGGGTTTTTACTCTCCTTTAACCTGGCTCTGTCCCTCATTGAAGGATGCAAGAGGCAAAATGCCCAATTAAAATGATATACATATGCCTTGCAGCTGATTTCAGAAGACATGGGTCACTGTACTGTTCTCAATAGCCACAGGTAATATGATTTTAGGGAAACAGCATAGTTTTATCAACTCTGAACTCTTTTTCCGAGTAGCAGTTAGGTTGGATCACTTCTCCAGCATAATGGGCATCTTTACACTTGCTGGGGGGAGGAACATTTTAATTAGCATCTTGGGAGCCACTCAATTTAAAAACACCCAGAGCGTCCCATATATTCAGCATCCCACATTTCAAAATGGCAGTGGGGGCGCTTTGACTAAAGCTTGTTTGATGAGCTTTAGTCAGTCAAAGTGCCCCCACTGCCATTTAGACCCTGAATACCTGGTGCAGAGGCTGCTGGAATGCATTAATTAGACTCGATTAATTGAGTTTGTGCCCTGCATTCCTATTAGCATGTTGGGGCAGGTATTGGGCATCTATACAGGTGCCCGATGTTTTCATTTTAAGCTCCTCTAATCCAGTGGTTCTCAACCTTTTTTGCACCAGGACCCACTTGTAAACATCTAGAGCCAGTCCCGACCCAGTGCCCCCAGGCCCCAGTATGTGGGGCAGGGGGTGGGTGTATGGAGGGACCCCAAGCAGCCCCTCGGAGGCTGGGACTCTGCCAGACTGCAAGGGGAAAGCCACCGTTTCCCATTTTTCCCCCTTTAAAAGAGAATTCATCTTTTAAGTTTGTTCATCACCCTTTCATATATTCTTGTGACCCACTTTGGGTTAAGAAACACTGGTCTAGTCAATACGGTGCTTTAGCCAGTCAATACACAGGCTCATATATTGCTCAGACTGGAACTAGTCTCCTTACACACACCAGGCTCTGAAAGAGACCGGCAGCAAGGTCCACCCCTTTACATCACAGGGACAATCCTTCCTCTCCTTGGTTCATAGCGCTTTGCATGATATTGTGTGTTTCTCCCCAGAAGAAATCGCTGTCACCTGCTCTTCTCCTTCCCCTTTATAATCACCGCATAAATGCATGAGATCAGTGCTGTATCTTTAGACAGAGTTTTACAGAAGTACCGCCAGGCCTAGAACAATTTCTGCAGCAATTACTATCTGACTTCCTACCAAACAATTCAATCTGAAGAGTCCAAAAGCAGCAGCACCAATGGGAAACTGCAATTGGGACAGGAAAAATGAAGGTGGCTTGCAGTGCACTCCTTGTCTTCTGAGGGCATTTGGGCCTTGTGCCATCCCTGCTTTAATGTTCTGGTTTCCCCGCATCCTAGGAAGGCAATATACCCATCCAAATACAGCCACGGTACAAGTGGCACATGCTCCGAATCCACTCCCTATATCAAGAGCTGGAAGCTGCAATGGAGCATCACCAGCCAGGGAGGCTACCAGCACAGGATGTATTTGGAGCACCACCTTCGTGCACATTTACAGACCCATTTATGTTGCCAGAGTGGGGTGAAGGCACCTTATGGCTTGTATACATAAAGAAAATTTGCACCAATGTACTATGTAATTAATGACATCACTGAAAAACCCCCACGTGGGCTCTCTGCAACAATGCAAGGTAGGACGCCTGCTGGTATCACTTGGCTCATAATTGGCCAGTTTGTGGCACGCGTGCCACAAGGGGCACAGCCAGCCTGTGTGTGGTATGCAGGAGATCAGGGAAGGGGGCTGGGAACACAGCGACAGATAGGGCAGAGAGCAGTAGATCAGGCAGGGAGCATAGGGCATGAAGCTGAAAGCAGAGCAGCAGTGGAAGGAGCTGGGGCGGCACTAGGGGAGGGTTTATCTTGTGAAACAACGGTGGCATAAAGCCTGGTCCTTATCAACTCAGCTGAATACCCTTCTGCCCGCCCTGTTTTGTAACGCATGCAGCTCATCCGCATGAAGACCTTTTACCACTCTAACTAACTGGACGTTGTTTTTCGCACGGACAACTTAGGAGAAGCGCAAGTCAAGCACATTTCTACAAAGCTACTGTTCAAAGCGCGCACGTACAGTCTCCACAGCGTCTGCTCTTTTCCAGCGGATCCAACAAACAGCGACCTCTCCTGCCCCCAAGGCATCTCAGATATGCAGCAAGGAAGCAAACAGCAATTTTATCCAGGGCCCCTTGTCATTTCAGCAGCAGCAGGGTGGTGTTTTTAGCACAGCAGCAGCTCTGGAGGGAGGTTCAGACACACTCGCAACAGAAGTCTCACCTAATTGCCTCCAAGGGCCATAGAGAACTGAAGGCAAACACCCAGCCAAAGGTGCGTCCTTTACTGAAAGCATTAGCTGCATCTCGCCCATTTTTAAAGATAATCTCCTAAACCTCCAGCAAAACTGGTTATGGGTCCCCTAATTCAGGAGTCTGAACTTCAAGCACTGGGCTTGCTGGGGTCAGTGCAGAGAGGTTACAAGGGCTTGCTTTCAGCCCCGACCAGGGGAACTCTTTTCATAGTTTTTAGGGGCTGGAAGGGACCTTACAGATCCCCTGCACATGGGCAGGGAAGACCGCTGGGATCAGATGACCCCAACAAGACAGGTGTCAGGATGCTTTTTAAAGATTGCCCCTTTGTTTACTTGTTGCCCTAGAAATCTCTGGCCCAATTATAGAAAAGAAAAGAAAAAAAAAAAGCATTAGCTACAAAATAGCATGAATTGTCAATACAGATCAAACTTCTTAAAGTGGGCTGAACATGCTTTCTGTGCAGAAACTCCCCGCTTTTCTGATCAACCAGACACTGGGGGTATTCTCCGGGCTGGGACAGGAGGAAGCTGTGCCAGGGAACCAAGCAGAGCCCAGAAAATGCCGTGCTGCTCGACAGCCCGAGCCACTCCGGGGAACCTGGCAACTAACCACTACGTGGAGTCTGCTTTAAACCTCCACCCAGAGAAGAAGTAGACGGGTTAAGCTGGAAGTGAACTAATTTAGTGCTCAAATGCAACTGCACAGCTTCTAGCACGTCGCTTTGTGCGCTGGCCCCCCATCCCGATGCACGTGCCAGACGACGGTGCAATAACTTCCTGCTCAGCACGCCTGGATCTCGACTTAGCTCTTCGGCCCGAGCCAAGAAATCACCAGCTGAAGAGGAAGCCCTCCCCACCCCAGCACACAGGAGGCCGATCCCGAGCCAATCTGGCAGGAATGCAGAGAAGTCACTTTATTTTAAAATGTTAAAAGCGCGTGACCGTCCAAAGCCAAGTCTGATGATTGATTCACTTTCTGTTTTATTCATCTAAGATATGGAATTTACACTGTTCTGAGAAACTGGCTCATAAATACACGCAGAGACTTGGGAGAAAGCCCAAACCTTTGACCAGGAAGAAAGCAAGAGACTATCGCTTGGGCCCAATAAAAATAGATGGCTTGGGGAATTTTATCTCCTAGTAAAAATCCCCTCTGCTCCGAAACTTGGCAGCGAAGGAAAATTACAGCCTGGAGAGTAGCTTTTCTTTCTTTCTTTTTACATAAAGAAATCCTAAAGCACGGGCTATTAAGAGAGGAGGTTTCCTTCTTGATTACTGCACGGGGGGGGAGTTGTCCCACACTTCAACGGAGGATCCAAGACCCCTCGACACACCTGGAAAGGATCTTCTACCGAGGTAGCCAACGCTCGCCTAGACGTAAATCCTGAGCTTGAAAGCAAGCGCGGCTCCTGCTGACCAGCACCGTCTCTGCCAAAGGGGGAGGCGGGAGCTGGGGAGAAGGAATAACCCCAAGTCGCAGGTAGACAGCCTCAAACAACCCGGTGGCCACGAGAGCCGGCAAGCTCAGCAGTCAAGCAGATGCGCTCGTCTTCGCCACGGAGGAAACGCGGGCTCTTCCGTCTCGTTTCTCGGTCGCGACTAACTGAATACGAATGCGCAGACACCCCCAAAACACTCGCCCAACACACTTACCCTACGGCGGACGCCGCCCTCGTGCAAACCAGCCCCGCGGTAAACGCCAGCCCTTCCTCTCCCCCTCCGTTTCTCCCGATGGAAAAGCAATGGAGCCCGGTGCCCAGAACTCGCGACGCCCCAGCTCCCAATTCCTGCTGGAAACCTCCAGGTTCCTCTCCCGACCCGCATCCTGCCGCGGACGCCACGCAGTGTCCATGGCAATGCGCGCTCCGGCCTGCCCCAAGCCAGTGCGAGGGGGTCCAAGGCACCAGCCCGCCACATGTCCCCACACGGCACTGGGAAACCAGCCACGACCAAGCCCCCCCATCTGCTGCTCCGTCGCCAGGCCCTGCACACGTTACTTACACGGTGCAAGCACCGTAAGGGCTGAAGCGCCATAAACGCAGAGCGTACACATGTGCGGCGCGACTCCCCCCTCCCCCTCACGCCCGCCCTGCCCTGACCTGCTGGCGGGGATAGTCCCGGCGCTGGCGGAAGAGTCCCGGCCCGTCCCGCGCCGCCGTGATGCGCCCCGCAACTTTTGCGTGTGTCGCCCCCAGCTCCGCGCGCACCGCAACACTCCGCCTCCGCCGCGCCGGGCCGGCCCTACTTCTTCTTAAAGGGGCCGCGCTGCCGCCCGCAGGCTCCTCCCGCGGGGCGGCGGCGATCTCGCGCGTTACGTTGTAACAATACACTTTTTAACGCCAGCCCAGAACTTCCCCTATCTTTTGCCATCTCCTCCGCTGGATGCAGGGGGGAATTTTGCGAATCAAGAATCGTGTTGGGCTTTTTTGGTTGCAAAAAGCTACTTGGTTTAATAAAAGAGATCCCCTCTGCCACCGGTTCTGATTGGCTTTGGCCCACTGATAATAGTAAACCTGCACATTAGATCTGATTTTGCCGTCACCGAGTCATGTCTGCATTTACTACCAGATTTCTCTTAGTGATGTTTTTATGTTGGTGGGCTCTGTTTTAGCATCTCTAGTATATTACAGTACAATATATAGGATTTAGTATAAATAGTTCAGTTACTTTGTTCGAACTTATTTCTGTTATGCTCATATGTATGTGGTGCTGTTTGGGGGAGTATGGCATTTACCTTAATAATACCAAAAATGTGCAAAATGTGGGATAATTTTGGAGACAGCATCTGCCAAACCCACAGGTGTTCACCGACTTTTGGGTTTTTTTATTTAATTTGTATCCGGGGCCAAACGAGCCAAAACTAATTCCAAATCCACAAGTCCAGAACCAGAAGTGGCCCTTACTACCGGCAGACATCCTCCACCCATGCCTGGGGCTTCAGATGCTTCCTGGGGATTTGTCCTTTGGCGGGCATCCTACTTGCTGGCCCACGCCCAGAGGCTGGGGGTTCGGATGCCCCAAGTTTTGCTTGCCCTCAGCCGTACGGCTGCAGAAACAAGCTAGGGAGGAGTCTCCTATTTCCATGAAGTCGGCCTGGAGCCAAGATCTTCCCACTGGAAGTGAAAGTGGGAGGCTAACTATGCATTCCCTGGGCCAAGGCCAAGCAAGTGGTTTCCCCCTGCCGAAGTAGGAAAACCACCTTGGTGGTCACGGGCATCACAGAGATGCTAAGGAGCCACGAAGCCAGGAGATGACCCCCTGGCCCACGCGGGTGCACGTGCACCTCCTGAGATCGGCCGTGCACCTGGAAGCACCAGCCACGAAATGGGAAGTGCACTTCTGGTTTCACCGCTGGCTTAGCTATCAGCTGCTGGGGGCCCCCCACCTTTGGCAATCTGGTGCCCCCCCCCAGATTTGGGAGGCACCAGTCACCCATCCCCTGGCGGGTGCTTGGCTTCCACCTGTGGGTACAGTGGGGCTCAGAGGGGGGCGAGTGGGGGGAGCGGCCAGGCCGAGCCAGGCCCAGCGGCGCCTCCGCGGCCCCGCCCGGAACCCAGGCTCTGTGACGCCCGGAACCGTGGGCGGCGGCAGCGGTGGGGCCGGCGGAGGCAATGGGCACGGCCCGGTGGTTGCTGGGGCTGTGGGTGGCGGTGGCGCTGGGTGTGACACGGGGCTGCCTGCAGTGTGACCCCGGCTTCACCACCCACTTCACCACCTACGTGCCCCACTTCAGCCTGTGGCCCTGGGGGCTGGGCGGCAGGTTGGAGGTGACCAAGCTGCTGCAGGCCTGGCCCGGTGACACGCTGCAGAAGCTGGAACTCAGCATCCCCGCTGAGATACGTAAGCGAGTGGCTCAGCCCCGGGCATCACCCCCAACACGGCCCCTGCCAGGCCCCATTGCCACAGGACCCGGGGTCTGCAGTGCAGGAAGGGGGGG
>NW_017728905.1:1798995-1812085 GCF_001723895.1 Crocodylus porosus
TATCTATGAAACCTATGAAATCTATGAATAGGAGCTCCATGACCAGGAGCAGCCAAGCAGCCAGCACAGAGGCTAGCTGGACTGCCAGAGCATCTAGGCCCTAAGAGCATCCAGGAGCAGCCAAGAGGCAGCAGGAGGGGAGCACACAGGTTAGCTGGACTGCTGGAGCAGCCAGGCCGTTAGACAGCAGAGAGGGTCCTTCGTGCCCCTGGAATGAAGAGCAAAAGAGGGATGTGGTACATCAGTGATGCTCAACCTGCGTGCCCAGCAGGCTGAGCCAGCACCCAGGGCAGGCGGGCAGGTCCCATCCAGCTGTGCAGAGGGGGGCAAAGAAAAGAACCTGGCCCCAACCTGGCCTGGGGGGGAACGGGGCTTGATTCAGCCCTGTGGAGGGGGAGGTGGCATGGCCCCTCCCTTGATCCGGCCATGGGGAGGAGGGGATATGGCCCGGCCCCAATCCAGCTGCAGGGAGGGATGACTCTGACCTGGCACATAAGGTTTGGCAATTCGGCAGGGGGGAGGGTGGCCTGTGGCTATACTAATAGCCACTGAACCTCCACTGCCAAACTCCCTGACCATTGGGGACCCCCACGGGTCAGATGCAATGGCTTTATGGGCCACAAGTTGAGAGATTATAGTGAGCCATACACAGCCCCTGCCTGTCCATCCCCATCAGTGCCCAGCTTCCAGGGCATCTCTGGTCCTGTCAGCAAGAAGAGGCTCCCTGTGCACAGCTCGGTCCTCGACAGGAATGAGCCCCCCCCAGATTTACAAGTGACCCACAGTGCTGTTGTCAGCCTCCCTCCTGCATTGCACCAGCCTGGACAGTGGCTCCATCTGCCCCCACCAGGAAGCCGTGTGGCCAGCGCCAGGCGTTCAATGACTCAGGTCCTGGCAAATCACAAGGGTGGCATATTAAAAACCACCACGTCTGAACCATATAACACGTTTCCCTTGTTGGGATTTGCCTGGGTGCCGTGTTCTCAGGCATTTTCCCCAAGCAGCCAGGCTAGCGAAGCACAAATGCCCAAATTCTCTTGCAATCACAGGATTGCAGGAGCTGAAGCTTTAAGACCAGGACTAATTAGTTGGCAATACGGGAAGGCTGCCTAGGTAAAGATCCCCGTGATCCTTCTGCGATTCAGCCTGTGCTCCCCTTGTCCAGAGATGGGCCACTGAACTCCCTCAGGATGGAGGGCACTCAGGACATTGCTCATCCCCTGGTTTTCAGCAGATTCCTGCCAGAATATCACTTTCTGCCTAACTTTGGCCCTGATCCAACAGCCGAGCAGACCTCATGCCTTAGTAGATCTGCACTGATACCCAGTGTGTGCTGGGGTTCACTCAAGCAGATCCTGTCTACTCTGTAGCCGCCTGAGTCTTGAGGGTGCTTGTCACGCGGAATTTCTTAAATCCCCGTTCGATTCATTTCTCCATTGATCACTTTTGAGCCTTTATCTGCTTTGTCAGTTCATTTGGATTAGAACGTGATCTTTGCACCTGTCGCCTGCCCCTTGCTTTCCAGTCTCCCTTGCCCGACTGAAGAGGACTCACGATACTGGGCAAAAGAGATCGCTTAGTAGAAGGAGGATCTTGAACGCAGGCGCAGTGGTCTGTGTTTGCTGTATTATTTATCTTGGCAACATCTGAGATGTGGTTTCTGCTACAAGAGGCCTACCGGCTAAAACCTCAAGGTTGCAATGCTTGGGCAAGTGCTTTGTTCTGTTGCTGTGAGCAGTCTTTTCCCGCAGGGTGAAGTGTACAAGTATTTGGAGGTGGCATATTAAAAATGCTTATTTAAAAAGTACTTGCCCTCTCTGAAATGTCAGGGAGGGGAAAGATCAGTCTCTTCTGCGAGGACGGAAAGCAAAATGCTGAATTGACAACTGAAGACACCCAAAACATACATTTTTCCAGGAGTTATGAAGCTCCAAGGTTACGCCGGGACACTTTGACGGAAGGGGATTTGGGAACCAACTCAGTGAGAGTTCAAATGCTTCACTGAAACAGTAGCAAACTCCCTTGGGAAATGCACTGAGAAGTACCGGAGTTAGCCATGTCTATGTGAAGTTAGGCAGAAGACAGAGCAGTGTGGCCCCATATAGACCTCAGGGTGCCGCGCCACCCTGGGGCACCGCAGGGCACTGCAATATTAGGCCTTCAAACACCTACACATGATACACAAGATAAACCCAGAGCTTTCCCATGGGAATCCAGAGTGTCAAACCCACTCTGACCCGTTGTGGTCTTTCTGAGTTCTTTGCCAAGGAATCGCATTATTATTTTTCTGTAGTCAAGAAATGAAAGCTAAAAGCTGGCATTCTCGGAAGGGGGTATTGAATCTAACTTACAAATAAACTCTTTCAGAGAACTCTGAATGAGTTAGTTTATAACCCCCACCCCCAACAGGTTAGTTGTTGTTTAATGAACTGGTTGACTCCACAACTAACTGAGACCAGCTACGCTCGCAAAGCAGCTATCACAATTAAGAGCTCCAACCAGCTATAAAATGGACCTCAAAAATGTGGACTGACTTTCTAGCTGGTTGCTATCCTGCTTTAATTTGCACGCAAAGCAAGAAATACATTGAGTGATAGCAATCTGCAGGTCCGCCAGCATCCCAGGGTGCATTGCTCCATCTCCAGTGTAAACATCTCTGAAAAAGAACAAAGTGGAAACCCCTGCCCCCACATAGATCTGAGTCCTAGACTCAAACCCCCCCACCCAGCAGCACCCAGGAACAGGGTGGGGGCAAGGAATCCCTCTGTGCTTGCTGCTGCCCAGGAGACCAGAGGCTCGCTGCACTTTTGCAGGGAAGTGGGGGGAATTTTCCCTTGCCCCCCTCCCCCCAGCTTGCTGCTGTGCAGGAGACCTGGGCTCTGCTCCAGCCCAGCAGGGTGTCCCAGGCTCCATGCATGGGTCGGGGGACGATTTCCCCTTCCCCCCAACCCAAGCTTGCTTCTCCAGGGAAACCCCAGGAGTCCTGGGGATGACTCCATAGTAGAATCACCCAATTCCTTCAGTGTTGCTGCTGACCAGTGAAAGCTTCCCCAGCTAGTTAGCAGCAGCAGTGCAAGCTATTATTCCTTTTCCACTCCTCCTGGCAGCCTGCCGTATGCACGTGTAGCCAAGCACATGGCACAATGTCCTCATTGCACAAGGAAAACAATGCCGCGATTGGAATAAGATCTAGAGTTACCATAAGATGCCACAGTGCCCTGCCTTCTGCCTAAATTTCATACTGCAAATGAGCAAGATCTAACAGGGATTTAGTCTCTTTGGGGTAAATGCTTGTTCCTGTAAGGCACAGCTGTAGGATGGGATTCACAGACGCCCCAGAAGCAGCTAGAAGGAAAGTGCAAGGCATGATCCCCTCTTTCTGTGCAAGATGGAATCGAGACAACCAGACCCTTAAGGCTACGAAACATCCATTGAAATCAATGAGAATCACTTGGAACCCGATCATTGGGCCCACAAATAGAATAATACAAAAGGAGGACTGGAAGGGACCTTAAGGAGGTCACATCTAGTCCAACCCCCTGCTCAAAGCAGGACCAGCCCTAGCTAAGTCATCCCAGCTAAGACTTTGTCTAGCCTGGTCTAAAAGCCTCCAAGAATGGAGGACTTTGATTGATTGATTGATTGATTGATTGATTGATTATGATCCCTTCCCTTTCAGTTAATTTTCTATCAGAAGCACTGGTCCTTCCTATTCCAGCTAATGGTAGCTTGAAAATGAATTCAAGGAACACATCAGTGAAAAACACATCAGGGAGGAAAGTTAGTTTGTGGTTACTTTTGTCTTAATTCACCAACTTGTGCGTGGTCTTTGTTAGCATGGATCCCATAGAAATAATTGCATATGGAAACTTTTTCTGACTCCAGAAAGAGAGACTGGTTTGTTAAAAGTTTGGACTGGCTAAACACTTCAGGGTCCCTCCTAGACAATTCCAGCATTCTGCACATTTTTGTTCTAAATTGCACTTGTAATATTGCTTTCCAGGGGCTCCTCCAATCACATCTACACTTCTTTGAGATCAGGAAACAGCACTTATTCTTAGGAACTTTAATTCACTTAAGAAATATTGATGGAGTAAGTTGTTGACATAGCAAACTTGGAGCCTCCTGCTGCTTCATAATCTCCAAGGTGAAAATGAGTCGTGCTAAAAATACCTGGCAATGGAAAGTAACTCTGCAAAGCAGCAGCTGGCCACTCTCTGAAAATATACCTGATAATAGCGATTTGATTTCTGTTATAGTCTCAGTGTCAGCCACTCATTTCCATTCTGGCCTAGTGGTCTCGATGTCAGGCAATAGCATGTTCCCAAAAGCAGTACTGCCAACTTATTTTTGTTGTTAATCCCCCATGCCAGCTCCCAGGACCAGATGGATATGGGAGATTTTCAGCTTTCACTTCTTTTCCATGGCAGCAGAGAAAAGCTTGAGAATGTATCCTGTACTCTACAGGTCCCAAAATCAGAAGAGAAATTAAAAAAAGAAGACCCCCTGTATATTTTTGCGTTTGAATATTTTGATTTTGAAGGCCGACTGGTGACTTTTACATGCCTGTTTTTTAATGCTTAGGGCTGGGGAGACTACAGGTTGAGCATATATTTGAAACCCAATTTACTTTAGCTTTGAGATGAACTAGTTCAAGGCCTTTTAGCCCCAAACACAGTGTTTTAATAGGTGTTTAGACAACGAGCGTCTCCAACTTGTTTTTGACTTGTCCACGATCATCTCTCACTCTGAGCAGTAAGGTGTAGTTGCCGAAGCAGGTACTTGGCATTTCTAGGGGCAAGAGGGATTAAAAATGGTATTCCCTTGTCTCTCTTCTGCCTTTTCAGCTATGAATTGCCTGCATCATACTGCAGTCAGGGTGTATGAGAGACTTGACAAGCTGGTGCAGAACAAGCAGCACTCAAAAGGTGAGCGGGCTTGGTCATGGGGAAGTGTCAGTGATTAGGAATTTGCTGCCTCGACAGGAAGCAAAATGGCAAAGCTTGCCCTTAAGTCAGGAAATGTGGCTGGGCGGCAGCTGCCAGCAGCTGCATGGGAAGGAATCTGGAGAAAATAAACTGAAAGGGAAAAATTAGACTTTGGGACTTGATCTTGAGAAATGCTAAATGCATAAAACTTCCATGGGGCTCCCAGGATCAGGGCCATGTTCTATAAGTAGTATCCCTGGAGCTCTGCCGGCAACCAAAGAGAAGCATTAGCTTTACAAGTCAAGTGATAAACATTTCAGTCCTATGCTGATAGAGGATCTGCAGACTGGGGGGTGAGAGAATGGATTTATGCTCTTTTTACTCACTTCCCATGTTCAGAGACAACTTATTTCCCTGCCCCCCCGTGTTCCCCCCCCCCAAAAAAGAAAAATATTTGGCTTCTTTTTCTGCTTCTGTTTCATAAAAAAATGCTTTCTATAGCATAAAAAAATCCAAAACATCAAGTCTCTTTTTGCTGGGAGAACTGGGAGCTTTCTTGGTTCTTCATTGCAAAAGGAGGGAATTCAATCTTTGTTTCTTCCCAATTATATTTTGAGTGTTAAATAGGTTTTTAATACGGAGATCCAAAAGCTAAGACTTCTAGACCTTCCAGATGAGTATCACTTTGTCTTCTCAGTTAATTAGGTTTCACGTCTTTATTATCTGTGATGCCACAATCCAGATGTCCTTGAGATCTTCCAGGAAAAAACAAGTTAGACAGAAACTGCATTTCCAATATGAAAAAATAAGCAAGCAGAAACTGCCCCCCATCCCCTCATCCTGTTCTGAGCATGGACACTCAGGCTGCCAATATGCATCAAAGAGCAGCAAAAAAAAATAAGCCACAGACCTATTTTCTGCAGGTTCCCTATAACATGGAACCATGTTATAGTCATGCCCAAGTATTTGGATCCAGGCAAGGGTGATAGCAAACCCTCATCTAACGTCCTGCTTGCAGTCGAGATCCTTATTACTATCTTGCAGAAGTCCCAGCCAGGGATCAGAGCCCCATTGTGCTAAGAGCTGAAAAAATCCACAAAATAAGTCTCTGCCCCAAACAGCTAAAGGGCACATTTAAGGTATCTGGGTCCCTCCGACTGCAGATAGTCTCCTAGTGGATTCTCAAAGAGCTCAGACATCCAATATCCAGTGACGAGACAGAGGGGCCAGGCAGATTTAAAACCCCCACAAAGCACATATTTGCATCTGCTTTTCCAAATCCAGCCCTTATGTTCTAAGACAGAAGACAACACACAGATACAGACTGAAAGCAGAGCACAGGAGACCACTGAGATGGGACTGGTTGCTTCCTTTAGAAGGACAAAAGCAAATCTGCAAACCCAGTTTTCTCATAGCTGCCAAGGACGTGTGCAGGCATTTGTTGCTTCCCTGCAACACACCTGTGGAATAACTAAAGGCAGCTCTAGGCAGATGTTTGACTTCAGAAGAAGCCAAATCTCGGGGAAAATTGCCACCAGGAATTTGGGCCCCTAGTCGCTTATTTTACAGGAGCACTTAGGACATAAGCAGATAAAGGCCATGCTGCACTTGGTGCTGTGCACACAAGTAGTGACGCCTACCCCTGCCCAAAAGGACTGATGCATTTTCCTTCTTCCCTCAGCTCTTCTCCTTAAAGAGCTCCGCTCCATTTTTCGGGAGCAGGTCCAGATGTTGCAGAAGGCCATAATCGAAAGTGAGCTTTTCCCAGTTCCTTTCCCAAGGTCAGGCCGTGGGATGAGGTTCCAGTTGCCCACACCTTTGGGTGGGTGGCTGTGGGGGTAAACAGGGAGGGAAAGAGTGCAAGGGGCAAGACTGAAATTGGGGAAATGATCAGGTTTGTTCAGCTTATTAGAGCGAGGGCCAGAGTCCATGATCAGTGCAAAGGGCTCAGTCTGAGTGCTAGGCAGCTGTGGTGCAGTGGGAGGGAGGGAGGGAGGGCAGGCTTGGGGGAAGGGTGACCCATTGGTTAGTGCCCTAACCTAGGACTTCCATCTCAGGTCCCCTTCGTGCCAGAGGTGCCGTGCCCTTAGGGCCTGTCTGCGCTGCCATGCAGAGGTGCAAGGGCAGCTCCCATAGCCCTGCCCAAGCTGCTGTTAGCCAAGCTGGCTTAGGTGGCAAAACCTGTAGCTGCTGGTAACACAGACTGGGAGACAAGACCCGTCCGGGGCATGGGCTGGCTCATCTGGTCTGAGCTCCATGCTGCCACCGCTACCCCATTAAGTACCTGTCCAGCTAGTCCAGGGGTGGGCAATTATTTCCGGCAGAGGGCCGCTTACTGAGTTTTGGCGAGCCATCAAGGGCCACATGACAGGGAGTCAGGGGCAGCTAAATATTAATTTTCTAAATTTTGTAGGGGCCCCGCGGGCTGGTGGGCTGCATCTGGCCCACGGGCCACATATTGCCCACCCCGAGCTAGTCTAAAGGCAGCTTGACGGTGCGCACTGGCATTGCAATCACCCCTCTGGATTGCAGAGCAGACAAACCTGATACCTCCCGGTACCTCAGGTCCGTGGCATGGGGATAATGGCACTGCCCAACCTGGCAAGCTGATCTCGTACTAAAGGCAGAGAGGTGCTCAGGGATTATACTGGTGAGGTAGGCACCATGCATAGACAGTGCCTTTAGTGCAGGCTGTTGAGGGACAGAAGATGAAACAAAGGCTCCTCTCTCCTGATCGGCTCTCTCTGCTTTCCCTAGGCAGAATGAAGTGCGAGCTGCATTGCGGTAAGTGAAGGGAGCTCATTGCTAATGATCTAGATCAGGGCCTCCACACAGCAACCTCCCTTGGAGGTAGCCAAAGCAGGGCCCTGGTGACCCCTGAGACCTCCTTGCAACCCCAGGTTGGGAATCCCTGACCCAGCCAGCAGCACAGGGGTGAATCCGCAGGTCACCCGGGGTGAATCCACTCCTGGCTGCCCAAGTCAGTGACACGTCTGTGCTGATTTCCACAGGGCAGAGGCGTGAGCCCACCCTGCTCAGCTCCAGCTGAGCCAGATGTTATCGCATAGCAAATATTTGTCATCAAGGTCTATCTTGCTCAGTAACTTTCCTTTTTGTATGCTGCAGGAATTGCCCAGTATGACACGGTCTCATGCACTACCTGCGACTTCTCCACAACGCCCTGCTTTGGATATAACTGCGAGTAGGGAGCACTTTTTATATGGAGCATGCGTCCGAGTGAGAATTGCCCGGCACTCCTCCCCGGCCTTTGCCCAGCTATAGCCATAATTGTCTAAGCAGGGGGAGAGGAAATTAATATTCAATAAGAACAGAGCATTACACATGCTGGGGATTAGCCAGGTGCTTTCCGTTTCCCCTGCACCAACAGACAAACACTCCCTAGCAATGTCCCTACCTGCAACTCTAAGCATCTTTCATCCGCGGGTGTATTCACAGCCTCTCTTTCTTTGCTAGGTCATCGGAGGAGTGGCAAGAGGCTCTGAAAAGCCTTTTTGCCTACATGTAAGTGCCATTTCAGCACTCAGCTGTGCAGGCCAGTTTCTAAGGCTGTGTCTGCACTAGGAGAGAAAAGATTTAATATGTTATGCACGCAGCATTATCTTAGAGAACACAAACCCTTCAGAGCAAAGATTGGGCTTGTGCTGTTAATTCATCCCATGGGGTTTTGATCAGCTTCCAATATAGGACCCTGATCCTGTAACCTTTGCTCATGTGAGCAAGTGTGTAAACTGGAATGACTCCAAGCCCAGGTATTTGCAGAAATGCTCGTCAAGCCATAAGTTTGCAGGGGGTGCAGCAGGGCAGGAAACCAGTCCACAAACCTACCTTTAACCCTTTCAGTCCCATCTAAGGGTTCAAGTGCATGGGGTCGGGATGTTGCTCTGAGGTCTCCTCACAGCATGGGCGCAGAGTGGCAATAGGGCAGTGGTGGCTGCTTGCTTGCCCTGTTGCCAAGAATGTGGAGCTGTGACACTATCTGGAGTCCCGGGTCTAGTTTTGGGTCCCCTACTGCAGAAAGGATGTGGACAAATTGGAGAAAGTCCAAAGGAGGGCAACAAAAATGGTGTGGACGCTGGGGGACATGACTTACGAGGAAAGCCTGGGGGAACTGGGCTTAGTTAGCCTAGAGAAGAGAAGACGGAGAGAGGATTTATTAGCAGCCTTCAACTCTCCGCAGGGGAGGTCCAAAGAGGATGGAGCTGGACTGTTCTCAGTGGGGGCAGATGATGAACAGGGAGCAACGGGCTCAAGTTGCAGCAAGGGAAGTTTAGGTTAGATATTGGGAAGAATTTTCTCACTAGGAGGGTACTAAAACACTGGAACCAGTTACCCAGAAAGGTGGTGGAAGGGCCATCCTTGGAGATTTTCAAAACCCGGCTAGACAAAGCCTGGGCTGGGATGATGTAGTTGGGGCTGGTCCTGCTTTGAGCAGGGAGTTGGACTAGATGTGACCTCCTGAGGTCCCTTCCAACCTGCACTTTCTATGATTCTGTTGGGGTAAAGAAAATTAGGGACCTCCCAGACCAAAATGTATTAAAGCTTTCTGACCCTCTGTGGTCAGGCTTTTAATTGGGGGTGGGAGAGGTGAGGCAGGGGCCCCTCTCTGAAAGGACATGGTGGAAGCACTGCCTTAGCAAGGGGTGACGCTTTCTACCAGAAACTCTCCCAGGCCATGCGAGGTGGTGGGCTGGTGTCTTCCATCCCTGGCTGGCAGACGGCACCTACTACACTCGGCTTGGAGAAAGGGAAGCAGAAGGAACTTAAGCTGGACTCTAGATTTCCTCTTTGTCAGCTCTGAGACCGACAGTGCTAATTTCGCATTTGCATCAGGAAATCTATGTCCAGGTTCAGATCTCTGCTGCCCTGGGGTCAGTCAGGTCCAACATCGTTGGCTGCCATACGGGGAAACAAGGTACCTGGGAAAGCAGCTTTGGGGTGTCTGTGCCCTCTGCTCAGGCTGGTCCTGTGCTGGGCACCTCCCAGCCTCCTTGCATAAAGCCAGGAGTCCCAGAGCAGGACAAGGTGAGAAAAAGCCATCGAGCTGCTGGGGGAATTCCTGCAGGTCAATTTTCATTGTGGTTTTTTTTCCTTCACTCTTTTCTTTTTCAGAAAAAATATCCCTACGTAAGTTGGCCATTTCACTGATGGTTGCAAATCCACAGTAACCCCAGAAAAATCAGTGGCATTACGCCGCGGTAGCGAGATCCAAATGGAGTCCCTGCTCAGGAAGGAGGTGCTGTATCGCCCAGGGGGCTGGCAACCCAGGCCGGGATTCACTGTTATAAGGGTCTGGCAGCAAAAGAGGGCCTTCGATCAGAAGACAAGAGGGAGGGTTCGTTGCACAGGACTGGGGAGATGTGGGTTCAAGTCTCTCCTCCCTGTGTGATCTGGGAAATCTGCCTGGCTGCTTTGTGCTTCAGAGATGACAGGACCTAAGGGACCCAGAGTGACTGAGCACACACTGGCAGGTCCTCAGGGATGCAGAAATAAGGCCATGATAGGGAATAGGCTCCAGGACCCGTGAAAAGCCCTTTGAAAATGTACGGCTTCAACGATGCTGGAGGCTTTGGCTGCAAGTATAGTTGATCTTAAAACCTCTAGGGACTTTCCAAACCTAACCAGGCGCAGTAATGTAACCATCCAGCTGTTTCCCTGGTGGGTGGGTGGTGTTCCCAGCACTTCCAAAAAAAGCTGCGGGCTTGCATCTCCCTGCCCTCATCTCATCTGCCTGAAGGGGAACGGTTGGAAGTTTCCCCTCCAAGCCGAGGGGGAACTTGCTACCTCTGGCTGTTCCCTGGTCCTCTGAAGTGGGAGGGTGGTGTGGAAAGAAGCATCACTGCCCCTGTCCTACCCAGAAGAGATGTGCAGATGTTGGTCCCCTTGAGGTGACAGGATCTGCCCCTGCTGGCCGTCAGCTGTTTGAATGCCTGGGCATTAAACAGCTGCAGTCAGCAAGATCTCCTGCAGGCACACAGCTCCAAACGGGGCATCAAGCTAGGCCCGAGTGGATGAGAAGCCCCCAGCTTAGGACTCAGCCTCCAATCCTGGCTGGGAAGTTCACCCAAGCAACCACCCTTCTCCTGGGCGAGGAACGGAGGGTGGGCTGGAGCTGCTCCTGGGGACATATGAGTGCCTATTGCAGCAATGCATTCAGCACGCTGCCTTCTGCACAGCAGCTCTCCAGCAAGTCAGCTAAGCTTTTATTTTCTAATCAGGAAATCAGAAGACTGGGCTGTTACCTTGAGACGAATCCCTGGCTTCCAGTGAGTGTTGTTTCCTCTTTTTCTTGCTTCGAGAGGCCGGGCCGTCCAGCAGGCTCCCCGCAGGCAGTCTGGGGAGTCATTTGCCAGGGGAATCCCAGGCTCTGGGCCCGTATATGTCACTGCAGATGTGAGGGTACAACCAGGTCATTAGAAAAGCGGGCCTGATTCAGAAAGGCATTTAACTTCCATCCCCAACTTCTCACTGGATGGACGGGTCATTTAATGTTCAGCACCATGGACCAGGAATCGGCTCCTGTTGGCAGCCGTGTCTCCGTGTGGTGCTTTGAATAGCCACTTGCTTTGGAACCTGGGAGTGGGATGGTGCCTTTTTTAGCCCAGCCTGCCCAGACTCTTTAATCTTTGTGATGATTGTAGAGTCCGGATGACCAGCGGTGAAACACATGCCGCCAGGGTCAGAGGTTTAAGAGAAGCCCAGCTCCATTCTTTGTGCGTCCAGATCCTATTCTGAACAAATGACTTGTGTGCGCACCTTGCACAAGGGAGCCTCACGCTTGTTTGGGGCCGGCAGGCTTTGCTGCAGTCCTACGATCCTGTTTTAGTGACAGCAAGGCCATGTTCTGATTTTGAAGGACAGCGGGTAGGGTATGGCTTCATTGCTGGGGTATCGCACCACTCTCTAACAACCAACTCTGTCTTTCAGCAACTGCTCATCCACCAGGTAAGCATGCACAATGGAGAGCAATGGATCATTTTATTTTGAGGTGTAACCAGCTTCCTGATCACTCAGACTGCTGTGCTGCACAGCAAGGCTTTCCCTGGCTGCTCTCAGCCCCGACTGCCTGCGGCGATTCCTCGTTTGCCGCTTCATGGGTTAGTCTTTTAAGATGAGACAGAGGGGCAAATGTTATAGCTAGATGGTCTTCATTCCCAATCCCACATATATATAATATGTGCATGTGTGTATACAGACATATACATATATACACACACACACACACACACATGTACACACCTACATATCCCACGCCCCAGGGTGCATATAAAACCAGTGGCTCTCAACCTTTTAGACACAAGGCACCCCTCCATAACTTCTGTGAACTGAGCGGCACCCAATTTAAAAAGCATTACAGTGCTAATCTCCTTGCAGAGGGGCCAGGCAGAGTGGGTAGAGGATGATCCAGGCTGGGACAAGTCTGTGATTATCTACTTACCACCTTACACCGCACTGATCGCCTTGGGGTTGAAAATCACCAATACAGACACATTCAACAACACTAAAACCTGGGAATTCACGTCCAAAAAGTTGCGATTTTACCTTTAGGTGAAAATCTCAGAAATCCCAAACTGTTGAGCGCTCCCTCCCCCCGCCTCCAACATTGTTTCTCTATTTAAAGCATTTTAACTTTTATTCTATTTATTGAAAATGCCCCCAAGCTGTATTAAAAGGGTTAACTGAGCAAGCAAAACAGTGTTGGACTGGGCACAATTCTGACTTTTTTATTTGCCAAAAACTTTCCTTTGACCCAAAATATTTTCTGCATTTCAATCACAAGTAAACCCCAAATCTCTCAGGCCCCAGGCTTCTAGTGCTGGGCTGGGCTGTTCTCAGATCAGCATCTCCTTTCATCAGCCATTAACAAACTCCCTTGTCCCTTCAGCTTCCTGCCCTTCAGGCCTAATTTCACTCACGAGTCCGCTGCAAGTATTTTGCAGTCGGTAGCAGTTCCTATATCAGCAGGGAAGTGGAAAGGGAGGCAAGAGGTTATCCCTTGGGAGCTAAGGTTCAGAGCTGCCCAAGTGCTGGAGTCCCTGGTACATGAAGACTCAAAGCCCCAGCAGTCTGTACTGTGGGGATGCAACAAAACCAACATGGGAACAAAATCATGCCATGAGCATCATGGGGTATCGAATGTGGCC
>NW_017728905.1:1812096-1851480 GCF_001723895.1 Crocodylus porosus
TTTTGAAGATGGGAACCACATTGGCCCTCTTCCAGTCCTCTGGCACCACACCAGAGCACCACGAGTGCTCGTACAGCCGTGCCAGGGGTCCTGCAATGACCGCAGCTAATTCCCTCAGTACTCGGGGGCGGAGATCGTCCGGACCAGCTGATTTGAATACATCCAGTCTCTCCACAAGTTCTCTAACTAGTTCCTCACTAACCCTTGGGCTAGGTGTGCCTCCCCTGGGGCCTGAGGGGGACGGATCTGGTTCCTACTCAGGAAAATGGAGGCAAAGAAGTCATTAAATAGGGCTGCTGCCTTGCTGCACACCTTTGCCACCTTGCGCTGGATGGTGAATTCCAGCAGGCGATGATCGCTGTCACCCAGGTGGTCGAGCACCCACAGCCCCTTCCCTGGGTCATCTGCTGCGGCCAGCACCAGGTCCTGGTGGGACTGTGCACCTCCTGGGTTAGATGGAGCTCCTGCACTCTGGCTAGGAACCTACGTGAGCGTTCAGACCCGGCTGACTGCTCTTCCCAGCAGAAGTCTGGAAAGTTCAGGCCACCCATGATGACCACGTCCTTTGACCTAACTACCTCCGTGAGCTGACTTAAGAATTCCTGGTCGAGCTCTTCCCCTTGGTTGGGAGGTCTGTAGTAGACCCCCCCAGTTAAGTCTCTTTCCCCTTGACTGCCTTGCATCCTAACCCAGGGCACTTCCATGTGCCCCTCCTCTGACTCTGTGCTACCTGGTGAGGATGTGTATTCCTCCTTAATGTAGAGCGCCACACCTCCGCCTTTCCTCCCTGTCCTGTCCCTCCTGCACAGCCTATAGCCCTTGATATTCACCACCCAGTCATGCGTTGGGTCCCACCACATTTCAGTGAGCCCCACTATGTCTGGGTTGGTGTCAGCTTGTTTCCCATACTACGAGCATTTGTGCAGAGGCATTTGAGGCCTCCTGTGGATGTGTGCACTGGCCCCCTACTCTCAGCATTGCCCTGGCCCGTTGCTTACCTGTGAATATGTTCTGCTCGTCGGTCTAGGCTGGGCTGTACTTGCGAGTGCTGCTTGGTTTAGCGGTCCAAGGCTTCCTCCTCCCTCGTCTTCATCTTCCCCCAACGAGCCTAGTTTAAACCAATGAACCAATGTAGGCGGCAGAAGGCTTGTGCCTTCTGCCCACCCTCACATCAGGGTTGCACATGCTATTTTTAGCTTTTGTCAACAAGGGAAAAGGAGAGGATTGCTGCTTCATTAATCAAGGGACAGATGCCAGGGGCAGGCATGGGGCAGGCATGTGCCATGCTGCTTTGCTGCCCCAGTCCTAGCTTTGCCACAGCTGGAAATCATACTTCTTTGTGGACAAATGCTTCCTAGAAGTTAGGATGCCTGGCCAGACTCTTCACTTCTGACCTAAGGCACATTTTTGTGAACTATGATCTGTTTCCTTTGCTCTTTCATCCCCAAACTGAAACCACAGTAAAGAGATGTGCCCTATCTGCATAGCAATTACAAAGGCTCCAGTTGTTTGGTGCTTCCCTTTGCTACTACAAGAAGCACATGTAAATACAACACACTTCTCCCAGCTGGGGTTTTAATGCAGAACAGCTGGGTCCAGCTCTTTGCTTCAAAGGCTGTTTAATTTCCAGCCCACACCAAGCTCCTTTGAGTTCACAGAGGTTGCAGCAGCTCCATTCCCCAAACGCAGCAGCTCACACAATGCTCATCCGTTTCAGGACAGTAAAAAATGTTCATGCGCTGTTGTGTTTTCTCTGTCTCCAAGGGATAAATGCCACCATGTCTGAGACCTGGCACACCATGCTCGAGAACAGCACTGAAGAACAGCACATGGACAGGAGTCTCCCAGAAAGAAAAATTGACTGCTGAGCCACTTTTCTATTACATGCACAGAGCCTGGTGTCCAGTAAAATTAAATACCTAGGTAAAGAGATGTTTGGGAAGGAAATGATTGTCTGCTTGCCCAGACAGCAAGTTTTCAGCTGACTAAAACATGAAGCAGGCACCCAAGTACAACACAGTCTTCACAGATGCATCTCATGGACACATTACCATTTCTTTTTACCCGTTAGGGCGCTACTCAGGTTCTGTCCTCAAGTCTTAAATCACTATATGCATTTCTTACCATATCTTTGGTCTCCACAGCCATTTCTATACACAGAATTCCCTAGTGTTAGCCTTACCCTGTTGGATTTACACAGTGAGACCAACATTTAAAGTCACTGGGCACCAGAACGGACTATAAAATTACTGGTGCCGGGGTAAGACTGATGCATTAAAACAGGAATGAACTGCAAGACGTATGAAGGGGGAACAAAAGTTCAGCAGAGCCAATGATGGGCTCCAGAAGCAAGGCTGATAGCTCTGCCTATTAAGTCTTTTTGACATTTCCAGTTTTCATACCATTTTTAGTTGCCTTCTCTCTCTCTAGGGTTGGTTTTCATTGATGACATCCTGCTTCTGCCACCGGCTCCTCTGGGTGTGGACAAACTATGCAAACAAAGATAGTTAACAGTGGTGACTTACCACAGACCATGCTATTCTTGCCTCTGCCCCCCCCCAGTAGGAAATGCTAAACTCAGTTTACCCTAAATGAAATGGGATTAAGTTGCCTCAGGGTTGTTTTTTTAACCATGGAATAATTGTGGGCACACAGGGTTAGTGTCATGAGTCATCTATCCCAAGTTCCCTGTTCGTTCACTTAATGCAGTTTGTTCCCACTGTTAGCTAAGGTCCAAACAGTGGATCTAATGGCCAGGTGGGTGTCAATATGTGACTATAATCTATTACTAGGCATCAGTCCAGTCCTACAGGGGTACCTAAAAAGGACACTAGCATTTAGACAACACTCTTCATTAAGTCCCATAGCCCATTCACTGCACAAATGAGGTGCGGAGTGAATGAGGCAGGGGATTGCAAGGAAAAACTTCATGCCCAAGACACGTGAATACTGCTGTGGAGAACAGATTATTCTGTCCCTACCCAAGGCTCCTAATGTGTTGCTGGGCAAATTACTTGGGATTTTCAAGGATGGACACTAATGGTTTCTTCTGGTTCTCAGTGCCTGACTCAAGACCTTGGCTGCTGGCTTGCAGATATGGTTTCAACATGCAAAAGTGCTACATGATGCCACATACTCAGAAAATGCCCAGTGCTAAGTGTCTAGTGGGCACTGAAAATTAGAGGACACAACCCTCACCTGTGCCTAAAGTTCTCACCTGCAGGAGTGACACTATCTCCTCCCTGTCCAGGGGTGGTGTGAATATAAAAAAAAATCAATGTTTGTGAGGCTGCAACCGAAACTTTTATTGATGAGCAGCAGAGAAAATGTATGAAAGACCATAATTAACTCTGTCTTCAGAACAGTTTGAATGTGGTGCCATAAATCAGACATACAATGAACAGAGACAAAATATCGAACAGCTGTTCATTACTCAGTACCATTTATTCTATGCATTAAATGGGACCGTGTAATTAGACAATCATATGTACACAAAAGGAGCCTGAATTGTCAGGCTAACACTTTCAGCTTTCCCAACTTCTGAGTGATTGAGATGGCAATACAAAAAAAATCAATGTTCCTTTAACATAGTTTGCATGTGGTCAGATATGAAGGGTCCCCACAAAAGCAGGCAGTTTTGGGCTACAGGACTGTTGTGCAGTGGTAGGGTTTTCTGACAACACACACATCTTCCAGTTCCAAAAAGAGCACACAGAAAGACACCTATAAGCTTTAAAACAGGAGTGAAAATACAGTTTTCACTTAGGCCAGCTGAAAAATTTCTTTTCCCTGCACTGTTTGGGTTGAAGGAACCATTCACAATACTGTCTTTTAGCAAAGGGACCTAGAATGGATGTCCTGACCTCTTGTGGTCATCAAAGATTGGTATGGAAAGGAACTTCGGTTGCTGTTAAATCAGGCAATAAATATGGGTTAATTCAAGAGGCATTAATCGTATAAATTCAAGCCTTCACACCAGAGGACTCCTTTCTGTATACTGTCTTCACAGCTTTCAGAGCCCTTGCTACCCATCAAGAGAGCTGACAAGTATCGCTTGTTAATATGCATTAGAAAGGTAGAACTGGGAGGTATTCCTGGGTCAATCCCGTCTTCAGCTCTTGCAGGAAGCCATGTTGGATACTCTACTTCAGAAACTCAGCAAGTTCCAGGTCTTAAAAACCACTTGGGTGTCTTGCCCCACTTTATCTGCAAGTGGGGAGTATCAGTTCTGGTCTTGGAGCGCTTACACTGTGCCTTCATGAACTTTTGCCCTTTGCCATTTTAGGTTGAGAGCTCATTTGTACTTTCCTGTGCTAAGCCCTCAGGCAGCCTATGGAACTACAGGCTCCATCCCACAGTTGCCTGCACTTTGATGTTGTGCAAAATTGCATTGAGTAGAGTTTGGCCCCACAGTTGGGTTTCCCTCTTAATAAAAGGCAGTAGGAATAGGAAGGTGTTATAATAATCAAAATGAACTTTTTTGAAATTTTATTGGATCATCTTGACACAAAATCGTTACAGCAGCTTGTGGTATGTTTTTCTTTTCTTTGTAAGGGAATGTTGATAGCAAATAAATTTCTTTTAATATAACACATCATACAGTTTCAAAATTCTAGAATCACCGCACAGGATTCTGTAAGAGAAGAGACTACATGCTAAAGTGACAATTTTCATCCATGAATTTTGTTTTTAAAAAAACCCCACTAATTAAGGAACATTATCCTTTAAGACAATTTTATATGTCCAGTTTCTAATACATGAACTGGCTAACCAAGGGAGGCTGACCAATACCAGACACTACCACTTCACCAGCAGAGGAGCCTGCTGCAAAGGGGTTCCTGCCGTACTCAAGCACAGACAGAACAGGATGCAGGTCCTCACAATAAAACCATAGCAGAGCCTTTAAAAACCAACCTAGTATGGGGTAAAGTATAAAGAGCACAATCTATGTTTAACATAGTACATTAAATTAACCCAAAGGATAAAGATCCCTGTCCCATACAGGTAGGGTTTTCTGTAGAAGTCTACTGTGCAATAAGGACTCCTGCTGAAGCAGTGTGATCGTCAAAAAGTTACAGACATTTCAATTCTCTCCCCTGCTTTTTGGAGCCACTGGCAATTCTCACCTCAACTCCAAGCAACAGTCATCTAACAGGCTGCTATCTTGTTGGGTATAGAGCAACACAAATTTTAAAGAAAACTTTAGGAGAGGCAGATAGTGTGGGGAAAAAATGCCACTTACGTCTATTTTGCTCATCTGTTTTACACAGATTGAAGGCTGTCCCTTTCCAAATCAATGATTCCAGGTATTAGTTAACAAAAAGCACAGAGCAGAGTCAACTTGTCACTGGCCAGCCCTGGTCTTCCCTCTCCCAACTGGGCAGGTGCCATTTTAATACGATGGCCCAATTATGCTGTCAGCACATGTCTAAAGCTGAATCCACCATCAGGAAGGCAGGCCCACCAGAATGCTTCTGGGATGACAAACCTCACCACAAGAGCCGGGGTAAGGGCAAATGTTTCAGAACAGGAAGTATTTCAGGGGCATACTTCTCCAAGCTGGTAGTGGTCAACCTCATCTGGAGAACCAAATTACTAAAAAAAAGAATTAAATTAAATAAAATTAAAAAAAAAAACAGGAGCAAAAGACCTTTGGATTTCCAGTTTCTTTGCTACATTCTAACTTTTTAGGAATGTGAAATCTCAGTGGACTTTACAAAACACATCAGCAGAGATCACTTGAAGGGGAGAGGCTTAACAGGCCTCGTTGTGGGGACCAACGAGAGCAGTGAGGACTGAGCAGTACCGCTTTTCAGCCTGTGCTTGATATGCTGTATATGTTCATCCTCTATCCTTTCAATTGGCAATAACTGAAGGTTTAAGGCCCAAGGCAGCTGTCACAAGCAGAAATTCAGTAACATCCCAACTCTTACCAGGCTCGTGGATTAACTCTTAAGAGATCAACAATGTAGATATTCTGGAACAACTGAATTTGAGATTCAAAAGGTAGGCTTCCATGTCACACATCAGCCTCTGCCAGAAGCACATCATCTCCAGTACAGTGGAGCTGAGAACAAGTTCCCCCAACAGGCCAAGGCCACCTCCCTTGGTAACAAGTGCAATCACCAGATGATACTGCTGATAAAACTCTGCTTCACTCCACCATCCCACACAGGGGGCAGGGCATATTGGATCACCATGACTTGCGGAATAAATATGCCCCCCATGAAATGCGTCAGGATCTCTCTGGACTGGAAAGGGTTAACACCACAACTGGTAAAAATTTGAAATAAAAAAAAGTAAACAGACAGCCTTAAAATGTCTAAACTGCAAACAATGGTGGAGTTAACTGAAAAGCACGTGCCCAGGATAGTACATGCGTACGAGGGAGAAACTTAACACTTGGATCTGGTTTGTCTTGATGTGGTTTTAAGTGCATCTCTCGTCACTGCAGTATTTATGAGGGATATTCAGCACATCGACAACGTCTCTTTCATCTCGTCCAACAAGTTGCTAAGCAGGGTGGGCTCATTACACTTTCCATCTACAGAGACAGAATTCTCTCCCTTGAAAACAGAAAGGCGAGGCTGTTAGCTCCTCCTCGATCACAACCCGGTTCTACACCCAACAGTCAACGGTGGCCGCAGCATACCCAAGGTTTGCTCTGCCGCCAGGGACTGCAACTACGACAGTTTCAGTTGCCTGCACAGTCCCTTAGACAAAGCAGCAAAGGAGAAGCCCGATCAGGACAGTGGCCATGAACCCTGCTCTTCTCCTTTGGTGCAGACTGGGCAATATGGTCGTGTTTAGCTCACAGTGCTCTAGTACATCTACCAATTCTGAACCCCTGGGCAACATGAATTGAGGTTCATCCGTGGCAGCCCAGATCTAGGCATTCAGGAGGGCCACCAGGTAGCTGGGCTGGCAGAAGCCATCTAGAAAACTCACCATAAAACATTCCCAGTTCCTAAGCATCTTACGACCTTTCCCTCAAAAAGGGTACAGATTAAGTTAGTCTCTACCTGACTATCCCTTTTCAGAACTTACCTTTTTTACCAGTAGGCAAACATGATGACCTTGAATAGAACGACTGTACATTGATGCACAAGAATCAACTCGTTCCACAACTACAAAAAAAAAAAAGAAGTCGTTTTTATCCAAAAGCCTTTTCTACCACTATTTGCTTCCACTGAAGTATATTAGTACAGTCTAGGACCATGCTGTTAATGGTGACTGGCCAGTGCATCATTACAGTCAGGAGAGAGGAGTGATGTGGTCTGGATGCCTTTCCTACCTATTTGCTTTTTCAAATGGGTGTAATGATGTTGCGACACTGAAATTAATTCACAAATTGCCTTCTCACAAAACTGCAAAGCCTCCTTTGTTGCAAGAATTATTTGTGAGGAAACAATTATTTGTCCTGAAAATTAAACACAGGCCATCCTAAAAAGCCAAGAAAAGCCCTCTAAAAGTCATTTCAACTCACCCATCCCGTATAGTCTGGAGAAAATGCAGTCCACGTCTTTGCCTGAGAATTGCCAGCACTTCCAAGTTAAAGTACCAACTCTCCTCCCCACCCCCAGTAATTAAATGTAGTACTGGTGAAGGGTTAGAATGAAAGCACCAAAGACTGAAGCAACTGCTGTAAACAGCAGTGACAGCCAACAGCAATGCAAGTTGCCCTTGTAGCACCTGCCAACATGTCCCACCAAAAAAAAGTAACCATTGATCTATTGGGATCCTTATGGGTGCTCATTTGGGGTGGTCTTGGGCTTTGATGGGGACACCTTGCCATTCCAAAACTCAGCCAAGACAACTTCCACCCATATCCAATTTCATACGGACTACATTTGATCTGTGATCACAAGCTAAGAGTACTTCCATTCCCTGAGCCGAGTTACTCTCTGGGCATGTCTACACATGCATTAATGAGCTCTTCTTACTGTGCATTAAACTTAGTACCTGTAATAATGGGTATTAACTCAATGCACAGTAACTGGCATTACTGTACAATAGCGCCGATGCACAGTCTTTTAGTGACATTAATGAACAGTAGACTAATTCTACTACACATTAGTGCTTGCAGACAGATTTACACTGGGAACTTACCTGAAAAATGGTGGTGAAAACAAATCTTTGCCAGTAGATGTTGGAAAGAAATGCTAATTCCATCTACTTTTATAGAATTCATGTGCAGATCCCCAGATTCCAGCAGCTTGGCAAAAGCATCGCTGTGAAAACATGAAGGAGAATAAACCGTTGGCTATGAACTCGGGCTGATCTTGGCCTTGACAACACCATGCAGGCTTTAACGAATCTAAATGACACAGCAGCCTGGGTGCTGTTAAAAATTTAGTGGGACACTGAAGCTTAGAAGAGGCACTCCAGACTGTACCACGGTATCTCCGATCTCCGTAACAGAAAAAAAAAATTGCGGATTCCTCATCGACCTCTGCTAGCCCATCATATGCACCACTGTTCAAGTTGGTTTCAGAGGTAATTGGAAATGAGGGACAGACATTTTAATAAGTAGGTCACGGTTCCTTCACAGAACAGAAAAACTGCAGACAGAAGCAATCAGCTGGAAAAGTCAGAAACATGCTGCACATCCTGCAAAGGCAGCCCACAGCCAAAGCTCAGCTTCATGTGGGTGGCAAAGACATCAATGCTGTGAGGCACAGATAAGGCAGCGAGCCCCCTTAGGTGGCACTTACCTATAGCAAGGCGTCGTGATCAAGTATGAAGCGCAACTGAAGTGCAATTTGAAATCTAGTTTTTCATGGGTTGAACCTTCATCATTCTGCAACAGGTCAAAGGAGAGGAGATGAATGGGAGCCCAGAGGCAGCAAGAGGAGGCCCCCACCCCAATCTACCAAACAGAGACGTGGTCGAAAGTCCACTGACTCTCAGTCTAAGCATTCCATTTAATGGACCTAAAGATCTGGTTCTGAGGAAGGAGAGTAGCAGAGTACCTGCCATATTTGAGTATTGGGCATTTGGATAATGGGCCACCTTGGCATTAGGGATGAGCTGGCATTTTTTGGGACATGCACACAGAGAGGGGTTAAGGGACATATTTTACAAATGAAGTAGCCAGATAGTTTTGACCAAGTTTTAAACCTGTGTCCGGTTAAAGCAAGTCCTGAGCAGAGTGAATTTGTCTTGTTATCTTCCAAGATGGAGTATTACATCTCATTGCATCAAGCTTGTACTTGAGAAGTAGCTTGAAGTAAATTAACAATTCCTGGGTCTTTCCTAGGAACATGTTTGCTATAAAACTGATCAAAAATGAAAAACAGCTGAGATGACAATGGCCCCCTCCAAGCCAGATATTTACTTGCAGCTCAGGTTGTGGCTTTATGTTCAGAAAATTTCATGTTTAGACAATTTAAACAACACTAGAAACCAGCATATTTTGAAAACCAGACCTTGGTCCCTATTAAATGGCCCCATCTTGCTCTCAGCTTTTATCCTGCATTAATAACATCCAACTCCTATTGCCATTTTCCAGAAACAGGGAGTCTATAGAGCGGTAGTGAATAGATCATCAGATGGGCTGGGGTCAAAAGGAACAGCCTCTGCACTGTTTTTCGTTCCAGCCGGCTGGGCAACAACATCGTAGATGACCTCCCCACCTTCCCAGGCAGAAGTCTCCCCAAAGTGATCCTTAAACAGATAAAGAGCAATGGAATCTGAAACATCTGCCACATACTGATGGAGTGACCCCTTTGGACATGCTCATTGCACAAGATGTCATGTAAAATACTTCTCATGTTGCAGAACGGGCTGATTAGCAGAGATGAAATGATGTCTCAGAGAAGCTCCAAAGCAGTGCCTTCTCCCCAAGTCAAGCTGCCTTATGCAGTCCCAAAGGAAGGCAAGACCAGAGTTCAAAACTGCACTTACTTTGACTATAAAGGACAGTGTTCCTTTTAGCTTCTGAGCCATAACAATGCTCTGAAGAGTAAACACAAACTGGGCTTCATTAGAGATTCCTAGCATGGAGAAAGGAGAGAGTGGGAGTAAGGTCATGAAGAAAGGCTTCATATCTGATTATGAGACTCAAACACATTTTGACCATGGGCAATGTGCAGTGGTGCTGAAGCAGGAAATAAGCTTCTCTCTCATTTATGTTTGGAACTAGATTAGGCCTGGAAGGTTCAAAGGAGCCATGTGCCCAACTCCCACTGTAAGATTTGGGCACGTGACTCCCAGGCCTCTTTGAAAACCACAACTTAGAGCCAACTAAGAGCATACATTAAGTGGAGATGTATTTAAATCACTTTTACTTCAACAGATGTAAACGGTTCTGCAGCGAAAGAGCTTTACATAACATTCAAGAGTTTTCCCACTTGTAATGATTTGCTGTTAACATTCATGGGCATGTACCAGATTTCTTCAAAATAGTATCACCAATTGTTCTTCAACAGTGTACCCATCCAGGCATTTCAAAGTACAGTGAAGTCACTAAGCCTTAAAACACTCCTTTGAGGTACATGTCGGTATCAGCCTCAATTTAAAAATGAAAAAACGTGGTAAAACAGTGAAGTAACTCAGTGCCCCTAACTGTAACAATTAGTGTCTTGTAATATTCGGTGTTTAAAGGACTCAACTCCTGGATTTTAATAGTCAGGTGGAAATCTGCTTTTCATTACATGTTATCACTATCTGTTTCTTATTTTCAAACTTTTCTCCCCAGCCAGAGTGCATGCTAGACATTTAGAAAACAGAAGGTGAATAAGGAATAATTTAAGCCCTCCTAATTATTAAGCCAGTCTCATGTTTTTTGCATGCTTGAAGTTGGCAGCACTGGTGACTGCAATTTCAGTGTTTCTCAACCTGTGGCAGAACGGGGAAGAAATCCTGATAGCCCAATTCCCAGTCCTACTGTTAGCTACTACTTTACTATGCCAACATGAAAAACATCTCTAAATAATTATGGTTCCTGAAGGAGGGCTAGATCTCCAATCACTCATATAAGAGTCTAGAGAGACTGCAAACTAGGCAACATTCTCACACAATCAGGACAAATCCAAGTTTTGCAAATAGCAAACAACTTAGTTTCCTCTACAATGTGGAGTTAGACACACATTGTGACCCACACACCACTGCAGCTGTCCATTGACCATACCAGGGGGCAGCTGGAAGGGCACAGGTATCCCATCATGGACTGATGACCCTTCTGGCCGGATCATTTTAGTGTTGAGAGAGTCCAGGACGTTTAACTCCATGCTCTTCACGAAGCTGGTACTCTTGTTCTCAAAGATTACCGAGACAGTGACTTGACTGTCGTTCTGGAGATTTCCTTGAATATCGTATGTCTGCAAATGAAGACGTCACACGAAGGCATTGACAACTACTCAGAGAACCCAATGAGACTATGACAAGCTTCAAACAGCAGTGCATTAGACAGTTCAATATTGTTGATTGGCTTCCTAGTCGTAGTTGCACAGCAGGACAACCAAGCACTGGGATGTTATATGTGGATTTAATTAAGCTTTTAGTGATAGATAAAAAGCTATGGGAATGGATCCTGCTTATGCGTATGTGACTAGTAATTTCTAGCGACTGGCACTAGTATAGCTTACACCATTACAATGCTGCTTAAGTAATCTCTGTACAGTATTAGTAGATTATGATAGGGGAATATTTCAGTACGCACAGAAAATACAAGAAGGGAGATCATACAGACTGACATATGAGCAATTTAATTAATTACTCACCATTTTAATGTAAGGGTTCTCAGCAAGAAGGTGATAACTGGACATAGGCTGAAAAACAAGAAGGACATTACATAAAGAGTCATGTGGCTGGAGGGTAATGAACTCCATGAAGCACATGGGCTTTGCCTTTCATCCCAGGCATATCTTGAAGCAGCAAGCAAATGCCCTTCTCTTAAATGCAAGGGATGTTTTCTCACTCTGAGACCTCAGAGTACATTTTATTGAGTTCAATGGTACATGTTAACCCTCAAAGCCCAGCACAAAGACCTTTCTTTACCTTTAAGAAGTAAAGAAACCAATTTCTTACACACAGGTTACACCAGTTCAAGCACGGTTTATAACAAGTGGATGTAAGAGATAAAACAGTAGGCTAAAGGAGAAGGTGGGAGCCTATCTACCCTACTCAGATGAGCAGCCATCTCACCTAACAGGTCACCAAAGCCTCTCTAGAAGGGCTTCAAATACTTAATGCGAACTCTGTGCACAATCCCAGTTGCCATTTCACTTCCACGTACAACTGTCGAGCCCCAAACACTGATGTTTTAGTCTTTTTTTTTTTTTAAAACCCATTTCCCATTTAACCTAAACTGCAAATGTTTGTTCAGCTGGAGGATCCCCTTTACCTTCTGAAAAAAAAAGAACTTTGGCTAGGAAGCTCCCAGGAGTGGCTGCTAAGCTATGGTGTGTGGAGAAGGTGGTCACTTGGTGGCACCTCAAGTGCATTTCAGAGAGCTAACAATAGATTAAATCCTTCCCTAACGTTAAAGCTCCTTATTTGTTCTACAACAAATTCTGCAGCTGTTACAAGGAAGGTTTAAGACCCAGTCTGTAGTATGAAATAATTTGGAAGGAACGGAGGCTTAAGGTACAAGAGCTGCTCAAAAGTATGCAGCAGAAACCCATCTCACACCAGCTCTAGCATCTCTTGTCTTGGACAATTCCTTACCGGTAGTGGCTCATCATCTAGTGTTCCATTCTGTACCGACTCCACTGGCTCCTCCTCACTGTGATGATGCTTTTTCTTGGACTTCTTTTTTTCCTTGGATTTCTCCTCCTTTTCCTTCTTGTGCTTTTTCTTCTTATGTTTGGAAGATTTCTACCATGGAATTGAAATGAGTCAGCAATCTTCTCTCAAAACCTACCGCTAAGACAGCTCTCCCAGTACTGATACTTCAACTTCCTACAAAGGACTGGAAGGGACCTTCTGAATCGCATGGCGCTGAGACGTGCTGCTCCCTACTGTAGCTCACGGTGCTTCACACAAAGTACCCATGAGTTACAGCAACCCCCAACAGACGCTCTTTTAAAAGCCTTCAATATGATCTCCCATTACGCTCTTATAAAAAAAACCGAGGGGACTGTGGGCTGGCAGAGTTCACGGTCAGGTGGGTTGGGAACTGGCTAAGGGGTCGAACCCAGGCAGTGTTAGTGGACGGGACTGTATTGTTGTGGTGGAAAGTGGCTAGTGGTGTCCCGCAGGGTTCCGTTCTTGGCCCCATGCTGTTCAACATCTTTATCAATGATTTAGATCAGGGGACAGCAGGGCAGGCCCTACGAGGAAAGCCTACGGGACCTGAACCTGTTCAGCCTCCACAAGAGAAGGCTGAGGGGGGGATCTAGTGGCCTGTTACAAACTAGTCAGAGGGGACAAGCAGACATTGGGGGAGTCCCCGTTTCCCCAAGCACTACCAGGAGTGACTAGAAATAACGGTCACAAGCTGGCAGAAGGTAAATTCAGATTAGACATCAGGAGGCGCTACTTCACTGTCAGGGCAGCTAGGATCTGGAACCAACTTCCAAGAGAAGT
Source organism: Crocodylus porosus (assembly GCF_001723895.1). Taxonomy (NCBI): domain Eukaryota; kingdom Metazoa; phylum Chordata; order Crocodylia; family Crocodylidae; genus Crocodylus; species Crocodylus porosus. Next base: position 1,825,627 of record NW_017728905.1, read on the forward strand.
GGTGCTGGCTCCCTGGGGTGTCTTTAAGACAAGGCTAGGCAATCACCTTGTTGGGGTCATTTGACCCCAGTACTCTTTCCTGCCATGGCAGGGGATTGGACTTGATGATCTCTGCTCAGGTCCCTTCCTATCCTACTAACTATGAAACTATGTGGAAAGCTTTCTTGTCAAGTCTGTGGATGGTACTAAGTTATGGGGAAAAGCAGTCATGCTTGGGGATAGGCTGCAGACTCAAGCACACCTGGACAAGCTGGAAAGGTGGGTGGAGCGGAACTGGATGCAGTTCAATAAGGATAAATGCAGAGTGCTTCATCTGGGGAGAAGTAATCAGCAACATGAATGTAGGTTAGGAGATGTCCTGGCCAGTGCTTTGACTGAAAGGGACCTCGGGGTTATGGCTGATCACAGGATGAACATGAGCTGCCAGTGGGATGCTGTAGTTATAGCTAACAGCATACTGGAATGCATTAGCCGATGCATCGCAAGCAGGGCTAAAGTCATACTTCCCATCTACTCAGTGCTGACAAGACCCCAGCTGGAGTACTGCATCCAGTTCTGGGTGCCACACATCAAAGAAGATGTGGAGAATCTTGAAAAGTTCCAGAGAAAGGCCATAAGAATGATTAAGGGCCTGGAGGACAAACCTTATGAGGAAAAGACTAAGAAAGCTGGAACTGTTCAGCATGCGGAAGAGACGACTGAAGGGGAACTCAGTGGCTGTCTATAAGTATTGTAAGGGATGAATTTTGGGAGCCAGGAGAAAAACCATTCACTAGAGTGCCCCAGGGGAGGATAAGGATCAATGACCATGACCTGTTAGAAGATGGTTTCAGGTTAGAGTCATAGAAGTTGGGGTCGGAAGGGACTTCGGGTAGGTTATTGACTCCAACCCCCTGCCCTGGCCAGGAAAGACTGCTGGGATCAGACAGCCCCAGCTAGGTGCTTGTCCACTCTCCTCTTGAAGACCCCCAGAGTAGGGGAGAGCATCACATCCCTAGGAAGCCCATTCCAGATTCTGGCAAACCTTACTGTGAAGAAGTTCTTTATAATGTCCAACCTAAATCTACTCTCCATCAATCTGTGGCCATTGTTCTTAGTTACTCCAAGGGGTGCCCTAGTAAATACAGCATCTCCTATTCCCTGCTGCCCTCCCCTGATAAATTTATAGGTAACCACAAGATCACCTCTCAGCCTTCTCTTGCAAAGGCTGAAGAGATCTAGGTCCTTCAGTCTATCCTTGCAGGGCCTTGCCTGCAGGCCACTGACCATACAAATTCCCCTCGGAATCCTCTCAAGATTCTCCACGTCCCTCTTGAAGTGCAGCCCCCAAAACTGGACACAGTACTCCAACTGTGGCCTGACCACTGCATCACCTCCCTGGACCTGTTTGTCATGCATCTGCTAATGCATGATAAAGCGCGGTTAGTATTGTTGAGATCACTTCATCACATTGATGACCCATGTTCATCTTGGAGTCAACTATGACTCCAAGATCCCTTCCTGCTGCTGTGCTACTGAGAAGGATATCCCCCAGCCTGGAAGTGTGTTGGTGGTTCTTTTTGCCCAGGTGCAGAACTTCCCACTTGTCTGTGTTGAACCGCATCCTATTTCATTCTGCCCGTTTTTCCAACCTGCCCAGATCAGCCTGGATCCGTTCCCTACCCTCTGGTGTGTTAACTCTGCCCCATAATTTGGTATCATTTGCAAACTTGGACAGAGTGCTCTCCACATCCTCATCCAAGTCACTGATGAAGACACTGAATAGCACGAGTCCAAGGACCGAGCCTCGAGAGACTCCACTGCTCACACCTTTCCAGGTCAATACTGTCCAGTCTACCACCACTCTCTGGGTGCGACCCCTAAACCAATTTGCCACCCACCTGACTCTATTCACCTAGAGCATGTGTAGATGCAAGGAAGAACTTCTTTACAGTAAGGGTGGCCAGAATCTGGAAGACTTCCCAAGGAGGTGGTGCAGTCCTCAACCTCCAAAGTCTCCAAGAGGAGACCTGACAGACATCTTGCTGTGATCTTTCCTGCCCAGAACAGGGGGGTGCGACTCAATTGTTTGAATTCCCTTCCAGCCCTTAACTGCTATGATTCTAAAGCACTCTCCAGCCACGCACTTCTGTTAGGCCACACCTGTAGAGTGCTTTCAGAGGGCTGATTGCATGACATCATCATTTCTGTCAGCGCCGAGTGTCCACTCCTATGCTAACACAAGCAACTACATCATATAAGCCCACTCTACACCTCAATAATGATCCTCTGTGCTGGGCCCCAGTGTGCTACTCTGGACTGTTGCCTACTTGGGTGCCGATGCTCTGAACCCAAACCAGTCCAGCACACGCAGAGGTCAGAATCTGTTTAAGTGGCACCTTTGACAAAGGGCAAAAGTTCCGTCTTGACCATGGTTGGCTAATTGTCCCCTCTGGCTCGAAACATAACCCATGCTTTATTACTCTGTATTCAGAGGTCCCTGGGGACAAGATCTTTCATCAGTGCCTATGGCAGGGTTTTCTGAACTTCTCTGAAGCAGTCGGTACTGGCCATCATTAGTGACAGGTAGAACACTGCTCTGATCTAGGTTGTAACTCTTACGTTTTCATTTGCAATAAATCTTCTGGTACTCGTGACTACTGGGCTCAACTATAACCACTGACCTTTCCTTCATCATCTTCCTCCTCTTCCCTGTCCTCCTCCTTCGGTTCGTCATGGTCTTTAGGTTCAGCTATGGCAGTGCTCACCTCTGGCTCACTCTGGTAAGGAGGCAAATCAGAAAGCTATGATATTAACTTGAATATGGACAAAACAAAACAACTGGATCCTGGACAGAATGAAAACAGCTTTAGAACAATTACTGTTGTAGCACTTTAGGGCTGTCACCATTAAAGGATCATCAACTTGTTCATAACCATTTTATTCCAGGAGTAAGTCCACTAACCAAGACACAAAAGAGCTCATCCTAGGAACACGTCTCAAAGATCCCCAACGTTTCTACTTCAAAGTTTGTACTGAAAACTAGAGTACTTTTAAAGCACTTTCAGATTATGCATACCCTTGGATCCATTAGTACTTCTAGCTCTTGGTTCATGCTGGAAGTAATGCTTTTGACAACAGTTTAACAGAAAACCCCTCCAGACCTCACTGTACCCCTTTACACCTGCTCTTCAAACTTTGTGATCACTCTTGAGCAGCAGGACTTGAAGCAAAGGGATAAACTTCCACTGCTCCATGGTAACGGGAACCCATATGACCAGACAGAACTGGGCCTTCAGCTCCTTCCCTCTGGACTAAACACTAGTAGTAATAACAGCAGTGACCCAGTAAGAGGCATACCTGTGTCTGTGTAGTGGAGACAGGGGGCGGGGCAGGGGAGAGCCAGAAATCCAAGTCTTCCCCCTGAAATCCAAGGACAAACAAACCTTTAGAGCTGCTTTACATTACTCTTGGACTTTATTTTAGCATCTGCATTATATTGCTACCCAAACAAGCTGTTACTGTAATAATTTCAGAAGCAGAGTAATAGATCATTCAAGGAACTCACTAGAACAGGAAACATGTTTACAGTGCATAAAGCCAACAAAATTAGCTTTAACTAGCACCTTTGCACTGAGCAAAACAGTGTAGACGCTAAGAGTGGAGTCAATATGATGGCTGAAGTACCCTACAGCCCCTTCAAATAGTCACTAGATTGCAATCAGGACATTGGCTATGCAAGATAAAGGAAGCCTGTAACAGTGCAATTCTCCATGTAAACTGATTGGCAAGGAAAATATTCAAGACTTCAACATAACCCCCAACTTTTATTAACTGAAAATTATTATTTTTTTAAATAAAAAGCATTGCCATAAAATGAAAGATGGGGTGGGGGGTTCAAGAACCTTATGTGGTAGTGAGGATTTCCCTGGTACAGAAGCTGATTCACTGACATTACTGACATATTCCTTTATTAGATCTGTGGGAAAGGAACGCTGTGCGTTCTGCTGGGATTGGACATTTGCTGGCTTTCAGGACTAAGTGGCTATTATTTTTGTGTTTAAGCAGAGTGGTCTAGACACGTGTCATTTTTAAGGTTGTAAAAAAGGAAATGAAAAAAAAAGGTCAAAAATAATCAGCTGTTGGTGTCTTATTAGCAGCCACATTTGACCACTGAAATAAGAATTTTTTTTTACCATATAATATAAGGATATTAGCTGCAACAGTGATCTAATCACAGGACGTGCCTTAGAATTACCTTCTTTTCTTCTTCATCCACCTTTCTCTCTTTGTCTTTCTTCTTTTCTTTTTCTCGCTCTCTCTCTTTGTGCTTCTTTTCCTTCTTTTTGGGTTTCTTACTCTTTTTCTCTACTAAGGGAACTTCTGTGTCCGGAGACTTGAGGTTCTCAGTATTTCTGTGTTTTTGCACTGGCAGCTTCTCACTATCTGCTAAGGGTCTTAAAAATGCATGATGAGTTACCTTCAATGAAGACTGTTTCCCAGCTGCCCAAGGCACTTGCTGGATTCCCAGACAAGTCTGTGTTTGTAAAGATCAGATGATAGCTTCTCCTTAGAATGGAACTAGTCTCAACCCACACAAACACTTTAGTATCCCAGGAGCAGCTCAGTTTTGCAGCCAGACACTGCCCCCATGCATCAGAAGTTAAATGAAAACATTCTGCAGGCAACTGTGAGCTGTGATCCCTCTCGCACTCACCCATCAATTGATAATGATGCACTTGCAGATTAAGTAACGCTTACAGAAGACACACACGCATACTCCCTGCACTCTTGCAAGCCTAGGAAGTAATCCTTGAGGGTAGGTGTAAAACAGGAGGAAACATTTGCAATAATAAATGTCACAAGCCAAGCAACATGATGTAACTTTTGAGGTGACAGCTTGTCTTAAATCCTTGAACAAGAATTCTTTCTTAATCTTGACCCTGGATAGGACCATTCCAAGTTTAATAGATTTTAAGATTTCTTATCATAAATATTGAGCTTCTATGCCTCATGTTGGAAGGCTGTGCTGAGTCAATAGCTCAGCACTCCATTAAAATGAGTTTCCACTCTACATCAGCGTACCCCAATTTAAAAAAAACAAAACTTAATGTAGCAATAAATACTATGCTGGCAACCCCTTCTTAGACATAAGCAGCATAGAAACAAACATCTATCATCTTTTCCCACTGCTGGCAAACTGGGGTGCCAGAAAGTAAAGAGAGACAAAGTCCATTAACTGCTACTTTCAGATGAATTTCTGTTCAAATGCTGATTCTCACATTTGAGCAGGCATCATCAGTTCATGAATACACTTATTGTTCTCATTCAGTTCAGTTTTTTGCTTAAACAGTACAAAGAACTGGACTTGATCCAACTTTACTTCAAAAAACAGACACTGTAAAACCAACAGGATCATACTGGTTTCATCATAGGGCAAATCTCTGTTTTAGATTTGTTTTATATGCACCTGAGTGGTGATAGGGGTCAAGGCTCAAAGCAAGCCAGTAAGGATGAAGGAACCTTGCTCATAACTGGATTCATTGGTTTTTAATATATCCATGATCCTGCACACTTTTACACTGTCCCGCTAAAAAAGCCCAAAAAAACCCAACCAACCTTAGAAAGAAGGCCAACTACTTAATGATACTCTTACCTGGAAGGCTTCCCTGAAACCAGACTGTATGTGTGTGTGTGACACAGACATAGCAGTGCAAGCAGAGAAAGAAAGAGAGAGAAAGGACAGAGATATGAGAAACATGACTGGAGAGTGCAATGACTGTGGAAAGGGGAAGAGCACGGACAGAAGTGTGAAAGTCCAGTGATACCTCCTGGAACACTACTGCATTAAGGCAAGGGTATAGTGTTTTCTACACTGATGTGTTTAGCTCAAACAGGACTTCTGTTAGGAATTCACTTCCTCTTTGCACTCTTCATTTGCAGAGGTAAACAGACAGGTGAGTATTGTAGGAATGAGCAGATGAACTACATCAGAACAGGGTTTTTGGTATCTCATACTTAAGGGACAAAAGTCAAGATTTTTAGGTGTGAAATACTCATCCAATTTCTCTGTGAGTGTATGACAATGGCCAAGATTTTAAAGCACATTTATGCAGCTGAGGGACATGAAGAACTGGCCCTAAACAGAACAGTTTTCATAGTTTTGCAGGAGGCATCAGTGGGTCATAAACCAGCAACTATATTTAATACATAACCATTTTGTCAAAGAGCAGAAAAATCTGCACACGGAGCTTTGCTGACTGTAATTATTAAAAGGCCTTTGAGAGGTTTAAGGTCTGTGGGAAAGCATGGCAGGTTCCTGGAGTTCCAACACACCCAACCCAAGAAGATCTTCTGGTAGAAGGGTTGCCCTTTTAAACAATGCCACTGGAAAGCAATTCAGACAGAGTAACAGTCGTGAAAGACTGAAAACCCACAAAGGAACAGCATCTGCTTAGGGCATATAATGCTATTAAGTGTAATTCGCCATTTCCTGCTGCTCCACGAACCCCAAATGTCAATAAAGCCATACCAAGAATGGACTTTAATGTGTGCTTTGAAAACCCTCAACAGAAAAGATGGTGGTCCCTCAAATGCAGGCAAGAATTGATGGATTTGGGTAAATCTATGCATTGAAAACTCGTTAGATTCATCTGCGTATGTGCGGTTCTACCTAGAAGATGGGTCCCCTTAGTTTAAGAGGCTCCAGCCTCACTCACAAAACCAGTCTCTAAAAGGAAAAAAAAAATCTACCTGCCTAAGTGACCAGAAAAAGGGTGGGGTATAACAGGTGCACTCCTGGTCTAACAAGGACAATGGGTTTTGCAGAAATTATGAGTGGGCTGTAATGTTAGGTACTACAGCTCTTCTTCAGAAAAATCAGTCCCTCCACTACAAACCATTAGTAACCTTTACCTGATCACGGTGAGAGGGAAGAAAGGAAATGACATAGCCCAGAATTAAAGGAATAAGTGCAACCATAAACCCAGCAGACACTGCTTCTTACGGGGCTTGAGTTGAGTCACTATGCTGAAGAAAGGACTGAAGGGAGCCAGATGGAGCCCATGGTCTGATGGCACAACTGTTACAAAAATAGAACTAAAGTACAGAAAGAGTTTGGCCATCTCACTTTGTGCAAGGTGGATTGTGACCCTATAAAGCATAAGTTTTAAATCACCTTAACTTTTGTAGCCCAGAGCCTTTGTGCATTCTGGCTTACAAGCAAGAAAACTCGCACATAATACAGTTTTGTACTTACTTATCCAGATCTATATCAAGGGCCTTATATGGATCATTGGGATCTTTGTCATCCTCATCACTGGGCAGTGCGTTCTAGGGTGAGAGAAACAGGCTACTAATTAAGGAAATGAGCTGACAGCACAATTTCAAGCCAGAGGTACAACTTCCCAAACTCCACCTGAATACAGGCCTCCTTGCAATCAGATGTGAGAAGTCACATGGCCTGTCAAACTTAATCTAGCACTCTTGTCTTTTATCAATGAATTTACAAGGAGAATGATATTCCCCATACAGCCCCAGGATTTGCATTCCCACTGTTTGCCCAATGTTACTCCAAAACAAATTTGGACTGTACAGCATGTACAGAATTAGCAGGTAGAATTCATTTTAGCTGCAAATCTGCTGACCAGAATGTAAGTTATAGTCGCAGTGAAGCAACAAAATATAATAAATGAAGCAGCTATGTCATTAGCATTATTTTCATAGTAGATAAGTATACCATAAGTTTTACCAGTCTTCTGTTTTTCCTCTGGTTGCAGTCTTTGGCTCTCTGCATCAAAAGTTAACAATTCCCTCTTCCTTGAAAGGGCAGGTCAAAAGACTCTCTCATTAGGGATCCCAATGCTGCTGCTTAGGCAGTTTTGAAACACTGAGGAGTCTCAGGCCATGATGACCCAACTGAAGCTGACTGTTTTGGGACACTGGGAGGGTCACAAAACCAAGAGCAACGTGCTGAGACTCCCGAGACTATTAAGCAAACAACTGACCTCTGGCATCTCCTCTGTGATGATGTCCACATGCTGGGCTGGGGCAATGTCCTCATCGCTCTCTGTGTGTAGGGAGTTATGGCGGTGGTGTTTACCTTTCTTCTCTTTTTTCTGCTTTTTCTTCTTTTTGTCTTTCTCCAACTTCTGCTTATGCCTCCGCTCCTCTTCCAGTTTTACATATTGGTCAGACATAGGCATTCCTGTAGAGAAGGGCCCAAACTGCTCTCAGGCTAGAGTCTACTCTGAGGTTAACCATCTCCGTAGTTGATGGTTCAAACAAACATTTATTTTCCTCCCAACTACTTCCCAGATGGGAAGTAGCATACTACACTTCTACTTAACCCTCCCCCCTACAGCCTCTCAACAGAAGCTTCCCCTGCCCAGCTCCATATCCCTTTAGAAGCCAGCAGACAAAATTCTGCTCTGATTCTTGCCTGCATCTTGTGGACTTAACATGGGTTAAACGCTGACATCAAATGGAAGAATGTGACTCCAAGGCTACAAGAATTTAAATATTTCACCATATTTTTTTCATGTTTTGGGGAAACCCTTTACTATACCTTAGGAGAAAAAATGTTGATGGCTATAAATCTGCAAGTGAAGACACGGACTCCTGAGAGATGCATATTAAGAGATGCTCAACCACATATTACTCCTGAGCAATTATTTTTCAGATCTATAACTTGTCATTAACCAGAAAGCAGCATGTTAGTGTCACTACTATTGCTAAATTCTCTCAGTGTCCCCATCCACTGGTCTCTGACATCAACTTTTTGCCTTACCGTACCGCAGAACTTGGTTATGTTCTGAAGATACTTCCTAACAATACTGATACCTTGTCATGTTTGAATATGTATTATATTTACCTGTTAAGCTGTTTGAACTTGAGCACACTTAAAAGAAAGTGGGCCTCATATTCAGAATAACAGACTAACAGAGTAATTCAAACAGAGTTTTGAATTAAACAGCTGTATTTCTTAGCACACTAAAAAGCGACAACCAACATGGGAACTATGTGAAAGACTGTAAACGCTCATGCCATAAAACAGAGGAAATGACTACTTCTGTTTAAATCATTAGCTTCAACTCCATTTTGAAACTGGTTTGATGTGCTTACCTGGAACTTTCAAGGGAACAGAAAGGTCTATTTGGACTACAGGTATATGCTCCACACCTGGAGTGTCCTGATATCGCTTGGTAAGTGAAAGAAAAACTGTATCAGTGTTGACTTCACAGCACACTGAGTTGTTGTGTGTCAGTTCAACACTCGATTACCCACATTAACACTTTAAATATGCAGTCAGTTAACTAGTTACATTATTTAGAAACATTTCTGATGGAGATGTTCATAATGCAGATATTTCAAAATATTAAAATCAAAGTGTAATCTTTGAAGAAGTTAGTATGTCAAAGGATAGATTAATATTTAGAGAACCTGAAAAATGGATTAGCACTCAGACACTGCTACCAACTGATCAATACTTCTCTAGACCTTCCTTCTAGCTAATGTTCTAGCATTAGTTGTTTCAGACAAGAAAAGCACATATAACTGGTTGAAAAACATTTATGGCTTGCTACTTCTAAGGTAAACAATGAAGATTTAAGTTATCAAGGCAGTCTCAGAATGTAACAGGGATAAGGAAAGCACTGAAAAAGGACCATGACAATTACTGTTACAATGGTTCCCAAACTTCAGGTCAATAGAAGAGTCACAGAAAGCAGAGTGGTCACACGATGCTAACTTGTTTCCAGCTCTTCAATGCAAAAAGACCTCAAAACAATGGCTACAAAATGCTGATAGCCCCTGCATTTGTTTTATTAGATAGTGAAAGTGGCTTCAAGCAAGCCAGACTTACTTTCTGTGGAGACGGAGAACTTTTAATGTAAAATGGATTGTTTGCCTGTTCTTGCTTCCGGGCTTCTCGGCGCTTAAAAAAAAAAAAAAAAAAAAAAAGATATTTGTGGTTACTGCACTGACTCAAGCTCACTCTCCACTTTATTTCCAGACACTGCGAAGTGTGATCACACAGTATATTTGGAGCGCTGAAAACAACTCACAAAAGGCTACAGGGAAATAACCGCTGATTAAACCTCTCCAGTTTTCAAGTTTCATAGTTACAAGGAAGTGTGGCAAACAGCTGTTAAGGAAAAAACCACCAAATAATATCCCTCCCATCTATTCTTCCAAGCTGGGGACGGGAGAGGTGTGGGGGGGATGTGGGTGTGTGTGTGGGAATTCATGGGTTTCATGGAAAAATACATGTGCACAGCCCAACAAGGAAATGCCCATGTCTAACCCTGCACCCCAAATGCCATTGCAGCAAACTGTGCGTTCCCTGCCAGAAAATGCTAGGGATTGACTAACAGTAAGTAAAAACCCACACATTTACTTTAAATCAAAGTTGAGTGAGTGGCACTTGGTAAAGAACAGTCTTTGTGTTTACAGCCATCAAAACAATTGGAGAGTTTATGGGGCAAATTTTCAGAAGAGCTGTTCTCCCTGCTGGTACCAGGTTCTCAAGAGATTTAGCTCCCACTTCAGGAACAAAGCAAGTGGAAAGAAGAGCTCTGCAAGTTGGATGCTGAGCACTTGCGAGAACCTGGTCCTATGTACTTGGCTTTCATCCCAAACACAAAGGCAATGGGAATCAAGACAACATTGTTATCAGTATGGATCTCACAAAAATGGATTAGTCAGGTAGTTTCATAGTTGGTAGGGTTGGAAGGGACCTGAGCAGACCATCAAGTCCGACCCCCTGCCATGGGCAGGAAAGGAAGCTGAGGTCAAATGACCCCAGCAAGGTGATTATAAGCCTCCTTTTGAAGACCCCCAGGGTAGGAGTGAGCACCACTTCCCTTGGAAGTTGGTTCCAGATTCTGGCCATTCTTACATACAAAGATTTGCATCCTTGCTCACTCCACTTCCAACTCGGGAAGCTGTGCAAGGTACATGCCCTCAGCTGCACTAAAAAAAATTATTGCAACTACTTCAGTGATTTTGAACATACCATTATATTAGTAGTATGTGCATATGAACATTTACTTACCCTGGCAAGCTCCTCTTCATCCATCTCTGGCTGTCTGGGTCTAGAATGCCTTTGTTCTTCATCATGAAAGATTGTTTTGGGTTTTTCATCTTCAGACTCACTATCTGAGGGAGGCTCATTGATCCAAGCATCGAGATCCAAGCTAGGAAGAATGGCAACAGACGGATTTACTTACTTACATACAGCTTAATTCTGTTTCTCCATGCATGTACATATATGTAAGATTCCTAGCTACAGAACTACTACTTATGCATTTAAAGCAATGCTGTAAGGATAAAAACTCTTACCCTTCTGGAACCGGGACTTTTTTCTGTGCTTTAGGAGCTACAGGGTTCAGCTCGCCTGCAAACAGTGCTATCACTTCCTCAGCTACAGGCACCTCTTTTGCTTGTAGCTTCTGAATATATTTAATCAGCTGCAAGATGCAGGAGGCCTGAAAGCCAAATATAAAAACAAGTTAAAAAACAGTGTCAATGCACCGACTGTTGCTGAATAAGAACCCTGTCTAAACAACCACATTAAGATGAAGCACTTTGTTAACTGGGCAGATCCTGGCAACGGGGGATTAAGGAAGGTGGGATTCCTCTCTCAGCAATCTCCAACCTTGGGCGTATAAACTCCCAAATCTGTGCCTGCTTCCCATCTGTAACATATGGCTAACCCCTATCAAGTATGATAGAATCAGAAAATTAGGCTTGAAAGGGACCTTAGGAGGTCACCCCCTGCTCAAAACAGGACCATCCCCAACTAGATCATTCTCACAAAAGATTCAAATTCCCTCAGATCCTTAAATGAAGTATATTATAGGTTGAATTTTCAGAAGTGTTTAATGGAGCTGGGAGAACAAGCCATGCTAAAAGCAGAAGATGAGCTACATGGACAAAATATTGTTGATGCCTGAAGACGACATGCATCAACACACACAATTCAGAATTAGTGTTCCTCTAAATCAGCGGTACCCAACCTAGGGTCATGACCTAAATCAGGGTTGTGCGGGGTCCTCAGGAGGATTCAAGAAGAACACTTTTAGGTTCACCACTGAGTGTGGTGCAGGACCCCCCCCCCAAAAAAAAAAAAAAAGCTTGGGAACCACTGCTCTAAATAGTGAGCCTCTTCCCATTAGGAATGCTCATACAGGGAATATCCCAACGATATGCATGTTCTGTTTCTTCATCTCCACAAATAGAGGCAAATTAAATACCAGATATGCAAAACAGGTAACCAAGTTCAGCTACAAAGGATCCTACACTGATTTTTTCAAGGAAGTACTCAGGATGCATGAGAAAAGTCAGTCACTTGGGGCTTCCAATTTAAAGGAAGTTAGAGTGTAAAGGAAGATAGCCTCAGGGAAAAAAAACACTGACTGACTTGTGTATGCGTTATTTAAATTTCCTCAGAATGTAAAAATCAAAATAAGGACCCATGCTCTTGAGTAACTACTTCATTCCTCCAGCTTATCATGGTGTTAATGATTCAAAATGAGTAGCCTTACAACGGTTGAGGCCTAAGGAAAGGTATTGTGATGTTGAAAAGCTTGCCCATGTCTATGCCAACCATACAATTGGTCCAATAAAAGATAAGACATCTTGCCTAGCCTTACAACAGCCACAGCCTGTACTTCACAGCACAGTGAATCAAGCAATTGCACAATACTTCACAACAGGGGCAAAAACGAAACATTATCCCCCTTACAAAAAGGGAAACTGGCATTAACAAACAGGGAAACTTGATAGTAACTTGAAGTTACTGTAGAGGTAGGAAAGTTACTTATCCTGTCTTTGCTGCTCGCAGCAAGTCAATGGAAGATACAAGAAAAGAACTTGCTTCATGATTCAGGCCCTGCTCTAAAATCCAAGATTGCTAATCATTAAATGTAAATGCCTGTGTGTACCTTCTCAAAAAATGTGGTTTTGTATGCATTACCCCGAGACAAACATTTGTAAAACCATACAGGCATGTCTATATGGGCTTTTAGTACTTTTTTTTTTTAACATTGCCTTACCTTTCTTACTCTGATGTGATATTCAGCTGCCAAAATTAGACTGCACAGGTTCAAAGAGTCAGGACATTTTAAACATATTTTGTTATGGACATCAAATTCTTTGCTTTCATTACTGCACTGCATTACTATAACTATGCTTGCCATTTTTATTTTATATTACATGTACCAAAATCAACTAAAAGCTTTAAAGGTTTAAGTGAACAGAGAAGTGAGAGTAATATACAGTTCTAGCTTTCCAGTTCTAATATCATGTCTCCTGCTCCCACCTTAGTGACCTTCCATTCCCTTTGTTTTCCGCACCCCCATAAACTATTTTTTTTTTTTTTTTTTAAATACACGATTCAGCCGGGAATGCTTGTGTTATTTTAGAGTGCTGATTCTATTCCCCTGTGAACCCATTTCAAACATCAAATTTTATACTCATTCTTTGCATCACTTGCTAACACGTAACACTTGACAGTCACCTTGAATAATTTTGAATTACCTCTTGTGGGAAAAAAAATAGTTCTACTCCAAAAGGTGATGAATTACATGGTATGGTGCAGCACAGTAATGAAAGCAAAGAATTTGATGCTGCTTTATATGCAAGTATGAATACAGCATTTACAGATTCAAACCTTGCAATCACATGCCAGTAACTGCATACTTATTTATATATTTGGTGTAATGATTAAGGCACAGGACTGGGTGTCAACTTTGGGCTCCATCGTGATCTTGCCTTGCAAGTGACCCTGGGAAAATTACTTAAACTACTTCTCACTTTCTACACTCCTGAGGCATGCAAGGTGCAGGATGCAAACAGGATCCTTTGATAACAGACATTTTAAGGGAGGTTATTTTGGGGGTTATTTCTGCAGTGTGTGCGTCACACAAACACTGGCTGCATCTGCACAAGACGATGACTGCGCAGCAGCATCACATGGCAGAAAGCATGACATGACGCTACTGTGCAGTAATCTTGGGCTACTGTGCAGTCAGGGTCACAAAAAAAGCCATTTGGCGGTGCTAATGCACAGTAACTCCAATTACTCCGCAGTCATTTAGTACTTGCTTATCCAAGTACTAAATGATTGCGTAGGAATGACTGAACAATCACCATCTCTTGTAGATGCAACCAGACAGCAGAAATAATTAGTATTAGTATCAAAGGCTTGAAGTACAACAGATTTAGAGAAGGTATTCTTCTCTTACCCTTTCCTGGACTTCTAGATCTGCACTCTGTACAAACTGAGGCAAACGGTCAATCATCAGCTGGGTAATTTCCTGGGATGATTCCTTCTCACCAGCTTGTTCTTTCTGCTGTAAGATGGATGCATAAAGCTTTACCATGTTCTGCACATAAACTGCCTGGATGTGACCTGGTAAAGTGGTAACTTTAGGCCTCAGCATTGCTTCCAGGGTCTGGTTTGGTTCCTCAAGGTGTCTAGAAGATTGATGGAAGAAAATGAAAGAGAAGTCAATTTAGGAAGCCTGATGTGTTACTGAGTTTCACATATCACAATACAAATGATTTAGGTATTATGTGTGGGCCTCTCACCACCCCTCAGCCTTGGTCTAACTTTGCTCCAAAGCCAAAGAATGTTCTTGTTTCAATTTCCATGGCCACCTTCCTAGCCAGAAAGTCTAGAAACGTTGGGTAAAAATCCTATCTTCATTGAAAATCATTGGGATTATTGCCATAGACTTCAATGAGGACAGGATTTCGTCCTTTGTTCTTAGATCCTGAGAAAAGTAAAGAGATGCACAAGAAATTATTCTTATCAACTTGTTTTATGATATTAAGATTTCCCTGTTCTGTAAGTTCCCCTCAATTCTGTTTTGACTGATTGCGTTTAATTCATTCTAGTTTTGATATGTACTATAACATAGATATTTGAAGATGAGCAATACAGAAAACAGCACAGCAATAACACATCTGTAGACGGACCACAAATACTTGGACTGTACAAATTTTTACTATACCACAGTGTGGTAGGCATTAATACAGCTCCATTTGGCAAAGCAACACTTTGGGTTTCCATGCTTACTGTCTCCATGATCTTCCTATTAAAATATCCTCAAGTTACAAGCTTTTATTTTTTAATATAATTTAATCTAGAATTTAAATAGTCAAATGAGATTCCTTCCATCTTCTGTATTGCCAAGAACAAAAGTTCAGTTACGCTTCTCCATGGCTCTGAAACGGAACGGAACTAGGCAAGTGAAACTGTTGAAGCACAAGCAGTAATAAAATACAAGTTGCACTCTGCCAGTCTTTGTGGTTTTAATCTTCTCATTTTTCCCCACTTACAAAGCTCTTTTCCACTACTCGTTTAAAGCTACACAATGGGGAAACTAGCCAATTACATACACAAAATGCTGTCAAATGCAGAAAGCAAATCAACTGAAGAGGGAACTATGTTATCGCCTCTTATATTCCTGAGATTTAAATTGAGTTTTCATTTCAAAGCATATCAAGTTATTGGAGGGACTGTACTTGCTGCCTCTGCTACACAATTTGAAACTGGAGAAAAATCAGAGACCTACACCAGGATGATCAGGGGAAAGGAAAGTCAGTCTTATTTAGCCTGGCAAAACAAAGGTTGAGAAGGGATGCGGCTGTCTTCTATGTATACACATCTAGGGGTTTAGCACCAAGGAGAGAGAAGGTCTATCTAAGATAAAGGACAATACTGGCAGAAGAACACTTGGGTAGGAACGAGCCATGAGTAAGTTTAACTGAAACTCAAAAAGTTTCTGACCCTAACAGGAGTGAGGCTCTGTAACAAGCTTCCAAGAAGAGCAAGATAACTACTTTTAAGATGGAGCCTGATCAGTTAATGAAGACATGTGTTTGATATGGTTATCTGTGACAGCAGAGGAGTAGACTCAGTGACACATGAGATCTCTTCCAGTCCTATGTTTTATACACCTAAGCCTTAAGAACACACCATTCCTTACTTCCTGAGATGGCATATACATCTCTCTCTATATATATAGATGCAAGAGTAGCCCAAACATAGTTCCCATTTTGGCTTGAAACAGCTGAATTAGTCTGATGGGAAAGACAGAGGTCACTTAAAAAAAATACCATTTACACTTACTCTGAAAACTCCCCACATATCCAGGCAGCAGCATAAAGCACCTCACAGATCCCATTCCTCTGGGTGTTGCTGGCTATTAGATGGGCATTGTCTAGAAGCATGGCCATCTGGGAAACCGCAAATTTACGAATAGCTTTAACTCTGATAGCTACATCCAGCATCTGAGCTGCTATGAGATGACCATGTCGAGTACCTTCCAAACGAGTCAATTCTACCAGGATGCTGATGTACCTACAGGAGGTGGAAGTGAAACATTCTTAATAGCAGGAAAGCAAGGAGCACCACCACTGCTTCTTTCAAAGTGAACAGGTAAAAGCACTGACCATTCAAAGTTTGTGATGTACTGATAATTGGATTGGCTACATATATCTATGATTTTGGTCAGCAACTCGTCCCTATATGTTGTCCCTTCAGCTTTATCCACATGAATCATCAATTTCTTCACTATCTCCATCAAGTTCTTCTTTGATACCTGTTCAAGAGAGTTAGAAAGATGAGACAAAAAGCCTTTACAACAACATGCTTCCTGCCAATGTAGTTCCATCTCATAAAAGCACCTGCTATTAGATGCACCTATGTCTGCTTCTGGGTAAGCCAGATACTGGAACACAGGGAGGCAGAAATAAGTCTACAGGACTACAGTACAATTCATCTGCAGCCTGGGACAGTTTCTTGTTGAACTAGCTGAACCTCGACTTGAGTGCATTTGTTCCAGTCAAAGGGCTAAATGAATACTTCTGACTGCTTTCTTGATTTAGCACAAACTTACCAGCCCAGCACACATTTTAATGAGACCTGACAACTAAATTCAGAATTTTCATTCCCTACTTGCAAGGATGATGGTGATAAAATCTGGCTTCTGCTATGCAACCCAAGTATGAAGCTAGCTGGACTATTTCAAATGTGCCTTAATTTTCAGTACTTTCCCCAGTAACCAGTCATTCTGATCTCCCCTCAAAATGCAGCACAGTCAAAGGAGAAACTCTATAGAGTCCCTTTCTGACCTCATAGCTCTGCTCCATGCATGCACGCAGAGTTGCACTGAAGGAAAAAAAAGGCATGTTATTACTTTCTACTCTTATTATTAATGCATCACCACCACAGTTCTGCACAAGCAAACTGTGGTAAAGCTCAGAACCAGTACTATTGGCCATAATAAAGAAAGCTACAAGAACACAGTTTAATTTTCAGCTCATGATTGGAGCCTGCCATGTAGCCTACTTGAAAACTCTGAGCTGATTTGAGAGTCATTAACATATACACTCCACAGGCCCCTGGCAGATGTTAAAAAAAGGCACGATTTGGATCCGAGGTATGTTATGTTCTATCCCCAATATTGTATGCCCTGTATATGACAGGACAACAAACTATGTTTGGAACAGGGCATATAATCCTCAGAATTAAAACTGGGCAACTGCTAGGGCTGAACCAACCAAACCAGGACTTGCAGCTGCTTCCAACCTGATCCCAAAAATTGTTGAGGGAAGTGGTATTCAACATTTTTTCCCTATTTGCAGACCCCTAAACAATTTTGAATGGAGGTGCTGACTCCTTTGGAAACTTTAAATTTTAAGTGGGGGTAGTCACGTACTTTTCATTGATCAAAGTCATCTCTTGTGGACACCTCAGACGGTCTGCAGACCCCCCAGGGGTCTGTGGAACACAAAATTGAAAACCACTGCTACAGCGGGGTGGGGCACCCTGTGTGCTGAACCCAAACTGTCCCATGGCCCAGCGTAGTGCTCAGCTAAGAAATGGGATGGGAGCATGGAGCAGTCCCGGGTGTCGGACACATGCTATGTCCAATTTAAGGCATGATACAAACCAATCACAATGATGTTCCATATTAAGTGCGATTTGCTGTTTTGTCACACCACAGATCAGCTGAACAAGACATGTTACAATGCAATTAACAGAACTGGACCATAAATATGTCTGCCAAGGCCCATGGGGTCATTTTATACATCACTTTTCAGAGTGTACCTTGGAACACAGTGACCTCCTGAGAGTTCTGTAAAGCACAGGGACCACATTGTCTCAAGCTAATCTTTTATCCTATGTTTTGTTAGTAAGTAGATGGAAAGTTCTCCAAGGAAGTTTAGGTAATATGGAACTGCTGCTAGAAATCAGAATATAGGACAGTTCCTTTTAAGGCAGCATTCCAGGAGGATGCTTTACATCATTGTCTGATGAACCATCTTTTGCATAGCGTGTGAAAACAGATTTTCACATCCTGTAATCGAGGTTAATACCTGCTGCATTTTTCAGAAAAAAGAAATATTTAAAATCCTATACAATTTTGTTCAGTTCATTACTTTTGGTTTGATTTGTTACTGTAGGGTTAGCAGTCTAATTCCAAACTACCAGGAAAAACAACAACAACTTTGATACAACAGTCTTTATTTCAGCTCCTCAAGCTTTTCAATGTTGAAGAATGATAAAATCTGCCATGAAACATCCCACATAGATGAATTTTAGGGAGTTGAGGCTTTTCAGTGAAAGACCTTTTATATACCAAGTCATAATTATAGCCCCCTCAAAGATCAACAAGATTCTGTCCATAAAGCTGCTTAGCATACATGGCATTATTAAAGTTTTCTTGGACAGCAGCCACACATACAGACGCAGGCACACAAAATGCACACAGGCAAACCCAAGGTGCAATTCTGTGCTGTGCCACAGAAGTAGAGCACAGACGGCCAAAATGAAGGTGGTTGTGTGATAAAAAGGGGCTTTAAGCAACCTTTGTGCCCCTCCAATCCCGGGCTGCTCCATCATTTTGGTTTAATATACACAGACTTCCAGGCCTGTCCAAGTCATGTTATACTAACATTAAGGACTGAAGGGTTATCTGGAATTCTGAAAGTGTTGTATGCCATTTCCACATCCTCCATTAGTGTGGCAAACTATGTCAGGGCATCTTCACAAAGCAGCCTTACGAGTCTTTCATGGTGCCTCCACCAGGAATTTTTCTCCACACAAATGAAGCTTTTAAAAGCTTCTGTGCATCATACTAGTCCTTTTAAACAGCATAAAAGGCATCAGAGTGGGGAACTCACTCCAAGATTTTTTTAGGGGTGTAAATAAAAGGGCCTGGAGGTGGGGGAGTGAGAGAGGATATACAATAAAACTTACCATGCCATAGAGGAGATCTAAAGCTCGGAGTCTGATAGACTCATCCTTATCATCCAAACACTGGAGAATGAGATCCTTGTGAGACTGAACTGACTTAGGGTGGGTTTTCAGGATTTTGGACATTGCTAGTAATCCCAGGTACTTCACTGTAAAAAGAGACAAAATACAACTTCTTTCCAAATATAGAAATACTGTATGGTCTTACGCAAGATTTTAAGGTAGACAAACTTTCTATTCAAACCTCAAATATTTAATAAGCTGAAATAAAAGCTCTCTGATGAGAGACAAAAGGTCCATTTCAGATTCTTTTGGCTAGCAACATCTTAGGACCCCAATTCTGCCCAAGAGGCCTTTAGGCTCTCCAACCTGAGTGGATCAAAAACAGGGCAAACCCAACCTGCCTCTCACTTCCTACATCAATTTAAAATCCAGTTGACATAAGGCTCCAGAAGAGTCAAAGAAACAAATTAAGCACTCAGAGCAATTGTCTACATGGACTCAAATGTTAAAAGCCAGCAAGCAGGAACCTCAAAGTTTGTGCTGACAGTTGTATTTAAGTAATGACTGTAGAACTATTATGCCAGAGTAGCTACAGACCTTAAAACATCAACTCAGAATAGTGCTATGTGAAAACGTGGACTGATTCATGTAGCTACCATGCAAGATTCTGACAATTTCTTCAGCCTCCCCAGGAGACAATACCAGAACCCTAGTGAAATAATCACTAACTTGTATAATTGGATCTAATCTAGCTAATTCAAGGTGACTCAACAATGTTTATCTTACTCTGAAAGAACAAGAGTAAAGAGTTCTAACTACACTGAGTGTGCACAGTTTCGTTGGAATTGCAGCTTAGAAAAGAAAACTGGCAAGTGAATTATCCTATTTGAATGGAAATCAGATCCACGTTTTCCAGTTCCCATGGAAAATTGTGGATTTTCCCCTTTAGAGGAGAAAAACCCAGATTTTCCCCTTTGAAGTAGGAAACCAGAGCTGCAGGGAGCGGGAGGAGGGCAATCGGAGGCAGGGGGTGCCATACACACGTGCACAAGTGCATGAGGCAGCCAGGCAGGGTGATGGGAACAGCCCGGCAGCTGGATACAGGTAAGACTATGGGAGGAGGAAGGGGGTTGGAGGGTCAGACCTAAAGGACTTGCACTCTCTCTACAGAACATCATGTAAGGTAGACCAGCAACAAGAGTAGGCTTGACTCTCTCCTACACTTAAAGCTCCTATTATGATTACTAAACAGACTGTCTTCATAGATGGCAAAGACAGTCAGTTGCTAGGAAGGACTTCAAATAAAGGTAGCATTCATTTGGTTAAAATGATATTTTTAGTCTTTAAGGTGTCCTAGAAAAGTAGTGGACTACTGGACTAAGGGGGGAGAACACACATTAATAAGGCCACTGAGGAACTTAGTAAGCACTGGAATTTTTTTTCTAGACCAATGTTGAAGATCTATCAACTGCTATCCCCGCCAGAAAATGATGTTCTACAAGACCAAACCCCTGAGTTCATGGTTATCTATGAACTGCCTTTTGAGATGGTTTACTAGTGTGGTAGGTACTGAAGAACAGGTGTGACAAATGCATCTAATGTGAGACCAACAACTTAGCACAGAGGATAGGGGATGTCCGCGCTCCTCCTTGACTGCTGACAAAAAGTTGTCGTCATACCACCCATGACTATCAGGACTGCCATTTCCAAGTTACACCAAATAAATGCTCTGAACACTACATAAACACCTGTGGACAGTAACACAAAGGCAACAAGAACAACACTTACCTACTTCACAGTGATGTTATGGAGCTTAATCAAAATGTTAAATGCTGAGCTCCTGGTATGCAAATAGTTCTAACATTGCAAAATGGAATTACTACATTGAATAGGGGCCCCACTCTCCTCTGAGCATATTAAAATACTCTCTACGGATGGATAGAAGAGGTTCTTCATGAAAAAGGATTTAAGTTTTAGCAAACGGTAACTCATATTACCATATTTCCAACCATGAACAAGTCAGGTGTTCTTGTACTTCACTATTACGTTTTTTTTTATTCTATAATAACATTACTTGCATGTGCTTCCTCAGTGGAAAATGTTGTGAAAGGGAAAAAACCAGAACATTCTACTTTTAGATTTACCATATAACAAACAGCACCAATTATTCAGCTAGTTCATTTTAAAAAAAAGCAGCTGGTGGTAAGTAGACGTTTAAATGTGACACTATACAAAAACATAAAATTACTACCTAGACAATACCAGCTTTTCTTTGCAAAATACTGGGCATTGTGTAGTACTGAATAATTTTACTAGAAGTCCTTGTTGCTTTAGCCCCATCAGGATGCTTAATGAAAGCCTCTAAAGCAACAAGCAACATACTTACAGTTCTGGTCAGAATCTTCTATTAGTATTCTCAACTTCTGAACGCAGAGCTGGAGAAAAAGAGTGCAGGTTGGAATTAACATCAGTTTTGGAATATTTTGTAAAGCTATTTTTTAAGTAGAGGTCGCTCCTTATGTTAGTGTTGCCTTCAATATGTGAAAAAGCAGTGTAACCAGGGTCTGCGACTTCTGGCAAGAGTGCATCATTAACAGGTAAGATGAAGGGAACATCGTTCTAGTGATTTTACTTCCAGTGACAGCTAAATCAAAAGCAAGAGCAAAGCATCCTAAATGGACTCAGGTTTTCAGGTGCCCTGGCCTCTCCTGCCCCACACAACTGTTAAACAGAACACAGAAGACAGGGAGAGAAGGGAAACTAAGGGAAGTTTAGGAACCTTTCTAAGAATGCACTAGACATTAAGGGCCACTAAGTGAGAACTATACCATCAGAAAGCTTCTCATTCAAACATCTGGAGAGCTTCTCTCCCTCAAACCAGCAGGAATTATGTAGCAAAAACATCTAAATCAAGAAAGAAGTGCTGTACCTGGATGCTGGCACTGTGATTGGGCATCCCAGAAGACAGAGAGATCAAAACTGAAAAACAAAAAAACCCGTATTCAAATTAGCTATATTTATTTAGAAAAGCCAAGTATAAATTAAGTAAAATTTAATACACAGTAGCCAATGTAAGAGTCATAAGAAGTGGTCTCACTTTAGCGCTTTCTAGCTGACAGACAAAAATCACAGGCTGGGTACAATGTTAACAGCTATCATGTCTCAGATCAAGCAAAGTCCCAAGACAAGAATAACATTTGACATAGAAAGGGGGAGCTGTACAGACAGACTGTTGGGGAAGCTTGGACAATGCATGCTTTCATTCTGCGTTACTCTTACTAAGGTCCTTAGTTTTTAAAAACTCTTTCCACCTAGCAGCCAAAAGACTAATAAATCAGCAGGGATCCGTGTTTTCCACTTCCCATGGGAAAATGTGGATTTTCCCCTTTAAAGGAGGACAAACCCAGATTTTCCCTTTGGAGCAGGAAACCAGAGCTGTGGGGAGTAGGAAGAGGGTGATTGGAGGCAGGGGGCACCATGTGCACAAATGCAGAGACACGCACGCACACACGGCTGACAAGAAAGCCAGGCAGGGAGGAGGGAACAGCCCTGCAGCTAGATACAAAACTATGGGAGGGGGAAAGAGGTTGGAGGGCCAGGGCTTGGAGACCATCTGGGCATGCCCTTGGCAATGCGCTGGAGGGATACGGGGGCTGTTTCTGCGCTGACAGCAAGGCACAAGGCTGCAGCCTGGCCATACCAGCACAGGAAGACAGAGTGGGACAGGGAGACTCAATGCTCCTGCAGCCACCAGGAGCCCCTCACCAACTGTGCCACCATAGCCACCAAGGTGAGGTGGCCCCTGCCCACCTGGCAGCAGTGGGAGCAGTGGTGGTGTAGAGCTGTGGTTCCCCCCCGCCCCCCACACACACACACACACACACTGTGGAGGCAGGTAGGAAGTGCTTCATCTTGGTGGCCAAGGTGGAACAGCTGGCACAGGGCTCCTGGCAACAGCATCATCTATGCCTACCCACCCACTGCCCCACACACCCACCTGGCGCAGAGGGGAGCTGCTGCCAGGAGGGAGCAAGCCTGGGGGCAGGCAGGGGCTGTGGGTCGGGAACAAAGGGGCAACGTCACTGGCTGCTCAGCACCGCAAAGCAGTGGGGGAGGGGGGGGACAAAAGGGGCAGCTACAGCTGAACCCATGTCCTGGTGAACAAAGGGGGCAGGGGGAGCTCTGATTTTTCAAGTTTAAAAAAAAAATGCCAAAAATGTATAGGTATTTAGTTTTTGTTTTTTAACAGAGAAAACCAGGATCCCTGGTCACTGATGACTACAGCTGGACTTTAAGCCTACAGTTTCCTAAATGAATGAGATGTACACAGAATCCTGCTCCAAGTAATTATATGAGACCCAACCAAATTAGAAAGAGTCTTAGAGGCCAAAGCCTTTGTGTAGCTTTGGCAGTGTGCAACCCCCTGGCAGAGAAGGTGGAGATACCGTGCTTTGCACTATCACGGTGTAGACCTCTCCATAGCAACAGATGGGTCATTAGAAGGCAGACAGAAACCACCTCCCTTGTTGGACACCACATTTTCTATATCACATCTTCCAAACTTGCTAATTTTTATTATCTTCCCCCTCCCAATAGCCCTGCTAAGCCACATTTATGTAGAAGTCTGCAGGATTCTATTTGGCTCATGCATAAAGAGGACCGCTGGCTTAGTCTGGCAGCCTGAGAGGCAGCTCTAGGCAGATCTATGGTTTTACATCATAAGTACGCGTTAGGGTTTTGTAACTCATCATGATTCAAACCTTTAACAGGCTTTGATGAAATGTTTCTGAGGGTCTGAATTTCCCTTTTAACTACAGCAAGGTTCATCGCAGTGGGAAGTTATCTTCTTTGTCTCAGGATAGCACACTCGTATCCAGAACAGAATTCACATCGGGTTTCCAGGGTCATTCTCTACCACCAAAACTTTGCAAAGCAGAGCTGGCAGAGTGGCTGAAAAAGATGTTTCCTTTCTTCTGAGGAACTGCCTCAGGGTGCCACGTCTCTATACCACCCTTCTGCAGGATCCCATGCTTAAAATTTCAGAGCCTACTGGGTTAAAAGGGGCTGACATATAGAAAAACCCTTTACAAAGATCAGAGGACCTTAGCCAGGAGTTGGAAACAGCTGGGAAAACCCACACTGCCTTCTTTACAGGTTATTTCAGAGTAAAATCAGATCCCAACTCACTTCACAATTAAATATAAAACAATTTCACTTTAAGATTTTCTGAAGCAGACCACTGAACTATATTCCTAAAAAGACATGCTAGAAACTAAACTCCTGTTTTCAGCAGTCAGCTTTTGAAACCAGAACTATTTTAAAAATCCTAGACATTACTTGAAAGTTGGCATATTGGTTTTATTAATGCTAGCTTTTAAACTTTTCTGTACATTGAGCAAATTAGACATACTTTTTAAAAAGTGCATCTACTACCTACCGGTAATAAAGTGTTTCATTTATGTAGTGAAGCACACTGAAGAGACTGCTTAACACAATTTAATTTAGTTATAAAAAATAATAAATAGACTTTATGTAAAAGGATGTTATAAGTGGTGTTAATTGCTACTGAAGTTAATGAAGATCTTTTCTGGGTTAATTTCAGCTCTCACCTGCTATTACTGTGTTCACACATTCATACAGAAGAGACATGGCTGAGGTGCTGAAGTGAAGAAACAGAAATCAAGTATTTTAGATGAATAGAAAAAAATATATCACATTCTGAAGAGTTCTCAGCAACATCTTTGATCTAGTTAACACCTTTTATTACACAGGAAATTGCCAATCTTCTCTCTCCCCTATATACCTTTAAACTAGACAAAATAATTATTATACTCCAAGTTGTTCTGTGGTCAATTTTCACCCAAAGTGTTTAAACTTGGGGAGGCATTAATGATGGTAAAAGGCTACTTTCGATCCATATCCCTGACACATGCATCATGTTCTGCTTTAAACCATTTCTGCTCAAAAAAACCAAGGAAGTAGTAGCAACATCATTTGAGGAGGTGAAAAGGGAAGCAATGAGTCAAAGGCTCGTCATCAAGAACAAAATACTGAAATGACAATTCGATCCTTCATCCAATAATCCATGATATCCAAGGCCTATATACGGAAGAATGTCAAAGAATCTCTCCTCCAAGACAAATCTCCAGTACTCAGAAGCTCATTCTTTCATGCATTTACTAGTATATCTCCTTTACTCACCTCTACAAGGCAATGGTCTGCTTCCCCCCGCCCCCACCTTATTTTCCCAAACTCCCAACATAAAACATCAATCTCTTCAACACCCTGCACAGGCAGTGCTGTTCTGAGGACCTCAAAAATACTTAAAGCTGATGTCCTCATTTATCTACAGGGAAAATGAGACTGAGAAGTGAAGTGATTTGACAGGTCACACAGCAGGCACATCTACATGTGGAATTAATGCAACTGAATTAATGCAAGTGAATCTACACACTAAACTGCTCCTGGGCACAGCGTCTACACAGGCACCTGGGACAGAAGCAAACTGAGCAGGGAAACCAACTTAGACCAGGGCTGTTCTGCCTCTCTGCAGCATCCAGGGGGAGCTCTGGGTTCCAGCTGCCCGAGTGCCAGGGCACACC
>NW_017728905.1:1851580-1954049 GCF_001723895.1 Crocodylus porosus
TTGGGCAGGTGGAGGAGCTGGGTGGGCTGCAAGGCTCATGCAGCTGTCAAGCTCTGTGACTAGGGCAGTAACTAGAAGTGTGGCCCCCTGCTGGGCTGGGTTGACTGGGAGTAAATTGCTCCCAGATCAGCATCTACACATGTACTGCTGCACAGTAAATAACTCTGCAGTAGGATACCCTGCTGTGGACTTCATTAGTTTCCTGCAGCTTAACAACACTGCATGTGTAGATGCACCCACTATGAGTGACAGTGATACAGAAGCAGAATCCAGGGGAACAATCTGTCAAGGCATTGGGCTAACAATTCCTGAATTAGCAGTCACAAATGATACTGCAAGTGAGTCAGAACAGATTCTAGCCACCCAGTATGCTAAAAACTAGGACTTTTATTTTTTCTGCAGTTAGTGGTGTGTGGCAAGTGTCTTGATGGACAGAATCATGGAAAAATAAGTCTGGAAGGGGTTTCAAGAGGTCATCCAGGCCAATCCTGCTCAGAGCAAGACCATCCCTATCTAAACCATTCCAGGCAAATATTTGTCTAACCTGAAGTTATAAAGTTCAATGATGGAGTTTCTAGCTCTGCTCTAGTGTTCAACTACTCTCATGGTTAGGAAATTCTCATGGGTGAGGCTTGACTAGTGCTGAACCGAGCGGAAGAATCACTTCCCATGACTTGCACATAATGCTCCTGTTAATATATCCAAGTCTGCGATTAGCTTCTTGTTTTTTTAAAGCAACCATACTACATTGCTAACTCATTCGGTATGAGACAACTACTCCCTGGCCCCTTCTCTGCAGTGCTGCAGCCAACCCAAACCACTCCATACTTTGTATTTGTGTATCTGATGTTCTCTCCTAAGCCTAATACTTTGCACTTTTTCTTATTGAACTGTCAACCAATGTATTTCATTTTTCTAATTTAAAATCAAGGTCACTTTGACTTTTCCTGCTGCCCTCTGAAGTACCTCCTACTCCACCCAGTTGGTGCTACATACAAATTTAGTAAGTATACATTTAGTCCTAGGTTCCAAATCATTAAGGAAGATTTTGAGTGGTATGGACCCAAGACAGACCTTTGAGAAACCTCTCTTGATACCTCCTCCCAGCAAGACACTGAGCTGTTGATAACTACTCTGAGCACAATTACCCAACCAATTATGCACATGCATTCAATTAAATGACACTAGACTAGGAAACGCCATGATTGATAAGATGGGAACCAACCAGACTTTAGGTTACAGTCCTCACAAATAATCAAATGAGTAACTAGTGTGGGAGTAGGGTGAGGAGGTGAGAGGGAGAGGGGTACAGATATACATACTGTCCATCTCGTTGCTTTTCTTGGAGAAGTACTAAATTTGTATATTTGCCAGTGCTGCAATGAACTGAACCCTCTTTAGGTATTTGGATGCAAGCCCGCTGGCTGTTCGAGAGAAAGATGGGTTACAGCAGACATTTTCTTTCCTTAGCCTACACTTAGTAACAAATGGGCTTCTCTTCTAGCAGCATCAACTATGAAGACGACAGTAGTTTTCGATTAACGTTATTAACCACATGTAAGAGAGTAACAGCAAGTGAATCAGCCATCAAGAGAAAGGTTCAACACTTAGGGCCTGACCTCACTCAAAAAATTTAAACTCCAGTTAATCAACTGGGAATTAATTTGAGTCATCTCATTTATACACACCAGTCTGGATATTCCAGACATACCTGTGGTTTACCCATAGTTCGCCTGAAGCCTATGGTATAGGTATACCTGCTTAATTAGCAACTGCAAGGCAAATCTGATGCAAGTGCATTCCAAAGCAACTCTAAAATTCTGGGGACTGAATAAGGGCCTGGTTTACATAGACTGACCCACCCCCTGGGGACAAAGTCCATCTAAGGGACAGACTGTGACAGCCCTCCTCTCTTGGGTAGAAGTAGAAGGACCACCTAGAGAGCCAGGCCAAGCCAGAAAGCCAGCAATACTGGCAAAGATGAATCACTGCAAAATATCACTACAGCAGCTATCACTTGGGGACTGGTATACAATGCTCAAAACTAAAGTCAAATCTGCAGCACTCCTGAGGGAAGATGGCAACAGCAACATCAACTGTCCTCACAAGGGAAGAATCTACTTAGGATTCAACAGTCTTTATATATAAAAAAATACAGGTCAGAACTTCCAACCCCAGCAAGGATGAAATTTGGGTCTCTGTGCAATTATTCTGGCAAAGTCCTATCTCAATCACGTTATTAACTATCACTGTGTTAGTAACTCGTACGCCTTTAATTTTATAGGTATTGAATCGGTTAACTGCTATATTTCTGTTCAGGAGCAGGCATGGAGACTTGAGTGGACATAAAATGGTTTGAGCAGTTCTCTGTCCCTAGTCATGGAAGATATTGAGCATATACACAACAGCTTGCCTGACCCATCTTTCTTCTCAACAGGGAGAGTCTGCTCCTCATGCATATGTGAATCTTAACTGATTTGTTTCCTATGACTGAGGTCTAGAGTTAAGGACTTCTTTCCTAAAGCAGCCACTTTTTTGGATACCAATTTAAGAACTCTCATAAGCCAAAGCAGAGGGGACTGCAATGGGAGCTTAATGACAACGAGACATCTTCAGCTTCCTTTGTCCAGCCTGTTAATGTTCTACTATTAGACACCAGCTGGGGAAAACATTAAAGTCAAATCTTACAAAACTGTCACAAAACTTTTCCAGCCTGGGCACAAGATATATTCATCTGCCTTGCAATAATGATGATTTTAGGAGTATAAAACACGAAGTTTACTTATATGACCAAAAAAAGCTATGAACCATGGGAACATGAGTGAAAAGAAAGGCTGAGTGCTGTGTACATGCCTTTTATAATGTAGAGTTTTCCTGTACACTCAAAAGTAACCTCCACTTTGTTCCCTCTTTGCCTGAAGCTGGATTACGTTAAAATTCACCTTTTGTTCATTCGCACGTTGGCTAAAGTCCTACATTTCCAATGACTTGAAGATATTTTAAACAGATATTTAGTTTCATTAGAACTTTTCAAAAAAGAGCTGCTCTAGTGTCATTTTAATTTGATGTTTGGAACCAAGACTTCCAGATGCAAAAACACAAGCTCTGTAAGTGCTAGCAAAATAGCTTCTGAGCTATATCAACTAAGGAGAAGAAAACAGTATCTTTTTTTAAACTTACCTATGAATGAGATTGGTCAGTGGCTCAATCAGCTTTTTTCCCAATCTAGGTTCTAATGGAGTAAGAGCACCAAACTATTTGGAGATCAAAACAAGAAGGGAAAATTAAGTTGCCAGGGCATTTGCAGTAGAGTAAGACAGGAGCTATTATACTTTGTGTTGTAACTGATAAGAAATCTACATTAAGGAAGATGCGTTTCCCATTGGCTCTCATCTTCCCTCCCATTATAAAAACGTCTGCTTCTCATCCTTTTATTCAGATGTACATGTAATTATGCCTCCAAGTGATAGCTTTATTTTCACACCCACACTGCCGTTAATTAGAATGCAGCCCTGAAAACACAGAAGAACTAGGATACTTGCCAATTTTATAATTTTAATGAGGACCCAATTATTGGTTGATGATGTCATCAACTTAAAAAAGAGCGGAGCGAGGGAAAGGTAATTCTTGGGATTGCGTCTGGCCAGCTCACAAATAACATTTACTGCAGCAGACTGCACACCTGGGAAACAGAAGTAGGAGAGAAGGAGATCCAATCAGTAAACTGATTGCCATTTGCTTTCCAGACTCAGCCCCCCCAAACAAGAACAGTTTTACACTAGTATGGGGCTGTGCTTACTGCTTTGCCTCACTGAGCTTCTGTATTTTAAGATGGATCTGTAACAGATGTTTTAAAGCCGGAAAAAATGGTACAAACTTGTTTATGACAGACAGGTGTCTGGTTTTTTGCTTGGTTCCTACTTTAGAAGTACCAGGAACATAATTCCCCATCTTCCCTGGTTTGAGGATTTATTGGAGTGGAAGGAGAAAGAAAGATGCTGCACCATTAGTACTCCCACCTAAAAGCTCCAATAAAGCCTTCCTTTCTCTAGAGTGTTTCTTATTCATTTAAAATTAAAACATTAGCTGTAAAACAGTCCAACTAAAAACCTTTCCTTCTCAGTTGCTCAAATCTCACTTGCCTGTTTCTTAACTCATACTCTTTGCAGTTTTCTAATGCAAGACACAAATAAACATATTTTTAAAAAGCCTCATAATAAAGCATTATGGCAGATTTTTCCTCTCTTTGGATGTTACTTTTAACATTACTAGCACCTTTCTTACATCTCATTGTAAGGTGGGTTTTATATAGTTTGTCAAACAAGTTACTGAATTTGGTTTCACTCTCTTTCTAACTAAACTTTATTGATATTTGCTGGTTTGCACACAAGGTTGAACATTTTAAATAGACAAACTGCATTTTAATTCAGCAAGGAAAGATAGACATCCTAACTGTGTTTTGGAAAGACTATAGGAAAATTAATATTTATGGCCAGCAACTGCAAGTTTTCCCTTCCACAGCTTTTAAGCTGCACTATAGGTGACACAATAAGGATGAATTCAAGAGGCAGCTTAGGTCTCAAAATTTAGAATTAAATATACAAAAAGAGGTTTCTGTTGAGCTATGTGAATTTTTTTTAACTATATTTTATCCCTCAAAATAGCAACCCAATCACTACAATTTTGTGCTAGCTAATAAGTATCAAAAATGTAAATTTTTCAGAGTCTTTTCATTAACCAAGCAAATAAATGATAGAGCATAACACTCAGCAAGTATAAATACTTTTTCTGCATTAAGAGTAAATCCACTATTTCAGTTTCAGTAATTTTGGCTTGGTTCAAAAACAATCAGCTCTGCAGTCACCATCCTTTACTTCCTATAAACTGACATGAACCAACAACATACATGTTCCTTTTAAACAATTTTAAACAAAAAGAATTTATTGAAATTTACCAACCAGGATCTGGATCCTCCAGTTTCTCTTTAAGGCGAGGGAATGCAGGACGGAGGGACTCTGGGTATTTCAAAAACACTTTGTACATGATTAACACTGCCTTCTTCCTGATATAAGGCTTCGTGTGAGACATCTGTTGGAGAAGCAATTGCGATCAGTCTCCTAACGTTCATATTTCCACATGTTCCTTCTGTGGTTGATGTTTTCACATCAACACCTACAAAACTTGGTTCTGCAGGGCCTCTTTCTGCAAGCTGCTTTTAAGGCTTTTACCATTTATTGTCACACAAGTTCAAAACAAATAATGAAAGCAGTCCCTTTAAGCTGATCAAGGAGATGCAGTTTACAGGAGACCAGTATTCAAGGATCAACAACAAAACTCCCCACTCTGAATGTATGGTGAAGGTCTGCCTCTAGGTTGTCATTTACCTTGTAGAATATGAAGACTTCAATTACTATCTTTCAGTCAAGCACACTGCATCAATTAGTGACCGCAGTGAAATGACTGAGAACAGGGGAATAAAATAACCCAGAGAAAAATCTGGTTAAATCGACATCTTCATTAAATACATGGATAACATCTTCACCATTCACAACATAGATGAACATCTTGCGGGGGTCGTTTGACCCCAGTATTCTTTCCTGCCATGGCAGGGGATCGGACTAGATGATCTGCTCAGGTCCCTTCCGACCCTACAAACTATGAAACTATTAAGTTGATAATATTTAAAAGACGTATAAAAGCCAAAATTCACTTATATGTTTTACTTTACCCTATATGACTAGTTTGGGTCAGAACATAATTGCATCTTGGTTCTGCACACCCATCTAAATCATCTAAGTGCCTACAAGACTTCAAACGGCACACACTATAAGAGGAGAAAAGTACCAAAAAATCTCCATTTATGTCAGAGAACACATCCTGGAGCAGAAACATCATCTGTTAGATTCAAGACTGTTTTCCTCCTGAAAAACTAATCTGATCATTGTAAGGTGACAGAAGTGATGTGGAAAGCCATATTACCAGGTCCAACATAGTAATGTCAGCACATTTCATGCTTAACAAATTACGTCGTGTACTTGATTCAGATGGGAAGTAGTCCCATTTTGAAAATGTTTTAAACTGAACTCAGAAAGCACAATTAGTTTGTTGATTTGGGACTTGGACTGCCAGAGATTTATGTAAATTATAGCAGTACAGCTCTCAAACATCAGAAGTATTAAAATGAAAATTACGACTGTTTCAGGCATTGTAGTCCTACATTCTATTGGGAACAGTAAATTTATAAAACAGCTTAAAACACAGTCTAGGCCTCAAGAAATAGGGAGCTAGTTTGTCTCAACTCACCAGAGTCATGATGTCATTTGCCAAGTCCCTGGCAAGATCTGGAGTAACAAAACAGGACAAGCCAGTCAGTGCAACTCCAGTATCATACTGGTTAGGGCTACTCAGATCCTAAAAAAGGAGAGAGAGGCTCAAAAACTTCTGATTTATTCAAAGGTAATTTAGGATTAAGAGGTATGAACATCTAAAATAGGGCACTTGTATTCATTTAAAAACATACCAACCAAGAGTTTCATTTTACTGGGATATTTGTGCCAACTATTTACTCTATTGCAAAAATGTCACCCAAGCCCTCCTTGCTTCTCCCTTGAATCAAAATATAGTTAGCCACTAGTTTAAAACAGACTACAGTCTGCATAAACAACCAATGCAAAGAAGACTGAAATAAAAGTATTTAGAAATATCACACACTTGTGGCACTTCAGAAGTGGCATATGCCTCTGGAAAAATGGGAGTTTTCATGAATATTCAAGATCTTAAAAAGCAGAGATGAAATCTAGACTGTACTGAAATTACAACAGGGGTTTTAATCACTGACTTCACTGGGGAAGAGGCTTTGACTACTCTTCAAGGCTGTATCCTGCCTTAACCTTCCTGTGTGACTTGTGAATAAAGTCACAAAAGTTTTTGTTAAATACAGTTTTGTCTTCTCAGTAAAGACAAACTACCAACTAAGCTGTAGAAAACATTTTATCTAATTTTCTCTGTATTTTGTTTGAATTCAATGTCTATCATCTTCCAGATATTTCCAAGCTGTTAGACGGTTGTTTAATAATATAGTTCTGTCAATTTACTCCATACAAAGGTGATAAACACAAAACAATCTTGGAAAAAAGGCAGTATTGCAGGATCAACCTTTAATTACAGTAATTAGGGAACAGAAAGAGTTAATAAACATGGATAAAGTTTTGCTATATGAACTTGCAGGTTGAATGTTCAAGTTTTCCATGTCTAATGATGGTCTGGGTTTGAAGTGTCAAACGCACTTAAATCTTCAGGTCAGCATGACATTTGCATCTCATTTTACTACCCTTTTGCAGGTGGAAGAAAAAGATTAGGTTCTGTAATGAGAATAGGAAATCCACCTTTTGAATAAGTGAAAGCTCTAGAATTTGTTCTGAATTGAATGTGTTGTGGGAGGTGACGGTTCCTTCTTAAGTACATAGCTGCTAGGTCAATGAAGCATGCAAGAGCCTAAAGAAAGATGCTTTTAGTGCCCAAGCATCCAAGGAAAAAAAAAAAAAAAAAGTAACAGCCTGATAACGTAAGCTGTCATTATATTTAAAAATACAGTAGAGTTTCTACAGCAAATAACTTAAATGTCTCGCTATTAAAAAGGAAGCATTTGCCAGACCTGAGCATAGTTTCAAATAAAATAAAAAGGCAAGAGCCCTGGGTTTGTAAATTAGAGATTTAATACAACCATACTTTGTAGATTTTCTGAAGCAAGTAAAAGCCATGTTCAGCCATTTATATGACATAGCGCAGTGTAGATTAGGACCTGATCAATTTGCCCAATCACTTAAAATAATCAGCCATTTTAAAAGTATATTAAAAAGTAAAAGTAGCATTGGTTTAAGTTTTCGGCAGGTAGATAAGGAAACATGGAACTGCATTAACCAGGAAAGGAATGCGAGTGACAAAATTTAGTGCTGTATCAACTGAAAGATAACAGAACAAACTTGAATAGATGAGTACAAAAAAGTAACTGATGCACATGGCTGCTTTTTCACTTGAAAAAAAAGCAAGTAATTACGCAAGTGACAGTCAAAAATTTGATCTGATAGTACTGGAAGAAACACAAATCCAAAGAGCAGATTTATTGTAGTCAGGGTCCTCACCCAAATTCCTTCCCTGTACTAAGACATTCCAACTACTCAGCAATCTTGTGACACTGTCTGAGATTGGTATTGTTGCAAAAACTTGTGGCCTTCAGCAGTCCAAAGGCTGAGCATAGCAAAGGCAAATAGCTGGACAAAAACAGCAGCAAAATCTTTGGAGAGCAGCAGTCAAGTTTTTTGATTGCAGACTTTGGTATCAAACTGGACTAGGCTCATAAAGAACTCAGGTTCTGTGTTAGCCTAGAGACATGGAGATAATTTAAATACGTTAGAGAAACAGAAAGAAATTCAGACTGAAGTAGCAGCTTACCTTGCGGATCTGATTGGTTGTCAGCATAATTACATCAGTCCCTTCATGAAAGCACTGAGAGGCAGCTAGGTAACCGATTCTCTACACAGAGAAGAAAAGCAGAGGGAAGTGAGTCATGTATGCACATCAGCTTTCCACAGTGTCTTCAGATGATCTAGTGGTAGCTCTGATAATACACTAATACAAAAAGGATGAATAATTATGCCAACAGAATGTTCATCTACCAAGGAATGAAACAACCTACTTGAGACAGTACTTAGCCCTTGCACCAACTCCTTGTTTGGTCTTGAACAAGTGGCTTTACTATGTACAAAAAGGATGCAATACTTAGCTCCTTCCAAAGAGTCTTAAAGCCACTGATACAATAAACTAAAATGACAATTAGTGCCAACCTCACTAGAAGGACCAACAGTTTAATGGGACAAGGAGACTGATGCCCCCCCTTCCCCACAAAGGAAGAAAAGGCTTATCAAGGGGGTAGAAAATATTGCATTTTTGTGGAATGACAACAGAACATTTTAGGGCTGCCAGAATTCATGAGCATTTACAAACAGTAAACTGATTCTTAGGGAAAGGTCCCCTTAGCTACTCAGTTATACAGCAAATTATATTTAGATCTTGCCTCATGCCAGACAGAATGATAGGGGCTTTTGGGAGCAGGGGACCTATGTTCTGGACTCTCAGGCATTAACTTCTAACCAAAACTAGAGGCCTCTCACTGTTTTCTCAAGATGCCCAATCCCCCTTCAAAGCATCCATGACACAGGGTATGGACACACACCCAAAGAAAACAATCCAAAACCAAAACCAAAACACAACAGCAGAGAAGAAGCTAGCAGCAGCCTTTAAAAAAACCCCCACACTTGGTTGCAATAAAACAAGAACAGACCCTGCATAAGTGGTAGAAAGTAATGCTGATAGGTCCTGGATGACTTGTGCAATCAAATGTAGGATTTACCATTTAAAGTTATCCTATCTATATACAGCTGTCAGGACATCCATAACAGAGCAACAGAAACAGCTTGGCTTTAATAGTCTTCAATTCACAGCCAACTTACTTTAAATGTAAACTTTGATGCACTCATCACTTCAATTATATTGAAAGCAGCCCAACTGATGTCATAGCCCAGCATCTGTAACTGTTAGAAAAGAAGGCAAAGCATCATTCTTTCAAAAAGCAAGACCCAATACTACCAGGAAATGAAATGAAACCTGAAAATACAGTATTGTAGAAATGAGAAGTCATAACTAATTTCATCTTCTCCCATCCCCAGAAAATGAAAAAGGCCTAAAGTTCCAAGGCAAAATCCCTTTTAAATCGAGCAAGTTCAAGAGTGTTAAAGCAGTTTCAGGTGCTATATTTGCTACTTTGTGCTTTTTAACCATTCTTTTCCCAAAAATATATCCCCTCCTCCAAAACTGCCTGAAATGGCTGTACAGAAAACATTTAAAGTAGAAAGGACTGTTAAACAGTCAAAAAAGATCCATCTAACATTTCAGGTACAGCTACCTTCAGGGCTGCAAGAAACTACAGTAGGTAAATATTTTTCAGCAGGTATTTCAACTGATGTCTCAGGTGCTTTCAGAACATACTAGGATTAAATTATCATTAGCATTAGTAAAACTAAGTAAATAAAGATATAATTCAGGCAGGCAGTAGCTAGAAGTTAGCAAGGGAGTAAAATGAAAGGTACTGGTACATTTTGCCCAAGCAAGGCACCTACATAGGTAAGT
The DNA here is from genome assembly GCF_001723895.1 of Crocodylus porosus. Lineage (NCBI taxonomy): Eukaryota > Metazoa > Chordata > Crocodylia > Crocodylidae > Crocodylus > Crocodylus porosus. The sequence continues at coordinate 1,861,766 of NW_017728905.1, forward strand.
TTGCAGACAGCATTCGCTTTCACTGCAATGTTATCCTGCTTCAGCTCCTGCTTGATCTCATCGATGCACTGGGAGATGTACTTTGCCTGAGGGAAAAGAAGTGACATCCTGTTATTCGGGACTATTTCATTTTGCATTCTTCCATTACTTTAGCAGAATCGTACCTTAACTTGTTTGCTTATTTGTAATCTGTAGCAAACTGGACAAACATTTACTTCTGGAAAAAATTATTAAACCAGTGGGGGCCAAACTTTTTGGCAGGTGTGCCATAAGGGGAGCCCCGCACTGAGTACCACTAATCCCCTTCCCAATCTGTTGCTCAGCTTCCTGCTCCTTGCTCGATTATCCCCAGCCAAGTTCCCCGCTTCCTCCCTTTTCTCTGCTGCACTGCACACGCTGAGGCTGAGTGTGTTACTTGTGGAGTTGCAGTGCATACTACTGGTTAGCCACCTTTCCATTAAACAAACCATTAAGCTAAAGATTACAATGAAAAATATGGTGAAATAGATCTAACAATGTTTCAATTCCTGCTAAGCCAGTCAGTTGCACCCAGAGCCAACCTGTTTTTAAAATGTGTTAAGCAAGAATGAAATGAAGGTTTTACATTTTTTTAATCCATCCATCCAGTTGGCTCCTCTTTCTCTTTACCCATTTATATTTATTCTACCACAAACACGCACATAGACTTTGATTTAAAAGTAGAACCCGTAGCTGGAGCAGTTTGTGCTATAATTTGGATATGTTACTCACATTCTTGCTTATACAAAGATAGGCTCTTACTGATTAAAGCTTAGGTTGTTTCTAATATTTAAAGCAGAAAGAACAATCTTCTTTAGAACATGACAGATGCACTACATTATTCACAACTGAAAATAAATTAACAGATTGAGAAACCTGGTCAGGAATAGCTGAATTACCTAATTTGAATATGTAATTCTGCCTGGATGTTTCTCTTACTATTGGGAGTAGCAACATTAGATATGGAAATCCAATACTCTGATGCTACTTAACATCTTTCCCCCCCAACACACATGCTTTTTTTAAAAAACAATGAATGACTGTATTATCTTGACTGTTTCTTGGCCTCTTAGGTTGTGCCAGAGCAATACTCATGCTACAAGTCATGGGATATAGCCATTAGACACTGAAGCACAGAAGTTTTCTTCTTTATTAAATGACAGAACAAGTAAAGATACACATTTGTAGCACAGGAACATTGCCACTGGCTCAACACCCTTCTCAACATAAGAAGAAATGAGAATCCAAACTTTATATTACAGGAAGAGAAAAAATGGAAGTTAGTTGCTTCTGATTCTAGTCAGCAATAAGCCTCACAGCTTTGCAGCTTAGGGGCAATGGCTACTGTACAATGAGAAGTTAGGGGAGAATGAAAATAAATTTAATCTCCCTCCCACACATCCCCATTGGGATGGGGGGGGGGGACAGCAATGTACAATACACTTCAGTAAAAGTGCCCTATACCTAAGCCAACTGTTTAAAACGCATGCAGTAATCTAAAATGCATTTCTCATCTTCCCAAAATATGCAGCAGTGCATCCCACTTCCCCCACCCGCTAGAACTTGGAACCCGTACCCTGCAGCTACTTCCTGCCACTGCCAACAGCACACAGCTCCAACCCTGACCCCAGCCTACCCCACACCCACTCCTGACTTGTCCTGGCCTAAGCAGACCAGCTGGAAGCAGCCCACACAGCCCCAGTGCAGCCCACCCCATGCCTGCTCTAGACTGCCTACCCATGCTGAGCAGCAAGGGAGGAGGAGTGCCCCCTCTCCCCCTCGCCACTACTAGGCCCTTCTTGCTGCACCTGCCCAGGCTGCCCTGCAGCTTCTCTGCCTCTCTCACTTCCTGGCCACTCAGTGGGGCGGCAGTGGTAGCAGTGCAGAGGAGCCATGGGGTAGCCCAAGCACAGGCTCCGGGTGGCTGCAGCAACAAGGGCCCAGCAGCAGTGAAGAGGAAGGGCTGTTTTTTCCCCATGCCGAGCAGCAGCTTCTGCCTGATCAGCACAGCTGCTGCTACTGCTCAACATGGGCGGGCGAGTCTGGTGGGCTGGGGTCAGGGCTGTGCACACAGGTTTTGCCTGGTCCAGAGCTGAGCTGGTCTGCTGGGCTGAGTCTGGAGTGGATGCAGGGTGGGCAGAGGTCGGGACTGGGCATGCGGGTCCCTGCCAGTACCATGGGGCTGGGGCCAGCGACGATGGCTCCCGCCACCTCCTCAGCTGCCTCAAAAGGGAAGTCTAGCTGTGAAGCTGCCTCAGCACAGCTGTGTGCCCAGAGGGCACCCGGATGCACTACGGGTCAGACAGGACTGAGGGACCCACCACAGGTTGGACAAAATCCCTTTGCGGGTCGTATTTTGCCTACCCCTGGTTTAGGTGGGCACTGAACCAGGTATACCAAGAGCAATCTATCTTGTTGCCCTCCTTGGCAGCCACCATCATTGTTTTAGAGATGCCAAAGGAAACATCTCCAACTGCTCTGTTTAATAGCTATTAAACAATCTACCATCTATGAATTTGTCATGGTGAATTAACTGTCTAAACCTGGCTATGCTATCTGCTTCTATAACCTCCCGTGGCACAGGTCCAGCAGTTTTATGCCTTGCACAAAAAAGTAAAAAAGAAAATCGCTGGAATGTGATTGTAACTAACTACAATTAAAGTAGTTTAAAAACAAGAATTTATTGCGCAACAGAGTATGATCTAAAAATGTGTTTTTTGCAAAAACTAGCATTTATGTAACCTGGTTTGTTTTTAAGATGCCCAGATACAAAAAGCTGGTTTTAAAGAGCTTTTCCCATGCTGTATTCTCAGGACAGGAGTGAAAAATTTGAAAGGGAACCTAATTAAGCAGAAACAAGAGCAATTTCATAGTCTAAATCAAGGGTTGCCAACTTGCAGCACAGGTGCTACAAGTGGCACAGACAACCTGTGTGTGTGGTATGCAGCAGATCAGGGAGGGGACAGGCAACACAGTGGCACACACAGCAAATCAGCAAGCCAGGCACGGAGCACAGGGAAGGAACCAGAAAATACAGCAACAAGGTGGGCAGAAAAGGATTGGGAGTGGTACTTGGGGAGGGTGCAGAGCTTATTTATTACACACCTATCAAAAAGTTTGCCCCTCACTGCTCTAAATCACATTCCCAAACTGTAGCCCAGACATCACTCCACGTACCTCATTAGTGTTTACAATTAAAAATTTGGTACAATTCATGCTGGCTGTGAGAAATGCTGAGGACTGCCACTGGTCTGAGGGTTCAAAAAGCTTACAGACTGATCTAAATAAATGCAAAATAGTCAACAGTATAAGAAAGATTAAAAATAAAATTGAAAGCCTAGCACTTGGCTTAGTTTTTTAAAAACAAGTGGCAGTCTCAGACTTTAATTCCCTTTACAGATAAAAGTAATACATTTTCATTTCCTTTTCTCTGCCAGGAGACCTTTTCACTCTTTGGAGACCCTGAAAAGTGAGGTCACTGTACTGCTATAATTTGCGCAAATAAGAATTTCTGCTATAAACAACGAACTCAGTTACAAGTGATTGGGGGGGGGAATACATAGTGCATTACTTTTAAGGACAGGACAAGAGTAACCAGTGGGATGTAGACATGAAATAATACATCTTTGTACTACAGCTGCAGTCAAAGGCATTGCAGAAGATATTGCTGTAACCTCATTTGGAATAGAGTACAATTCTGATCACTCATGCTCAAAATTCACTGACGCCAGAACAGGTACAGAGAAGGACTGCTAGGATGATCAGTTAGAGATGGAGTGCTTCTCTTAAAAGATTAAATTCAAAAAGCTTGGCTTATTTATCTTTTGCTTTGTGATGACACTATGATTATACTAGGACTATGAATCCCACGGAAGAAAAAGAACTATATACACTAAGAGATCTGATACAAGAACAAATGGATGTAAGCTGGCCCTGAATAAATTTAGGCTCATTTCCAACCATGAGAGCAGTCATGTATTGGAACAGCTTTGTGATAGAAAAAGCAAAGACAAAAAAACCTTTGCTATTCTGGAGGATGGAGCTTCATCAATTTATGGAGAGGGTTATTTGATATGATTGCCTGTGACAGCAGGAGACTGGACTCTTCCAATACTATGAACTTTTCTGACCAGAGTCAGCACAGGAATTGAAACCAAAGTGATTTAGTACCTTATAAGTTAAATATCTTAAAATATCTGGGATAATATCAGAGCAAGCAAGGGGGAAGTCTGCAACATGCAGAGCCACTGTTGCTAAAGCAGAGAAGTCCCATGAAATGTGCAGTCTGCCATTTTTTAAAAGTTTCCCATTCCCATTAAATGTTTTAAAACCTAGAAAATTAAATTTCTCTCTGAAAACACAGGGACTATGTGCACCAGAGCAGCAGCTTAACTACACAGTGGGAGAGGGTGCATGGACGGTGGGTATGACAACATAACCAGGGCAAAAGCATTGGGAGCAACTTTTTGGGTGAGTGCATAACAGTGAGCACTGCCCCATGCCCCATCCGTGCCCAGGGGACAGAGATACCGCTACACCTCTGACAGAGAGACTCAACCATGCTTTAAAGAACAAATTTCAAATACAGCTTTTACCGTGGGAGGGTCCCTCCCCTTACTCCCCCACAGGAGTATTCAGGTACAATTTAAAGACTATAACAGTATTTTCTCACCTAGTGTTTTGATGTCACAGGCTGAAAGTTACAGCCTTGTTTGCCTTTACACACTGAACCTTCAGTATGAAAATGATTGCTTTGTGAAAATCTTCAGAATATGAAAGACTATACAGAAGACCCAAAATTCATCCCATTCAAAAAGGCTGGGGAAAAAAAACTACAATGCTAAGAGTTTCAACTAACAAAACTTCTGATATTAAAAACATACACTTGATAGTAGATGCTGAAAGAACCTCTTATACAATATGCAAATGATCTCTTAGCAATACATTGTACCTTGAATTAAATATTTTATGATCATGTAGCAGTGTGCTGGAACAGGTGTCACAGAATCCTTCACATGCATATCCTGTTCCCACATCTTGGCCAGAAACATCAGTACTACCTTTCAATGCCAGACCTATAATGCAGATTCTCATTTCTCATGCCAAGAAAACCTACCACCAACGTTCTATCAATCAACCTTATTAAAAAAATTACAAGCTTTTCATTTTAGACAACACACATCTTTCTTTCCACATCTCAGGAAGAAATATCCTTTAAATTATTTAGACTGGACCCCTATAATAGGCGAGGATTCCACCATATAATTATAGTGTCTCTGCTCCAAAGAGCTTATTGCAAAGCATCTTGCATTGCACAGAACTGTTGCAAGCTTCCCCCTTTCCCAACCTCCGTCTACTGGTTTATGCAGTTTTTTTTTAAAATCGAGGAAACAGTATGTTGGGTTTTTTTAGTTGGGAATGGGGATTACAAATACCTTGCAAAAGAGATTATTCCTGGAGCTCAAGATTTATCTGGGAATACAAATCAAGTCTCTTCTTTGCACATTCCATCTGCGGTTACAGATTTCATTGTTGCAAAACTACTTCAGCCTCTGTTGCACAACCACATCTAACAGCGAAAGGGTGGCATAAAACGGAAAACTACGAGTGGAGGAATGTATTCACTGCCATTAGTAGGTGTAAGCAGCCTTGCCTCTAACATAGTTTCCAAAGCTCTAAAACTGTCCATTAATACTGGGGTCAACCTACAGCCCATGGGCCAGATCCAGCCTGCCAAGCAGTTTCATCTAGCCTGTGAAGCCCAAACATCAGTAGTATTTTGGCAGCAGGGGGATTCTGCAGCATATGGCAGCACCCAGGCTGCATACATTATCAGTAGAGCTGGCCCACCTCAAACCAAGCTGCATTATTTTGACCTGCCACTCCATAAAGATTACCAACATCTCCATAAATACCACACTTAGTGTATTTCGCTACTTATTTACGCATACACAGATCACCAAAAAAGGCTGTTCATTACCGGAGGCATATATCAATCAATTGCCAAACCGTACAAGGCAATTAAACTGATCAATTCACCTTTAAATTTGCTGAACTGATTTAGGTATTCACCTTAATTAATAAAATGTCACAAACTCAAAATTAAAACAGCAAAACAAGGAAAAACACAGTATATGCAAACTTAAGACTCATGGTTGGGGAGAAAGACTTTTAATAAACTTTTGACTTTTAAGAACGAGTAGGATGATGCCTTGAACACAATGGGATTCATCAGTGTGGGAAGGGAGAGGGTGGAGAAAGAAAGCCAAGTTCTAGTACGCACCCAAAATTATGAACTAATTGGGATTATTTGCATGATTGAAATATTAACATGAAGGGGTATCACACTTGTTGATGTAGGGAAGAGAGGGAGGGGAAAGGTGTTGCAACATACATAAAGATCTATACATCTGTTCTGTGATCCAGAATGAAGTAGAAAGTAGATCGCTTGAAAGTGTCCAGGTTAAAGGTCAACTGGGAAAACAGCACAGCGGAAATGTCATCATGGTGATCTGTAGTAGGTGCACACCAATCAAGGAAGCAGGGAGTAAAGGAGGCTTTAAAAAACAAAAAACTCAACTAAAGAATCCAAACCACAGGACCTGGTGCACGGGTAACTAACTGCTACGTCTGCAAGCCAGGGGGTGGTTGACAGCAATACACAGACAACGGACAAGTTTTTGCACTACAGCACAGAAACCAAACGGGGCAGAGGGAGGCCCTTAACGTGTGGCTCCAGAATAGAAGGAATTAGTTGAAAAACCTGAAGGTGGACAGAATTTGAGAAAATAATGGTCATGCCAATGAAACACACAGGCCTACTCCTGTGTTATACAAAGCAATTTTAAATAGCCATATAGAAGGAAAAAAAAAACCAAAAAACAAACAAACCACATTTGATGATGAAATGGGCTACTGATAGCAGATCAGAAATTAGTGCTGAAGAATAAGAGACCATTTGAAACAATGATCCTTACATATCCATCTGTACAGTAAGAAAAAGAAAATAATTTTAAATTCCTACATAGGTTGCAACTCTCCCCGCTTAGAACTAAATGTATTTATGGTACAGGAACAGGCAAATGTTAGACAGTGTGGTCAGCTCACATATGACAGATGTTTCTCAGGATGCCACCTATCAATTAGATAACCTCTTAGCATTCTTACTGAACCTTTCTGCAAACTCTGCAAGTTAAGTCACAAGGAACTGACCACTGAACTTCTAGTAGCTATAACTGCAAAAGCCTGCAAGAGAAGTTACACGCTGAAAATCCCTGACTGGTTTCAAAAAAGGCTTGGGAAGCCTTTGTAAAGGAACTGCCTACCAAGTCAGTGTTCTACAGAGAAGAGAACAAAGACGTTTCCATAGACATCTGGTGGAAGTTTCTAATATCTCCTTATAAAGGTTTGTCCTGCTTCTAAACCAGAAAGTTTGAGAAACTTTTTTGAAGCCTGAAGGAAAGTGCAAGTTTTATGACCTAACAGTTAAGAACAAATTTGGAATAAATTTGAAATCTAAAAATCAGAGATGAATAGAAGACAGTGAGCTTTGTACTATGCAGAGCTGTGAGGAAGTAAGGAGTAAATAATAAAGCTGTTTATGTATAAAGTAGCTGTCAGAGACTAAATCAGGGGTGGGCAAAATGTGGCCCGCGGGCCAGATGTGGCCTGCCAAGCCATTCTACCCGGCCCACGGTGCCCCTAAAAAATTTAGAAAATTAATATTAATCTGCCCTGAGCTGTCTGTCATGCAGCCCTCGATGGCTTGCCAAAACTCAGTAAGTGGCCCTCTGCTCAAAATAATTGCCCACCCCGGGCTAAATGGAGGAGAAGAGAACACAAGAGCCCTCTGTGCATATTGACGGAGGTTACAGGAGCACTGTTAATGAAAGATAAATATCTGTCTTAAGGTATATTTTAGGGGATTGTAGCTTTATATGTTAAGCATGTTATTTGATAAATTGAATTTGTTAATAAATACCATTTAAAAAGTAAGAAATCTGAAGGCAGAAGACAGGTTAGGTGACTATATATAATCTAGACATCTCTCTCTATATACTAGCCAATTGCCTGTCAAGAATGACAATGGGGGGAGGGGAAGAGTGGGCACAGGCCCAACGCAGGGAAGGACCAGACCCGAGGATGGGGAGCAGCAGGCCTAGGTTAACCCGGCGATGGTGGGGTAACAGGTGCAGGTTCGGGTCCAACGCAGAATGGGGGGATGGGGGAGGAGTGAGCCCAGGCACAAAGCCATGATGCACCTGCTCCCCAACCCCAGACCCACTCGTCCCCCCACCACCACCGTCTTGGCCCTGCAGGTGGCGACAACGGAAGAGGGGAGGGGTGGTCTGAGGCCATTGCCAGGGGCCTCGCCCCACCACAGCATCCCAACCCTGCTTCTCCCCCTGCACCACCACTGCCATCAACTCCAAGGAGCAAGGGGGGGGCCCCAAGGCCAACCCTGTTGGCCTCCCCCCACCCCATCGTCACCACCTGCAGGGAGCAGGACAGGGCCAAGGTGAGGCCACCCATCTGCTCTGTTGCCATTCATATGACCTAACAGTTAAGAACAATGTATATGAAGGGCTTAGTCCATCTGTCTGTGGGTCTGTCTGTCTGTAACGCTTTTTAAATGGGAATAGCTAGAAAACTTTAAGAGATGGAACATCTGTATCTTCAGAGAAGTGTCTTTGCTAAACCTTAGCATTTGTTCAGTGACCATGTCAAGAAGATCCCAACTTCCAAAACTGGGAAAAAAAGTCGAGGTCCAGGGCCATTTCTACTGAGCTCCTCCCGGGATGGTGCTGGGAACCCAGCATGGCAGGGAGGGGCCAGCCAGGGAAAAGCAGGAGCCTGGAGGGGGTACAAGGCAGTGAGTGAGCAGCGGAGACCACATCCTGAACCCTGAGCAGGGAAGGAGGTGCCTGGGGGTGGGCAGAGGAAGCCCTGGGGCATAGGCAGCTATTGCAAGGCGCAGCTTGCCTACCCTTGCTCAGCAGAGGTGCGCAGGCTGCAGCTGGGCGGCAGCTTGGGTGGGCAGACCTCCAGCCCGCTGGATGACAGCAAGTGCAGGAAGGGACTGGCATCTTCAAATGTTCAGCCTATTTTATTTAAGTTTTATAAATACTTAATTTATTTTATTAAATATAAAAAATAAAATCTGTCTCATTCGTTTTTGTTACTTGAAAATCATCCGCCGTTCTTGATGGGCAATTCGCTGGTTCTAAATAACTGCGTTCTTGATTCTAAGGCAACGAATAAAAAGTTTGGCCTTCAGAAAAGCAGACCAGGGGAAAAAAAAAACAAAAAACAAAAACCAACAACAATGCAGAAAACTGGTAGGGAGGATCACATGGGTGGCATGTCCAGGAGAAGGGGCTGTTTCTTGACAGACAATAGTAAATGGCACAAGAGCATGCTATCCCGATGTGAAGGAAGAGTAAGAAGTGTAGCCAGACACCTGCTCCACAATTTAAACTTAAAAAGGAATTTCACAAAAAGCTGAAGCTTGGACATACGGGTAAGTATAAGATCCTGGAGAGACCAAAAAAAAAAAAAATTGAGAAGGCCAAGACAGAAATTGAGGAAGCTAGCAAGGGAAATAAAGGCAATTTAAAAAGCATTCTAGAAATACATTAAAGGGAGAGAGACAAAGCAAAGTGAATGGGGAGATGTCGTTAATAACAGACAAGGCAGAGAAGGCTGAAGTGCTTAATGCTTTTTTTTTTATTTTTTTTTTACTTTCACAAAAAGGTCAACTCTCAGGTAGTAAACACAGCAGCAAGGTCTGGGGAATAGATAACCTGTAGCAGGGAAAAGAGATTAGGGACTGTTCAAAAGAGTAGGGCCTAGTAAGTCTCAGGGCCCAATTCTCAGACCCATGGGAAGCCCTGCAGGCCAGATGACACTGTCCCATGAGCTGGGAGTTGAACACCCCTGACCTACAGGATAACAAGGTGACAAGGAATGGCACTATGGATCTGTCAAGAGCAAGTCGTGCCTAAACAAACTGATTTCATTCTATAACAAGGCAACGGGCTTTAGAGATGAAAGGAGAGCAATGAACGGGATCACTGGTGATGCACAGGGGGTGCTGGCGGTGCCACCCCACCTCAGTGCCAACACCACCAGCAATGTCTGCAGGAGCTCCCCACTTATCGCTGCCATGCCCCCCCAGCTGCCAGGGGCACACGTCATTCATGAACATCATCAACTTTAAGACTCTGACAGTACCTCCCACAACACCCTAAGATAAGAAAATATAGTCTAAATGAAACAAACATAATGAAGGTATATGACCTCAAGCTGACATGTTGGAGTAGGGAATGAGGATGCATAACTGCAGCAAAAGAGAAAGAAGTATGAGAATGTGCATGTGAGTCACAAAAATAACTGTTCAGCAATGGTGAGGCCTCACCTGGAGTACAGAGGTCACTTCGGAATTTTAAGAAAGATATAGACAACATGGAAAGAATCCAGAGAAGAGCAAAAAAAGTTATTAGATGCCTAAAAGCAGAGCATACAACGGAAGGCTGGAAGACTTGCAATTATCTAGTTCAGAAAAAGACTGATGATTTGTTAACTCTCCAAATACAAAAAAGGATTGTAATTAAGAGGATGACAATCAATTGTCCTGCATTCACAAGGAACAGGACAAGTAGCATGGAGCTTAAACTGCAACTAGAGAGATCTGGTAGAGAGATCAGGAGGAGCTTCAACAAGGAGGGTAATTAAGTAATGGAAGAAGTTACCTAGATAAAATTTTGGGAAATCCATCACTGGAACTGTAAGACACTATCAAAACCAGTAGGTCTCAAACGTTTTTAGATTTGAGGGACCCCTCAAAAAAATGCCAGCTCTTAGTTTTCACCATTTTTGAGTGCAGAAAAGTGAAAGAGCAACTCTTTTATTGCAAAGAACTCAAAGATCACAAAAAGGCAGAATGGTTTTGACATTATGGATTCCCAAGCGTAGTCTCTGATTTATCTTGTGAATCATATTGCACACCTAGCAATGCTAGTACAATACCACACTGCATCCTTGAAAGGATCTCAAGGTACCCCAGAGTACCATAGTATTGTGGTTAAGAATCGCTGATCTAAACCATGTAAAGCCTGAGCAGGTGGTGGCCTAGATGACCTTCTGAGGTTCCTTCAAGCCCGATTTTTCTATGAACTTTGTCACAACTTCTACTGCCGCTCAATTCTCATCAAAAAGTGACAACATTTCTATATGGGACTAAGACATATTGGTACAGGTGTGCTCATATCATCATACCACACTCATTATACCAGAATAGTTAAGCAACGTTAACTTTGCTGTATACATAAAAGTGTCTAACTTTCTGAGGAGAAAGTTGAACTATGGATCTATTTCCAAAGAAGGGTGTCAGATATGGGCCTCCATGTGGAATACACACCTGGGACACAATGATCATTCCTTCTGGCTTGCCATTATCCAAACCCAGGGAACCTAGTGTAGGGATCCAATGGTTGGATCTATTCACAAATTGTTATCTGCCCACAAAATAAGACTACTTCAGGTAGTTATTAAATTTCTTGCAGAAAAAAAAATGCATGTACAATAGGGGACCAGGAAAAAGATCTAACGTAAGTCAGACTCAAGGTATTTTTAGAGCAGTCAAGAACACAATCCAAAATATCTGCACATCAAAAAGCTTTAAGGGATCAATGGGTACTAAAATATTTGTTAATCTCTATAGAATACCACTGTCCAAGTGGGCCCCCCACTACAGACAGGATGTGGACAACTGGGAGAGAGTCCAGTAGAGAGTAATAAAAAAAAGTTAGGGGGCTGGGGCACATGATTTATGAGGAGACGCTGAGGGAATGGGGCCTATTTAGTTTGGAGGAGAGAACACAGAGGGGATTCAGTAGCAGCCTTCAACTCCCTGCAGGGGGGTTGCAAAGAGGATGGAGCTGGACTGTTCTCAGTGGGGTTGCAAAGAGGATGGAGCTGGACTGTTCTCAGTGGTGGCAGATAACAGAATAAGGAGCAATGGTCTCAAGTTGCAGCAAGGGAGGTTGAGGTTAGATATTAGGAAAAACTCTCACGAGGAGGGAAGCACAACTCTGGAACAGGTTACCCAAAGAGCTGGTGGAAGCTCCATCCTTGGAGGTTTATAAGACCCAGTTTGACAAAGCCTTGGCTGGGATGATCTTGTTGGGGATGGTCTTGCTTTGAGCAGGGTATGGACTAGATGACCTCCTAAGGTCCCTTCCAACCTTAATTTTCTACAGTTCTAAGAATGAGGAATTTGAAGAAAACACTAGCCTATTAAGCTTTCTATGACATCTAGAACTTCAACAACCATACCCAACTGCATCTGGCAATATAAGTGGGAAAGAAGAGAACATGCCCAGCAGCTGGAGTTCATCCCTATTTTCCAGTTCAAAACAACAGCTAGTGCTTGATACAGGTTTTAGAGCATTTTCAGAGAAAACAAACTTGGGCTCTTCTGGAACTACATACACCTGCTCAAATCAGATGTAAAGTAAAAAGAAAATAATAATTTATTACAATGTGAAAGACTATATCATTCTAAAAGTCCATAGATGTGAAAGGCCTGGAACAAGGTTTGGGATATGACACACAAGTGTGTCTATTTGTGAGAGGGAGGGGGAAATCCAAATTCTAGTCAGATCCGCCATTGATTCAATGACAGACTAATCCTTTTTCCATCACAATTACCCCATCTGATAAATGGAGATAATTACCTAATAAGATTTTAAGACACTTAATTTTCTACAAAATACTTGAGATCCCGGGATAAAAGGTGGTGTGTTAAGCAGAGTTGAGTATTTTTCAGAAAGTGGCATGCACAGTTCATTTAAAAACACTCCTTTTGAGTCCGTTCCTTCCCAATATATAGAACATAATGTAATTCTTAAATATCCGATTCAACAATGGTCACCAGTTCCATTTTTTTAAATTGTAATGATAGCCTCTTATTGCAAGGATCCCAACCTTCAAGCAATTTACTCATCCACGCTGGTTAATTAACTGAGCAAATATATCTTTTAAGTTGTGAGACCGGCAGCTCTTGTCTTTAAATATATTCCCAATAACTTTACATTGGACTAGTAGGCAAGCTAATTACAATGAACCTTTCAATACCCAAGGCAGTAAAGAATATACAAAGTCATTAAAAACCCCCGCAGTTCAGCTGCTAACCGCTGCCATACAATGAAATATGGAACACTGCATTTAAAACTTGAAAGGGATAGAATTACACAGGAGAGAGAAAACAGCCTCCAAATTAAGAGAAAGGTGAAAGACTTATGATCCTCTCCTCTGGCTTGCATCCCAAGTAAAGGTGAAAAGCTCCCTTAGGTAAAACACCAGTGCAATCACCTGGTGACTGAGAACTACGAGAGAAAACAGAAGAGGAAAAGATTACAGAAGCAATTTCAAAGCAATATATCTGGAAAAATGCAGATATATGCAGTAATTACTTAGCAGAGCTGTGGATACAACATGGAAGTTAAAGCAGACATCCCCAATGTATTCTGCAAAACAGATATGGTAAGCATTTTTACTTCCACATTTATAAGATAGAGATTGGTTTTTAAAGAGTTCTGAATTCCTTAAGAGAGTTTCAAAATTTGGCTTGAAAGTGTCTCATATTAAGGCAGATAGGTGAAATCTGAGCAGCATAAATGGTATAAAACCCTGATTGTCATAAACCCTTCAAAATAGTTTTATTTTTTTATATAAGCTAAAGAAAAGCACAAGCTTAAGATTTATTTCCTCACTCTTTCATCGTCTCAAAAACCACGCATTTCTTGCAAAATTACACTTCACCCTGATAAGGCTGAAGAAGGCACAGATGAAATCGAGCCAATTAACATTTATTAGAAAGTTTAATAACCATTACTTCTCCAGAACACGCATCTCTCTAAATTTATTCCTAATCTCTTTTGTTTAAAGATTGGTAATTCAGGGGGATACAGAAGGAGTAATACATTTAGAACAGCCATTTCTCTTGTAAAAATCATCACTAATGCTACTGATTCAGAAAGTCTAAACAACATCATTAGGAGTAACCATACAAATCCTCAAATTAAAGGTGAATCAAGAAAACACGTACGCTAAAAGGTGCTATGTTTTGCCATCCCAAAAGGTGGAAAATTTTCTGATGTCAAGGCCCTCACTGAGACCAACTACCTACAAATCCTTAAAAGCAGTAACTCTCAACCAGGGCGCTGGAGCACCCTGGAGTGCCCCAAAATTCTTTCAAGGATACCATACAATATTAGCACTGATAAGTGTGCATACATGATTCAGAAGATAAATCCAGAAATTTTCAACAGGAATCTGTGTCAAAGCCATTCTGATCCGATCGGCTAACTGTTACAGACAGTCAAAAAGCCCGAGGCTGAACAGATTCAATCTTTGCATGTTAGTTTAAGCCGCGTAGATTGAACCACTAAGCAAGTGAACAGACATTCACTTTTGATTCTGGCAATACAGCCATATGCCTGCAAGTGTCCCAGGTCAGAAGGCAGGGGATGGTAGGGCATACTTCTCTGCTTGGCTGGAGCAGACAGAATAGGCCAAGACTAGCCCACCTACCCCAAGAGGAGGGGTTTATTGAGGTGGTGCAAATTAACTTGGAGTTAATCTGAATCTGGAGGGTATCTGGGACAGAAGTTCAATAAACCAATTTATCCTAAATCAGATAACTCTGATATTACATCCATCCAGGTTTAACTTAAACCATTTTCAAACTGTCCAAAACTTGTTTATGTGCACTGAACCTCTACTGCTATGGATTTGAACCAGTTTCCAATCATTTATGTTGTTTTATTATACCAGCAATTTCTGTCCCTAGTAGCCGGGTGGTCTTTCCCAGCCCTTTGCTACAGAAGAATTGCTCTAATTTTTTTTTATAGTAAAAAAAAAAAAAAAAAAAAAAAAAAAAAAAAAAAAGGAGTGAAAACTAAAAGTTGGCATTTTTAAGGGGTGCCTTGTGTCTAAAAAGGCACCTCCACTTTAGAGTCCAACCCCATCCCCCTAGCTCTATCACCACTCATTTATCTTCAGCAGTTTAGTGCCATTCATTCCTGCCATATCAAAATACTTTCTATATAAGATCAAATGCAAAGTCCCAATGGCTCTTCTGCCTTATCACAGTTAAAACTCTGCTTGGGGAAACGTTTCTGCAGAGTGGATGCTAATTAATATGGATGGAGCATAGAAGAAGGGGTTGTCTCAAATAAACTGATTAAATGATGATGATTTAGAGAAGGATAATTAAGCAAAGAGATAGGAATAAAGAACTGAGGTCAGCTACAAAGCCTCAGCTTTCACCAGTTTTCAAGCATACTAAAAGGTGTGCGAACTTCCCTGCAAAATCTGGAGTGACCTGGATGAAGCTGAATTCAGCAAGCTTTTGTCAATGTGCAAGCTTATATTCACTGGATCAGTCTCACAGCAGACCTGAAGAGTCTATTCAGCAGAACATAAGGTCAAAGCAGGCATGCCCCAATGTACTCCGCAAAACAGGTTTAGTAAGCATTTTATTTCTACGTTTAGAAGATTCAGAGATTGATTTTTTTTTTAAGTTCAGAATTCCTGAACAATTTCAAAATGTTTTGAAAGTTTGTTTAAAGTGGTTTTCAAACTTGCTAGGACGGGGGTGGGCAAAATGCGGCCCTCCAGACCATTCTATCTGACCCACGGGGCCCCTAAAAATTTAGAAAATGAATATATATCTCCCCCTAGCTGCCTGTCATGCGGCCCTTGATGGCTTGCCAAAACTCAATAAGTGGTCCTCTGCCTGAAATAATTGCTGCCCCGTCCTAGGGTCACAGAATCCTTTCAGATTACTTGTGTTGCAGAACCCCTCTCTCAACCCTAAAGACTGATACAGAGCCAAAAAACCTAGCCCAGCAACACCACCTCCCAGCCTGCTTTTCCATTAGCCCCAATCCTTCTGTGAAACCCTGATGACCCATCAGGGAACCCTAGGTTCCACAGAACAGCTTGAAAACACTGGTATATTGCAATGACTTTCAGGAAACCAACAACAGCTGTTCCCTCCATTTGTTAGACTTCAAAAATAATTTTTTGGATGCAAGCCATCTAACATTACCAAAGAGCTTCATGCAACACAATTTCCAAAACTGCTTCTGCTTTAAACAGAGACCAGTTACAATTATAGTGGGGATTGTTTGTTGACCAATGCTACAATGAAGGAGGGCTGGAAATGGATAGAATTGACTCGGATTGTTGGAATAGCAGTATCCTGACTTTTCAAAAGGCCCCACTAGAGGCATACCGTATAGACATACACCACCAGGACAGAGCCAAATTAGATCCAAAATTTAGGGTTTGTGGAAGATTTCAACCAAACTAATAAACTGCATAGATTTACAATCCAACTACTCCAGCATGACAGCAGAAAGATTACAGGAACTAGAAACGTGAACCCAGCTAGAACATTTTCATTGCCTAAATAAAAGAAAAGCATAAACATCAATATGTAAATTAGGATTTAATAACCTGAGTTATTGGTAACAATACAGTATTTAAGTGTTAAAACATCACTGTAAAATATTACACTGTGCAAGATTGTGAAAAACCCTTCAAGAGAAGTTAACAGGAGCCTTCCTTAACAATTTACTTAAGAGTATCAAACTTCTTTTATTCTATACGGGGAGGGAGGGAAGGTGGAATACCTTCTTGTTTTAATTTGCCATTAAAATTAATCCTTATAATCGCAGGGAATTATTTGCATACCCTACATGAAGTTTAATAGTCTAGACTAATATAGTGTTCTCACTACTGCGAAATTCTAATTCAGTGGTCAATATCTGATGTTTAAAAGATCATCTTTGTCATTTTGTTTTGTAGCAGTTTTATTCCAGTCTGTGTTGCCAACATAATACATTATACATACACATACTTCCTCCTGGCTAGAGTTAGCAAACCCAGATACTGAGATTCTCAGTTATTGGTGAAGGAAGTTGAGAAAACAGCTTCATTTGTATTCTTGAAGCTTTCTGATTTTAGCTAATGAGACTACAGCCAAATTATACACATACTGAAATTTGACCTTGTATGCTAATGTAGCTCCATAAGAGTCCCCAAAAATATTCTTTTGGCATGAAAAATGAACACAGACATTTCCACCTAATGTCATGAAAAGTATTTTAAATAAATAGAACAGAATTATAAGGAATGAAAAAAAAAAAAAAAAAATCAGTATAACTGAGTTACTTCCAATGCATCTAAATCTCATAACAGTTCATTTTGTTAAATAGGGAGCTTATCAAGTACTTTTTCTGCAAAAAAATTGCACTAATACCTAAAAAAAAAAAAATGCCATCTTTGCACATCTGAAACATTTAAATAGCATTCAGGATTGCATCCATATCCTGAATCATAAATTCTGGTACACAGGAAGCAAAGTCAAGTTTAACTGATTCCTTTCACCTACAAAACAGATGTTCAAGACTGGCTTTCCAAAAGACGAGTATCATTTTCGCAGAAGCCCCAGAAGATAATATGAGCTTTGTTTTTAAAAAGCAGAATGACTAAAAAAAAGCATTTTCCAGAGTTATGGCTACAGAGAGTGTGGCCACAGCTGACTCACCCTCCCTTTCCTGCTCAACTAAAGTTCAAATATTAAGCGCTGATTAAGAATCATGGGTGGAGCTATGATTTTGAAAAGATGTAGTGTTTCCAGGGCTGTGGAATAGGAAGAGAGACCAGAAGCAACTAGAAGATGGCAAAATTATCCTAAGTTTAGCTGGTTAGTGGAACATCAAAACAATTAAAAAGGAAAGATGATCATTAACACTTGTGGAATGAAGAAAAATAAGCCATTAAAGTCAACTGAATCCTTCAGTTGCCTGAATTTTAATGCCAAAGTTGCTGTACCACAGGGCAGGACTCAAAGCAGGGTGGTGGGAAGGCAGAAATCAGCTTCCCTGCTGAATACACACCCTGATTTTGGAGGGCTGATTCTCAGGGGAAAAGGTGTGCAATATATATATAGCTGGTTTGGGTTTTTCTCAAAAAACAGGACAAACTAGCTCCACAGTAGTCCCCATGTTCCTTTACAGTGGATGGAGAAGGGAAGAGAAGCTAGAATAGCTCAGGAGAAAGGAGCAGGGCAGGGAATACCTGTTCCTAAATGAAGTATTTGAGGGAATAGGGGGCTGCTGAGGGCCAAGGAGGCCATGCTCCTGCCCTTGCTAACAGATGACACTATGATGCAATAGAAAAGGTAGGATGACACCCAACACAAGGCAACTTTGTGCTTCATGGAATATTTGGCAATTTTTGAATGGGGCCAAATAACAGGCAGTCAATCAGCTAATCCACTGACATCATTTAATCAGTCAGTTGACCAGCTTGCCAACCCCCATACTGAAGTCCAGTTTCAGATGCAGATTATCAATACACTGGACTGGCTGGGATGATGAAGTTGGGGCTGGTCCTGCTTTGATCAGGGGGTTGGACTAGATGTGACCTCCTGAGGCCTCTTCCTACCCTCATTTTCTATGATTCCATGGATCAAGGCTTGCTTGTTTTAAGCAAAGTATTTGCATTACCAGGAAGTACCACTTTAATCACAGCAGTTATCAACTTGATTTTAGAGGAATTAGATAATCCTCAAGAGTCCATATTCTTTACTTCATGATATGCCGCTGCATTAGTATGAATATACATACAAATCAAATGAAAGCACCCAATATTGTAAAACACACTTCAATCCTTTAACTGATCACAACAGTATTCTGAAAGAAGCTATGAGGAGTTTAACAAACATAAAATACATTGTAAAGTTTGTATTTATTTGCAGTGGTCAAATGTGTCCAGAAAGAGAAACATTATGCTTATAAACTGCTAAGTATATTTTACTCAAATGGTACATTTCAAAGTGGACCTGTACCAGGAAGAGTGCCAGGGAAGAAAAAACACATTTACCAGTTTTGCTTGGTAAGTGACATTCAAGAATTTCATGGGTTTAATCACAAAGAAACTTCATTCTACTCAAGGGAGGGATAATTCAAAAATACATGTCAAAATGCCAACTCCAAGAAATGTATTTTGGTATGTATTTTGACAGCAAAATCAAGAACAGAAGTCAATTCCCTAAGGCAACAAAAGGTGACTTTAAAGGTGACCCAATTCTTTCAAATGAAAAAAAAGAAAAGAAAAGAATCCAAGTGTTTGGGATTTACATTTTAAAAAACAGAAAGAAAATTTTCTTCTCTCTCATTTTGCCTGGAAAGTTACAGGTGACTGGGGAATATTAACAAGGAAGTTACCAGCAGTACTTTTTAAATTTAAAGTTTTAAAAACACTTAAATCAACAGGTTAACATACTGGGGACAAGATCTACATTAAAACTACCCCACTGGGTTCTCCAAAGGACATCTCCATAAAACAGTAACCCAGCCGACAGTATTGTGGTTCAAAACATTTTTTAAATAATGGTTTTTCATATAAAAACCCACTGCTTGCTTTCTTCTAATCCAAATCCAAGTGCTCTTTTCTTATCTTCAGTAATTAAAGCAAGTCTGCCTGACAGCAGAAAAGACACTGTATACCATCAACTTAAACCAAGATTATAATCCTTACGATAGTGAAGGCCAGTCACTCACTGAATGGTATCACTTCCAGCTATGAGTCACACTTCTGTTTATTATGAGAAACAAAACCAATTGGAGAGCGCTCCGTTCCAGCTATATTAACACCCACTTACTTTCCCTACTAACTGTTTTGAGACGCAAAAATATCCAACACTGGAGGGGAAAGGGCAATTTACTTATGAACTAATTGCAAACAACATTGACAGTGAAGGAAAACCTCAACTAACCAGATAAGCTTCCACTGCCTATGTAATGAACAAAGCTTCCCATAAAAACATTTAACACAACTCTAAAATATTGCCCATTTTTAGCCTGTCTGCTCATAGTGCACCACTGTCAACACAGCAACACGACAGGTAGGAAGGCGGCACAACAGGGATGCACCTTATAGGCTAATGAGTCAGTTTATAAGGCAGTGGTTCTTGATCTTGCATCCCTTAGAAAATTCCAGCTCTTTACTTTCACTTTTTTGCCTTTAAAAAAATTAATAGAGCAGTAATTCTGCAGGAAAGAATTCAGAAAGATTACAACTATGGATTTTTATTTTAACTCTTGGGGCTTATCTTGTGGATCATGTTTGTAAACCTAACACTGCTAACATCATGTGGTGCCATCCAGTACCCCTGAAAGGATCTCAAGCCACACCACCCCGGTTGAGAATCAGTGCTATTAAGGTGCCACCGTGCCCTGACTTCTGCCTATCTTCAGACTAACACAGCTAATTGCCTCTTTCCATTTGTATAGATTCCCACCACTGGGATGTTGCTAACCACATGCCTTCTCCTTGTTCAAGCACATCCTTAATGCCCAATATTTTCATGGAACCACACTTCTCTGAATTATCAGCACTTTTAGCGTGGACCTTGATGCTGTGAAAAAGCTCATTTTTCAGAACAGATACTGCCATTTTTTAATAAACTGGTGACAACAGGTTTCCGGCCCCCCACACACACATTTTCTCTCTCCCCACCTCATAACTGGTCCCACAATTCAGTCTTTTTGATGCACGTATCCAGTTTAATGCCACCCCTGCTGCTCGTCATGCCACAAAAGAAATGCAGTAAGAGGCTGAACGACATTTCCACACTAACAGCCCCGAAGTCATTTCAGTACAGGGAAAATCTTTACTAATCTGTAACCAAGAGGAGGAGCTGATTTGTGTACAAGTGATTTGCCAGGAAAGGGCAATAGTGATGGAGCCATTCTCTTCGGCACAGAGCAGAGGAGGCCGTCTTATTTAATCTCTCCCTGTGGCAGCATCAATGAGCAGCACGGAACACAAGAACAGCTCTTGGAGGAGCCAAGCAGTGTGTCAGCAGCCTTTCAAAAGGCTCCCCACTCTCCAGCGTCTCCTTAACAGCTGTCTCAGCAACACTAGGAAACAGACTAGTGATCCAGAACCAGCATCTAGAGCGCCCTGTTTTATAGCTTCAGATGGGGGAGGTGCATACTCAGCAGCACAGCATTCTGGCAAAGGCCTCCTATATACAGCCACGCTCCATGCTGGGCCCAGCATTATCCTGCAGACCCGTGTTGGATAAATCACACTTCTAGAAGTTAGTTTTAATAATGCGGGCGTAACCAAAGCATGAATTAATGACATGCCCCTGCATTAGACGTTCATAGCCTGGATGACACATGCTACTGGGAAAGAGGGACCTATGGCCTGACCCAGTAAATGGCAGTTATGTTCTACAGACATCTTTATTCTCTTTCAAAATGTCTTGAAGCTCCTTCCCTCAAGCTTGCAAAATTGGTCTTTAAATGATTCTCAGGTTCTGCAAGACTTTCCAGAAGTTTGTTTTAAGAAATTATCAGCTTTCCCAGGAAGTCTCTGTGTTGGTTGTTTTAAAGCCTCAGAAGACAGAAAGATCTTTTACCTTGGCAGATGTCTGATAATAAAGTTATGATTTACCTTGTGGCCAGAACAAGTCATTTGTCCCAAATATGCCCTATTCTGTAAGGATTTGTTTGAACTGACTGAAAGCAGAAAGCAAATGAAAGTCAGTTTTGAGGGAGAGCCTAACTTGTTCACTGCAACAAAATTAAAAGAGGCTAAACTGTTTTTTCTATCATTCCAAACCTCAACACTCTCCCTCGTCTCCTGTGCAACGGGACAGTATGCCAGGGGCCCTTTCTACTTGTCCCTGTTCTCCGGAGGGCACTGATCAGCATGCCTCCCTTCCTGATTAGTGCACAGTCCGTATCAAACCATCTTTTGTGTATTGTTTCTAGTTCCATGATAAGTCCTTGACAAGTAACTTCTTTGCCTTTGCAGGGATTCAGGCACTGAAAGAAAATTAACAATAGCAACTCAATTCACTCAAAAGTAGGTGGAATAATGATCTCCTCCAAAGATCTTAACAGGCACATGACAAACAGTAACAGGCCTGACAATGAACTGCATATTCCCTTACCCGTAAGGCTGTTTCTCCAGTCTTCTACACTAGTTACACTTCTAGTACTTTTCAAATTACTCCTGCTTTGCATTTGCCCTTTAGTTTTAAATATTTCCCTTGCTATAGTGGCAGCTGACACTGCCTACAGTCCCTGCTCAGAAGAAATTACAAATCTCAGACACTCCTCAGATTTCTCTATTGAGAATGACTTTCTTTGGAGCTGAAGAGGACTTAATTTGCAATATGGAAATAGTTATTCGGCAATGAAGGTGGAATTTGAGCAATGTAAATCTCTCATCTCAGGTAATAGTAGAAAAGGGAGAACACCTGCTCACTCAATCCATCTATAGTTCCTTTCAGCAGTCAAAACTACCTCCCCACACTACAGTATGGAATACTTCTACACTGGGCCCCTGGGTCAGCCTATTATTATTACTACTCATATGTAAATGTTTTCCAATCAGAAATAAGACGATAAAGATAGTTAAATAAAGGACTTCTTATTCCATATATTTTCTCTCTGTGGAACTCCAACTGTCCAAATTTCTAATGGTTGATTTAGATTTATTGCTATACACTACGTATGAAGAAAAGATGCATTTTTTTCAATATTTTTTAGGCCAAGGTAAAAATTCCATGAAGACTTCATATTTCAATTTCTGCCCAATTAAAATTCATGCTGGAACAAGAAAAGATAGGCTTCTGACTACTTCTAAAGTATGACCAAGGCCAAAGACATGTGATTACTATACGACAGTTTTAAGAAAAAACAACTAACTGTCAGGGGAAAAAAAATGAAGACCTAATCAAAGGAAAAGTATATGAATGATTTTATCATCTGGGTATACTGCAAATATTCATACATTTTTATGCAGATTTTGTTTAGCTAGCAAAGAACACCACAAAGTTTTATTCTATGCACAACTTGTGCTTGAAGAACACATTTCCTAAGTGAGCCAAGAGAGGCTGAAAGGACACGAAGGCAGAACAGGGCAGATTATTTGCCTTCCCTGCTTGCACGTCTGCTTTTTCCTTAAATTTTATACGGTAAAACAGAAAAACTGCAGGGATTAGAACATAGCTGCATATATTCCTTAAAAGTAAAGCTGACCTGCTGAACTAGCAAAGTGTCTAATACCTTTACGCCACCCCATCCCAGCACAGGGGAGGAAAAATTATGCTGTTGCAATAAGTTGCTCAAGAGTCTCCAGAGTAGCCACTGATTTGGGGTATGTCTGCACTGCAGAGGTAGCTTAGGCTAGGACTTGGGTGCTGCCCCCTCCCTTATTCAAATACAAAAACCACACACCTGAATTTGGTGGTACTGTAAACCCAAGCTACCTGGCTTGGCTTTGGACAAAGCCTAGAACTCAAGGACTGTTTATTTCAGGAGAGAGCCACCCCTTTTTTAACTAGGATGTAGGGTTAATCACTGGAGTGCTGACAGCCCTCCCAAACCTTCCCACAACTTCTCCCCCTGCCCAGGACAGATGCTCTCACTGGGAAATAATCAACACCTTAGTTTCTTGCAGGACCAAGCACCATGCAGTGTGTCCATGAATGCCCCAGCAATACAAGGTGAATGTGCTATTAATGAGGACACAATAACTCAGGCCCAACTACAGTGGGGCTGCTCACACCCAGATGTGAGTGCCAGTCTCCCAAGCTAACCCTGCTGTGAAAATGTATCCTTGGTGTTTGTCAGGGGAACAGAGATACTAGTTTAATTAGCCTGTGTGAGTGATGGCAGATGACAGCTCCTGCAAAATGCGGAGCTGCCCTAGTCAAAGAAAGGAGCTAATGAGGTTTATTTCAACCAGAAGACGCTGCGCGGCCGACAAGAAAAAAAAATGTGGTTTCCTGGCACTTCAGTATATGGATCTTAAAGGTAACTCATTCTCCAGAAGGTAAGTATCAGTGCACATAATAGAAGTTAACAAAGAAAGGACTGTGCTACAGAAAGTATATACAAGCACTCAGATAACAGCCAAGCCAATTCCTTCATTCCATTCAGATATTTTTATTTAACATCCACCGTACGCTCTGCACAGAGATTGCTATTTCATGGAAAGACTGAAACAGGCAGAAATGTAACCAGCCTCACAACATTCTCCTGCAAACTTCAGCAAAGTTTTTCTTACATATTTAAAATAAAATGACTAACTTTAGGCAGTAGCTGGTTGGTAACAGTTTGCTATTACACGGGTCTTGCTTTGGCAGAACTGGAGGAAAATAACGTGACACCAATCGTTAATGCTATACAATGAAGGCAGAGGGAATCTAAGCTCTGAAAGCCTTTCAATTCTAATAGAAGCACTTTCATGTTCCTGCTCAAAGCAGTGAGAAGTCTGCTCAGGGGGACAGCCAGTATTTGTCAGTTCTCCTAAGTTTTGCATCTCACTGAAAAGTAATGAGATAAGTAAAGCCCAAATAACCGAGCAGGGCATACTTAGTTCAAAATACTGTATGAAACCCATGAAACTGGCTTCTAAAAATAAAACAGCTTTAGCAAGCAGGACAGCAGATCGAAAGATCTCTTTATGTTGAATGATGAAGTCATACTTGCTAGACATTTTTGAAAGGGGTCACTGCCTAACAACTCTTTTCAGACATGGTTGCTACTGGTACAGTCCTACTCCCAGTGCAAATAGGGGCTTAAGTTATGACTGAGATTTCTGAAGCTTGTTTGATGCAGGCAATTAACTCCCAACGATGTTCGAAGAGACCTGGATGCCTAAGCTCTAGTCTTTCAAAAGCATGATGTAAAACCATGAAGAAATCTCTTCAGTCCCCCCCCAGAGCAAGACCTATTGATCCCCATTTCTAGGGAGTTTTGTCCAGCAGTATTTTAGTAAAGAAAGTGTAATGGTCCCATGCATTATGATTAGTACAGACAGCCTGACATTAGACAAACCTGCACAAAGAAAGAAGGAAGAGCCATTTTAAAATACTTCCTTACTTTTTCTACATAAAGACTTTTGCTAACATATCCTACCAGTTCTGCCCCTAAATAGCAGCAACAGTCAGAAGACGAGTGATGAAAAATGTTAGATGGAAAAAATCCTAGACAAGGCTAAGAAATTCCCTATATTTATAAAGCTAAATGTTATCAAACAGCAAATACAATGACTGCCACCAACAAAGAATGTGTTCATGTTTATTACTAACAAATCCATTTTTGTAAACGTCTGGTGGTTTGGAGAGATTAAACCTTCAATCTGACCTTTAGACTAGGAGTTTTGAGACAAGACAGTCTTATGATTTACCACTAGACTTATCAGTGACTCAGAGATACCTCCTAAAACTTTATAAATAAAAGAAGAGCCTTCATGACTACTACTATAACACTTAGATTATAATGCATTGTCACCTAAACACTGAAAAAAAAAAATCACTCATCTATATCACTGCCACTTGTGAAATTATTTCAGTCCCTAGCATTTAAGCCCCACTTAGCTTTGGGTAAAACTGTTCTAAAAATCACCTGAAGTGGGAGAAGGAAGACAAAATACTTTGCATTGTTCAGCCCAGGGTCACCGAATGAATATGTAGCACCTTTAATGGTGTCCAAAGGAAGCATATCTTATGGACGATACACAAAAAATACAGCACCATTAAGAAACGCACAATTCAACTGATCATGCATCCATACAACATATGTGGCTTTATACTGAACATACAGATGCCAGTGCCAAATATTTATTTCAGAACTGAAAAGAATACTCAGTCCTGCCATAAAGTCCTAGGGCAGTGTTCCTTGACTTTTTTTTTTTTTAAAAACATAAGGCTCCCCTTGGAAAATGCCAGCTCTTAACTTTCACTTTTTTCTTGAGTTCAGAGAAAAAGAAACAATTCTGCTGCAAATAACTCAGAAGATCACAATAGATCAGGATGTTTCTGACATAGGGGATTCATAGCTGAAATCTCTGGGTTTATCTGGTGCATAAGATGTAGGCATCTGCACGCCTAACGGTGCTAATATTGCATAGCACCACAGAATCTGCAACACCCTGGTTGAGAATCACTGGCCTAGGGGCAGCATCAGAATCCTAGGAGCTTTTGGACTATCCCCCCAGAACTAAGAGAAAAATGTACATAGCATCTTTAGTATACAGTGCTCAGTACCTTACTGGGCCTAACTATACACTAGAACATGGAAATCCACACAGAATTATACAGCAGGTGCTTGTCTACCTCCAATTTTGGATGGAATAACAATGGCTCAAAGAATTGGAGCTAGACTGTTTTCAGAGGTGACAGATGACAGACCAAGGAGCAACGGGCTTAAGTTGCAGCAAGGGAGTTTTAGGTTGGATATTAGGAAAAACTTCTCACTAGGAAGATGGTTAAGCACTGGAACACATTACCTAGAGAGGTGGTGGCGGTGGCATCTCCATCCCTGGAGGTTTTTAAGGCCCAGACTGACAAAGCCTTGGCTGGAATGATGTAGCTGGTCCTGCTTTGAGCAAGGGGGTTGTGACCGCCAACCCTAATTTTCTACAATTTCTATGACGAACTGCACTGGAGGTAAGTGTTCACATGACACGCTTTGAAATATATTTTTGAAGTGATTTAATGAATGCTATTGCTTTCATCAAATCCAAGAGGTTGCTGGTTGTTTTGCTGTGAGGGGCCCTGAAAAAAGACCCCAACTATATCTTCCTACACCATCAAATCAATAGCAAACAGACTTTAAACTGCGTTATGGAATGGAAATATTCAGAGGTATACACCTCCGGTGGACACCGTCTTGTACTGTAACGTATCAGCGCATGACAATCAATTCTGAAGCTATCTGAAAGTCAAACGTTTATGGAGAGGTATACCGCCTTTCATCCTGACAGCGGCAGTGATTTAACAATATCATACACAACCCAGCTGCAGTTTTCCCAACCGAAACATATGATTTATGAACACAACCCATGATTTGACTGCGTATAAGGGACAGCTTTTCCACAGCCGAGGCCACCTTGAGATTTCATTCAATCCTGATGTTACAATGATACACTTCTGCCTTCCTCCCGCTGCTCCGGGACATCCCAAGCTCCCCGGCAAGATGCTCGTTCACACGCAGTCACTCAGGGAAATGCTTCACAAGAAACTTTCTAAAGCTACATTTGGACTCGAGCAGTTTCCTCAGCATCTCGACCCCCACAATTTGACTGGACCATTTTCTTCTCAGATAAGCCCGTCCTCCATGCCTCGTTACTGGCTTTCCGTTGGGGTCCCCCCGAGACGGCTCATCAATAACCCACCAGAAACTATCGAGTGGTGACATCCAAGTCCTTTTCACCTTAAATAACCGACGGACAGGAGATACGGGCGATTGAGGCGAGGGGATACCACGGAAGCAGTTTAATTACATCTGAACCTATTTCCCTCAGGCGCCCACCTCCGCCCCACACGCAGTCCTGGGGGTCTCCCGCGGACGAGGCTCCCCCCCTCACCACGGCCTTCTGCTCCCTTCCTCCTCTCCACTGCGGCCTGCACCTTCCCCGCCAACGTCCCTTTTCCCGCACCCGCCGGAGGGGAGTGGTGGGGGGCTGAGGCCTCCAGGCACGGGCTGCAGAGGAGCCGGACACAGCCCCGGCCCCGGCTCACCTCGTCCTCCTTGTGGTTGCGGATGCCGCGCACCAGGTCCTGCAGGTTTTTGTCGAACATGCGGTCGATGCTGCCCTTCACCATCTTCAGCGCCATCGCGGCGGCGACGGCGCCGGGGCCTGCTCTCGGGCGGGGGGAGCCGGGCCCGGCCGGGGGGTGCTGCTGTCGGGTGTCTGCAAGCGGGGCGCTCACATCCCGGGCGCCGCCAGACGGCCCGAGCCCGCAGGGCGGTGGGGAACCAGGGGGCGGCAGCGGGGGGGACCGCTAAAGCTAGCTGCAAGCTCCGCTCGGCCTCCAAACCCGACAAAATGGCGGCCGGTCAGCTGAGGCCTCAGCCCCGCCCCCAGCTCTGGCCACGCCCACTCCGCCCATGCCCCGTCAGCCTCTTAGCCGGCCTCCACCCCCTGCGCCCTAGCCCCGCCCCTCACCTTCTAGCCCCGCCCCTTTTACGTAGCCAGGCGCCACTGTTCCCTCTAGCTCGTAGCCCCGCCCCCTCAGAAATCTGGCTTCACGCGTCACGTGGCCGCCGGCGCCCGCAGGGGGGCACGTGATCGCTTGGAGGAACGCCCCGGCTTACGTAGCTGGGGTTGTGCTCACGTGACACCAGGGTTGTGGCGCGAAGCCGCAGGTCTGGGGCAGCGTTATCGTGCAGACGTGCGGGTGGCGCGTCCTCCTCAGCACGGGGATGGGAGAGCTAGGGAAGGGCCCTAAGGAGCAGGAGCGCTGCCCAGGCGCTTCCTGAGGAGAGACGGGCAGGGCTGGGCCTGTTCCCCTTGAGAACAGAGACACTGGAAGAGGACATGAGGGGCTTACAACAGTGGCTTCCTTCCAAGCCAGTCCTGCCAAAAGATTTTGGAAATATCTGAAGCCCCGTGTTGGGGTGGGTGGAGGATGTTTGCCAGTAGTAGGGCCACTTATGGCTCTGGACTGCCTCATGGATTTGGACTTGATTTGGCTTGGTATATGAAAAAAATTCTTAAAAAAAGTTCCCAAACTGAGGGTCACGACCCCGAATTCGGTGGCAACATCAGCAGATGGGGCAGTGGGTTGGGAGTGAAGGGGTCATAAATGGGGTCATCTGAGGAAAAGCTTGGGCAGTACTGGCTTCTCACATGGAATCATAGAAAAAGAGCTGGAAGAGATGTCAAGAGGTCACATCTGCTCCAGCCCCCTGCTCAAAGCAGGACCAGTCCCAACTGTGTCATCCCAGACAAGGCTTTGTGTAGCCGGGTCTTCAAAACCTCCAAGGATGGAGACTCCCATCACTTCTCCAGTGTTTCACTTTCCTAGTGAGAGAGTTTTTTCCTAATATCCAACCTAAATCTCCCTTGCTGCAACTTGAGCCTGTTGCTCCTTGGTCTGTCATCTGCCACCACAGAACAGTCCGGCTCCATCCAATTTGGACCTCCCCTTCAGGGAGTTGAAGGCTGCTATTAAATCCCCCCTCAGTCTTGTCTTCTCTGATCTAAATAAGCCCAGTTCCCTCAGCCTCTCCTCAGAAGTCATATCTCCGAGGCCCCCAAAACATTTTTGTTGCCCTTTGCTGGACTGTCTCCAATTTGTCCACATGCTTTTTGCAGTGGGGGGCCCAAAACTGGGCACAGGACTCCAGATACGGCCTCACCAGTGCTGAATAAAGGAGAATAATCACTTCGCAAACATAACAGTGAAGAGAAAGTTCATAGGGATTTAAAATTGATTCTCTCCCAAGACAAGAGCAAAGAATCACAACACAGAAGAGGAAGCAGTCCATTTCAAATGAACACAAGGCAGAAATTTTTCCACCCAGCGTGTCATTAAAGGGGGGAACCCGTTGCCATTAGATGTGGTAGAAGTTGACCATTGAGCCAGATTCTATATGGACTTGGGCGCATTCTTGGAGGAAAGGGGCATTAGTCGCTATTGATGGGTATGACCTCTGAATCATAACTTCCTAGACCCTAAATGCTGGAGGCTGCAACTGAGACAGGAACCGTGGGAAAAACCCGTAGTCAGGTGCAGACAAAACTCTTGGGCTAAAGGCGATATCTTTTATTAGACCAACTAAATAGTAGCAAAAAAAAATTCTTTGCAAGCTCTTGGGTCCAAACATCCTTCGTCAGGCAGAGGGTAACAGTTCTCCCAGGTAGAAAAGAAACTTCATCTGCACAGGGGAGGTAAAGGATGGTGTGGTTCCCCTGGCTTTCAAAGACCATTGTTTTAAAAAGTTGCTGTGTGAATATGCAGGTTAGCCAGGGACAAAGCTCCATCAGGTTTCTGCCCTGAAGGTGTCCGATGTCAGGCGGGGAGTTGAATTCTGCTTATTTCCTGTATAGCAATGGAGTTTACATTTCACTGTCCCTTTCAGCATCTCTTCTTTGCTGCTGTTGACGCAGGAGACTGGGCTAGATGGACCTATGGTCCCATGCGCTGCATATTTGACAACCCCTCTCCCAGTAAAGGATTACTCTTACCCCCTTTCAAGTCAAAAGAAAAGCTCATATTTATTTGAATGGGTGAGGAACCAGCCTTGGAGGATTGTGAAGGCTCTTGGTTGGAAGAGAATCTGTAGTGAATCCTCTAGGATGGTGCTTCTCAACAAGGTGCTACTAGATGTTTTAAAGGGTGCTGTGAGGAGATAAGTGAGGTGTTAGGAGATGAGCAGATAATTAAGCAGATAAGCACAGGCTCAGGCTTGTCCCTGCCTGGATGATCCCCACCTCCCCCAATCCTCACTGTCAGATCCCTCTGCAAGGAGGTAAGCCCTGTAATCTGTAAATTACTTTTTGAAATTCACTCAATTCACAAAAGTTATAGCGGGGTGCTTCAAGTCCAGTGAGGGCTGGCTCAAGTTCAAAAATGCCGAGAACCACTGCTTGAGGAAAATCAGAATTCACATTCCTTAAGAACGTGACCTGAAGAAGAATACATTGTATTCAAAAGGGTTTCTAAGTCTGTGCTAACCGTACAGCTGGTTCAGTGAAAGATACCAGCCCCAAAAATCCATTCCTGCTATTCCTAATATTTAACAATGATGGGAATAAAATAGACCCAGTGTTTCTTTGGTTGTGTAGATCACAGTTAAACATATAAACTGCAGACTGCACAATTTAGGTGCAGAACTCAATCTGGGTTTCAAACGCCCCAAACTTTGGGGACCTAGGGGATTTGGTTCCTGTCAGAATTGGGCCATGGACTTTCCTATTTGCTTCAGCCCGTTCTGAAGATGAGAGCCAGAACCAAAATCTCAGAGCCCTCTATCTCCATACTTTGGAGAGCTTAAAATCTGCTTGGGAACAGCCTTAATTAAGATGCTAATCCTAACTGTAATCATTGTTATTTGTCAACATCCAAGGACCTTCCCCTTCGCAGCTCTGGGTCACATTGTACCCATCTAATGTTAGCGCCAACGTTATGTTATAAATAATGTCACCTTCTGATTTTGCCGACATAAATTTCTAGCAAGCATTCTCTGGAGATAAATGCAAAGTGTTAATGTCAGTACAGTATCTCCTCCTACCTCCCTCCCATCTTTTTCATACTTCAGTTACAGGTTCCAGTATGAGCAATTCAACATTTGTAGGAAGACTCTGAGTCTTGCAGTTATAACTCAATGGAAAAAGATACCAAATGCATAATGAGTCCTGGTTTTCTATTTCTCAGGATAATGGGAACATCAAAAGCCATGACAATTATAAACCATTAATTTTCTGATAGAGATGGGCCTGACTTAGTGAATTTAGATCCCAATCCAGTTTCTTTCCCAAGTTCAAGAACATATGGCCTTCATCTTTTGGTTCAAGGCCATATGTTATATTGTGTATGTAGTATGAAAATTCCACCTTGAAGATCAGATTGGATCTTAGCTTTAATTTAAATTAAACTCCAGTCTTTAGCCAATAAATAAATAACGTTCAGTTAACTACAAGAGGCAAATTATCCTGGCCTCTTGCCTATTGCTTGGACACATATAACATCACTCTGACACTACCACTGAGTTAACAAAGTAGTTTGAGCAAATAACTCATATATGATTTATTAAAACAAAGGATCAGATAAATTAGAAATAAGAAATTCACATAAGAAAAGGCTGATGAGGTCCCATCTGGATTGGTTTGCAATATTTCAAATGTTGCTATTTTGATTTAGAAGCGGGGAGGGGAGGGGAATAGATACAGCTTCTGCTATAGTTTTCCCCATGTTTTGCCCCATAGTCCTGTATAATCCCTCTGTTCATCCAGTTCAAAATGATTCTCTATACTTTCCTATCTGGACCTTTCTCCAGTCTAGCTTAAAATGGACCAGATGACTTTATCAGTTATGTAAATTGATATCCCCACGTAACCTGATCTGCAGGAAAGAACATGAAAGCAGCAATATTAGGATTGAAGGTCAAAATGTGATTTTCCACAAAAGCTGCATTAGGGCTGTCATCCAACAAACCACTTAAACATGTGAGCAACTTTAGCAATGCAAGCAGACCCATAGCAGACAATAGGATTGCTCCCCTGGTTAGAGATACACACATTCTTAAGTGCTTTGCTGGTCCAGTGCCTAATTCTTTTGATAGACCCTATTGAAAAATGTGTTGTATGATCACCATGACATAGTTAATTTCTAAAAGTCTGCTGCTTCTAGGAACAGTGAGTGTTCAACTCTCTAAGGCAGCTGACACGTGGCAGATGTTAGTCTCACAGCTTACCCGGTACTGGAAGGTGCTCGGGTATTACAATGAGGAGTGCAGTATGCAAACTAGAAGAGAAGAGGTGATGGGACCTAGCACTAACCAAAGAGAATTTCATTAACTCTTGTGGGCTCAGGGAGACATGCTGCTGTTACACAGGTGTCAGTCTTGGATAGAAGGGTTAAAAGAGGAAATAGTACAAGTAGGACTTGGCTGAGGAGAGCAGACCTACAGCTGGGCCAAGGAACTGTCAGACAGTCAGAGTCCCCCTGAAGAAAGGCATGCCAGGTGTAGGACTGCTGCTGTTTTGAGTGGCTGCTGTCTGTCGGAGCCTCTCCTTGAGCAAAGCAATTCTCTGTGAAAGGTAGGCCAGCTTTTGAGACTCCTCTCCTTTTGTTTTGTTCCTGGGGATTTGCCTCTGGTTGGACTGAATGACATCGGTCCTAAGGGGGTGATAGGTAAACCCCGCTTGTCTCTCTGCTTCACACAGCTGGCTTGGTAATTGTTTGCCATGAGACCTGGGGTGATGCAGGTCATATTGAACTTGCCTGCTGCTTGGGGATGGTCTATCTCAGGGGTGGGCAGTTATTTTGGGCGGAGGGCCACTTACCAAGTTTTGGCAATCTGTCGAGGGCCACATTTCCCTCTCCGGCACAAGGAAGCAGGAACAGCCCCATGGTCCCAGGCCAGAGGCCTCCACTAGGCAGGGGCTTCTGTTTGGGGGGCAGAGCTAGATGGGCCTTGCTGCTGGGTCCTGCTGCCGGCTTCCCTTGTGTCCTACTGCCCTAGGCTCCTGTCATCTTTGACAAGCAGCCAGGAGCAAATAAACGTTACATTTTCTAAATTTTTTAGGGGCCCCTGGGGCCACATAGAATGGCCTGGTGGGCTGGATCCAGCCCTCGGGCAGTATTTTGCCCACCCCGGTATATCTGCATCCCTAAAGTCTGCTGCACCCTAACTCTCAACTACCATCTGCTACTTTAGTTTTATCTAATACTGCTATAAACTGGGGAGGGGTCATCTCCTGCACATGAAGAAACTGAGGCCTGGAGACCAAGAGGTAGAACCACAAAGGGACAGATGTGCATGAGTCACAGTGCCTAACAGCAGAGAAAGAACTGGCCCCCTTGGGTTGTTGCATGGCTAAGCCCATCTCCATTTTTATGAGTCGTACAGGAATAGACACAGATTTGCTGGTCTGCAAGAGACTGTGCAATAGGTTCTCATCCTAAAGGGGACAGAAGCAAAGACTTAGCTCTCTGAGATACTCCACCCCTACACCAGTGTAAATGAGATCTGAATATGGCTCAGTACATATTAGTAAGGAACAAACATGTTGAAAGCATTTTGTTCCTCGGGACAGCCTACTTCTTCAACCATTACTCACTGGACCAGCTCAATTTTTGAAGAAAGCTATACAGGCCCTTATCTTGGGTGGGGAAGGATCATTTACATAAGGAAAAGGGTGCCAGGGTGCAGTTTAATTTCTCTGAACAAACAATCACTTGCTAAACTGCTCCAATACACACAGAGATGACCTTTACAAAACTGATTTCTTGTTATAAATAACCTCACCCCTGTCCCAGCCAATATGAAGGGAACTGAGCTTTGAAAGAGAGAACAAGGGCCTGTGGTTTGAAAAGGGCTTTGTCAGGATGGGAGGTCACACTCTACAGCAGCATGAGCTTGTCTTCAGAGTGGAAGAAATGTTGACATATCTCAGAGGGACAGGTTTTTTTGCAGGTGAAAGGATTAAAGGTCACCTGATGAAAGGTGTAAGAGCAAAATATAGGTAAAAGAATTGTATAATTCAGCATCCAAGGCCCAAGGTCAAGATGCAGTGGGGAGGTTCATGCATTTGGCATTGTGCTCCTCAGTCATCATGAGACAGCTTTTGTGACTTTACCAGCAGAAATCAGGGGTGTGAGTTGGCAGATTTTCAAGTGCTCAGCGCCAGAATTTCAGACGTGCGGCTGCCATACAGACACTAAAACAAGCAGCCAGATTTTTATACTGCTCAGCATTTTGTTTGCTGGGCTATCGCCAAAATTAGGTCTTCATTGATTGCAGCGTGGGATGGGGAATCAGAGAAGCCTGTGCTGCTCCCAGCTCCTGCAGGCAGGCTTCTCCAGTAGTTACAGCATGTAACTGGGAGTCAGAACTCGTGGGTCCTGATCCCAGTTCTGCTGCTGACTCACTGAGTCACTCTAGGAATATTGGTTCATGATCTCATATCTTGCTTTCATCGGGTGCACAACAGAGTAATGAGCTAACCTCACTGCTAATTGAATTGCTTTGCTCTTGTGAAGCTGCTATAGCCAGGGAGACACCAAAGGGCTGCATGAGTCTCCACTCATTCAGTTCAAGGCTGAGTCTCTGCCCTGAAGATGGGATGCTGAGGAGGGAGAGGCCAGAGTAGACCATACCGTCCCCATACCAACTGGATGGGACATGTAGAGGAAAACAAGCCAGTAGATGACAGCAGTACATGGAACATGACAGATTTCTCCCTCAGTGATTTGTAGAGGAGAGGGAACAGCTTAAAAGAGATGCCTGACCTTGGCAAACCCAAAGCCCTCTAGCCTCCAAGAACTGCAGGAGGGGGCACAGTGGAGGTCTGCCTCTAAATCTGGCTTCTTCCACACCCCATGTCCAAATGCTGCCATATGTTAAGTCATGAGATGGGATTTAGGACTAGCGTATAAAGGACTGACATGACAACTCATTCGATAAACGACAGAAGGGCTTTATTTACTACAACTATTTCCTAAATAATGAACCTAAAGCAAAGTGCAGTCCAGTATATTTAGCTGTAAAAGTGATAGTATCTCACCAATGCAGGCAAAGAGGCAGCCTCGGTCTTGTCAGCTTCTCAAGGCATGGATCCATTCACCAGAAGATCAGCCGGGCGCAGTAGCGGTTCTTGTCAGAATGATTTCTCATTCTTCAAGCGTGCCCTGTTATCTGCTTCGTTCTTCTTTTATACCCTTTCGCCCAGCATCTTCAAAGCGTTTAAAGAGAGAAACCCGAGCAATAATTAACAGGAAAAGCCTGTTACTCAAACTTCATTATTGGTTATCAGAAAGTCCCAATTTTGATTGAATTATCTTCCTCAGTAACAGGAGGTTATCAATCTCTACTGAGCTGGAATGTATCAAGAAACTGATTTAACAACCAGGAAAAATACAAAGTTTCGAGGAGTTGTCCTTGGAAGTTCAGGAGAACCACTGAAGCAAAGCAAAAGTAAATCAGGAGACACCTATCATAACCCCATGGAGAATGTCTCCTCCTGCACATAAACGTGCATTAATTGTGAAAACAAATCTTTTACTATAATCGTTAATCAAGGAGAGACATTCCACACAGTCATATACCGGACACATAGGTATAGTTAGGTAAGCTGGAAGTGATGCCTCATTACTTCTTTTCAGAAGGTCCAGCTGCAAACTTACATACTCTTGCACTATGCAGTTGTCATCAATATTTTGTATTTTAACTTTTGTGAGTAGGCCCAGCTCAGCATAAGCTTCCCAGTCATCACATACCAGCACAGGACCCATCACTACTGTCCACAACCAGATTTTCACCAGCAGATATAAATGCCTACCAGCCATTTCCAGCTACCTTGAAGTCATTTTGTGCTGCCTTCTTTAGTGGGTCCAAGAACTGGGCTATAAGTGAACCATCTTTTTTACTTCCACCAATGGTGGTTGGTAAATCAGCCCCAGCAGGAGAGTAAGCTAAACAGGTACCCACACCCAGTGCTTGCTTTCTTCAGAGGACATGGGTTGGAACAGCAGTTCACAGAGCAACCAGGCGGAAGAAGCTTTTCTATCAGTTCAAGCTGCAAGAAACTCAGTTTTTCTTCAACATAGCCATAGAAGAGGTAACCTCCCCACTATCAGGTTGAGCCCTGGTAGCCCTGCCTTGCTGGGCTATGACATCATGGGGTTTCAAGGTGAAGTGGGATTACGGGACAGCTCATTACTCACAAACAGCATTTGAGCCCCCGCACAGAATCCTGGCCCCACTTGTGGTTTCTCTTATTGCACTGTAAAGGCCCATCGTTCTCTGTCCTGGTTGCAGTGACTTGCTGCAGGGACCTCAGCTGTGTTCTGGGGGTTTCTCCTCTCGGCCGTTCCTGGTTCAGAGCCACCTGTGGGTGTATGGCCCACTTTTGGTTTGATACCCTTCAGAGCCCTGTAATGCCCTAACCTGTTGACCCTAGAGCCCAGCCCAACTTTTTCTGCTAGTGCAGGTGCAGCGAGCAGGAGGGGGTGTGTCCAAAGAAGCAGTCTGCAGCTTTGGGGAACAAATTAAACAATGGCATCCATTTCTTCCCCATCAAAAAGCAGGGAGTCTGGAATCTGCAGTGAAGGCCAGCTTCCCACTGGAGCCTAATGCCCTAACCAGGAGTGACAGTGGACAGGTGCCCTTGAGCAGTGCGACTGCCCTTGTTTCACACTTTCCACTGGAAGCTGAAACTGCATGCAGAGCAGTGAGCAAGAGGCAGAAGGTGCCACGGCTCTTCACCAAGCCCCGGAGCTCCAGATACTCAGACTTAGAAGATTCTTCCTTTAATACTCAATATCTGACTCCGGTCTGAGACCCTCACCCTGTACAGCCTCCCCCCATATTCTAGCCTTTGGCCCCTCAGTCCTAACCTGCAACCATTCACCTCAACCCCCAAAGCTCAAGGCCAGGTTTTTTTTAGCCAAAGGTCTTTATTGCAGGCAGAGAACTTCCTAAAAGTCTCCGCTCAGCCAGGTTTGAATGGAGAGGGAGAAAAGAGGCCACATAAAGGAGATGAAGCCATACCAAAGCCCAGGATCTATATTTTGAAGATACTTATATCAGGACCTGTACTGCATGGCTCATACTACTAGAGGTAGCTTCTCCATTGACAAATTCCTCATCAATCATCACCTAGGGTGGATGTGGGATTGTACGTCTGCCCTCTAGCGGGGATTTCTGTAAAAAAGCAATGCTGGCTTGCTTTCTGGTACAGCCTGAGAAGCAGATGTGACTGCATCTCAATTTTGTCCTGCAGCCCTTGGTGAAGGGGCTGGCACTGGATAAGCTTTCTCTGGCATCTGCTGCAGCCCCTGCAATAACCTGGCATAAGAATTTCCCACGAGCGTTTTCCGTAGAGCAGAGGGAACCAGTCTCAGACGCATCGGGGTAGGAGGAAATAGGCAGGGCTTGATTCTGCCGCCTTCATGTTGTGTCATCACTTACACCAAAAAAAAGGTGTAAAATATCACATGCTGATCTCACAGTTTCACACTCACTCACTCCCATGCATACAGTATGAGACAGCAGAGTTTCAGGCTTCTCTTTTTCTTCTCCAGCAAGTAAATGTCTAATATCTTGCTGGCTAATGGCTTTCTGCCTTAAAATGTCAGGCTCATCTCTCCTGTTCCATAGCATTGTGGGCTAGACACAGCTGTTCACCTGCAAGGCATCTCAGTTGACCCCAGACTCTGAGTATTAGTACACTCCAGGGCCTTGGACTGTTATAATGATTGAAAACACATGTGCTCCCTGTCCTGGTCTTAAATCCTCACTCCAAATTGTCCTCCAAACTGTCCCCAACCAGAGCTATGGCAGCAGCAGGTTAACCCCTTCTGGGCTCACTTCCAGGGTCATTTTCCACTTCCCAACCACATGTTAATGCAATTAAGGATTCCTGTGTCTGAAGGAAACTGAGGTGAGACCTGGGGCAGTAGCACCAGGGGTGACAGGTGACTGTTGAAAGAGGAAATGGGCACACAGAAGGGTTTAAAATGCCTCTGGCTGTGTGTTTCACTGACTGAATGGATAGGACTAATCTGGGACCCTGCGTGCACAGACAGTCATCGGGGGAGACAGGGGCTCGGGCTCCCTGGCAGTAGCATAACTAGAGCAGGGCACCCGGGGAGCACTCAAGTGCTGATTTGAGAGGGGTGCTAGCAGCATCCCGCAGTGCTTTGCGCTCCCACCCTCCAGCCCTCCGCTTCCCCCGCTTTCCCCCACGCTCTCTGGCTCTCAGCACCCCCAACTCCCACTCCCCAGTACTTAACAGCTCCTCAGACTCTCTGCTCCCTGCATTTACCACGTGCTTGAGTAGCTGCCAGTCTCTTGCCAGCATGAAAGGGGCAGTGGAGGCGACAGCCCAACCCACACTTGCACACATCAACACAATACGACTGACTCCCTTAGACCTATACTGACTCACACCAGCAACCACTATTTTTGGCCCCGTTATTTTGCTTCCTGCCCTGAAAATCAGCAGCTTGGTGGGGAAAGGTAGTGATTCATCTTGGCCTGGGGCACTGGAAGTGTTTATCCTTCACTGTTGCTAGCGGCTGTGGTGATAGGCACCAACGTAAGAACCTAAATGGGCTCCCACTGTTTCCATGGGTCTCACCTGAACTGATGGTGCTGCAATGTCGGGAGAAGCTGGTGTCCACTGGAGTTAAGTGCACAGGGGACCTCCAGGCTCCAGTCCTAGCCCTGCCATGGACATGGTGGGTGACCATAGGG
The DNA here is from genome assembly GCF_001723895.1 of Crocodylus porosus. Taxonomy (NCBI): domain Eukaryota; kingdom Metazoa; phylum Chordata; order Crocodylia; family Crocodylidae; genus Crocodylus; species Crocodylus porosus. The sequence goes on from NW_017728905.1 coordinate 1,900,600, forward strand.
AGGTCACTTTAGCAGGTTTTTTTACCTGCCGTGTCTCTAGGTCTGTCTCAAGATCTGTCTTCCTGAAGTTCATGGCCTGGTAGTTGGAAGAGGCTAACACTGGGAGAACAGGGTTCTTGGAGCCAACACAGGCTGAGCTGGGCCTCATAGCAGCAAGGACCAGGCGAGAGGACACTAAAGCAAAGCAGCATTAGGTGACCAAACATTGGGGCAGCAATGGATGACCCCAGCTCATCTTTGCTGAGGGCCTCAAAATGGCTTGGAAGCAGATGTCATCTTTTACGCCAACAACCAAGAGAGTGGCGGTGACTTTACCCAAGGTCGTGTGAATTGCTAGCAGAGCCAGGAGTCGAACCTAGGAGTCCTAAGTCCAAGTCTGCTAGTCTGATCTGATGAGACCGGTCCGAGCATGCAAGTGAAACGGGACAGGGCTCCATCAGACAGCCCGTGCAATACAGAGGGCGCCAGGCCGCAACGTCATTTCAGAGAGAGCCCAGTGGCTTCAGTGGCTGGTGATTAAGGCATGTTTTGATTCAGTGGCCTAACAAAAGAAGAAGCATCTTTTGATTCGGGGCAAACAGACTTCTGGTCAAAAACAAGCGTTAGTTTTGGGTCCCCTGAAGCAGTTGGTCTGACTCACCAGTAAACAGTTTGGTTTCCCATTCGAGGATTAAACGTTGAACAATACAGAAACCAAACATGCATTTTGGAAACCACAGCAAAGGCTTGTTTTACACCTGTTGAAAGAAGCCACGTGACTCTGGGAAACGTCTCGGGTTTGGGCTGAAACTGGGGACTAGATCTGCCCAAATTCACAAATAGTCGCAGGCTCCAAAATACCGTCTCTTTCAGATTTACTACTTGCTGGAACATAAATGAATCAGCAGTAACCTCCCCCCCCCCGCCCCACAACCTCTGGCCCCCAAAGCAGCCATCTTGAAACTTCCACTTTTCCCCTCTTGCTGCCTCTTGGCCACGAGATGGCACTGCTGTCCCAAATTGCAAGGAGAGGGCAAGCTCCCTGCCACACTGGTGCTGTTCGGGGGATGGATCTTGCACCAGTGGAGGGGCTGAGAGCTGTCCCCGCTCCAGGCCCTGCACAGTTGGGAGCTCCCTGCCAGCTGGAAGATGCAGCAAATCAGTGGCTGCTCCCTGAAAGGCACTCAGTGCCTTGTAGGGATGCATGCCTCAGTTTTTCCATCTTGCAACTGGGGGTCCCTTGTGAGTCACACTAATGAGACCTTTCCAGCATGGTTATAACAACACCTTGTGTCCACATAGCTCCAAGCAACATGCTAAGTGTTTGTCCCAGAGTCATCAGGGCTAGCTGGTGAACTGGGGGCCTGGCAGGGGTGTCAGAGATCAGAGCAGGGGTGGGTCCAGCCCAGAATAGCCAGGGGTGCTGCAGGCAGCAACCCAGATCCATCCACAAACCCGATGACCGGGCTAGTGAGGGAGGGCTGGGGATCAGGACTGAGGTGTATCAGCCAGGCTGTGTGGAGCAGGGGGCTGTAGGCTGTGGAGAAGGCACTTCAGCAGAGCGGTATGATAGAAGAAGGGCTGGCATCACTGGGGGGAGGGGGGAGGTGTCCGGCTAGGATGGCTGGCAGGGCTGCCTCTTAGGAACAAAATGCATCAGCAGAGCTGGCGGGGGTGGGGGGATGTGGCCCATTGAGCTGGACGTGGTACAAGGGACCCATTCACTGCAGGGCTGTGCAGGACACAGTTGACTTCATGTTGCTCTCAGCTGTGCAGCGAGTGACTCTGAATCTGGCAGCTCCACGGCTGCTCTCTCCTTCCAGCCACTGAGCGCTTTTTTTCTGCTGAGCCTTGTGCAGCTCCTTTGTCTTAGCTGATCCCCTTTCACACAATCCCCTTATTAAATGGGAGGACAGCCCTGACTCCTGCACATGACAGCATCTTCCCCTGACAGTAATGCCAGGCAGCAAATCCCCCTCGGGCACACACAGCTCTGCAGAAACAGCCTTAATCAGCCACGCTAGGGAGGGGAGAAATGCTCCAGCCACCCCAATGGCACTCACTGCCCCCCTCCCCCTCTCCCAGGGGCCTGCCCTCCTCCTTTGTGTTTAAACAGGGGCACTTGCTCTTTCTTGGCAGGAATGTGACTTCCATTATGCACAATCAGCCTACACCCCCATTCCCCCTTCCTCTGGCATCAGCAACTGTTGGCGGTGGCCATCCCTCCATAGGAGTATGACAGTAAATAGGGGACTCATTGGTGGGTCTGTAGATGATGGAGGAGGCTGATGTGAGATCATTGTGTTCAACTGCAAACAGTTCTGGGAGGATTCAGAAGGAGACCCTGGTGAGATCCTCCCTGCAGGACCCTGCTCATTTGGGCCTGATGCTGTGCTTGCCTATGCTGATGCAAATCAGGAGTAACCACAAAGAACTCAGTGGCAAACAGCAGGGAGAGCTTCGCATGTGTGGCCCAGAGCAAAGTGCTGCAGCCCAGTGACAAAGGCCACTTCCAGGCATGGGGAGAGAAAAGGCCAGATCCAGAGCTGCGGGAACAGCATCCAACTGGACAGATCTACCCTCTTTTACACCAGCTGATGGTCTGGCCTGAGGTACTCGAGCACTGAAGGGTGTGTGAAGGGGCTCAGGGGTTGCACAGAGCCTCTGGAGACTTCAGACAGTTGAGGCAGCAATGCTGTGTTATGGAACTGGTGAGCATGTAGGGTTCAGGCTCCCCTGCACATTATTGTTCCCTGGGATGAAAGCTGATCTTCTGTCCTTAGCTGGCAGCAGCGCAAGCTGTCCTCAGGCTATTCCCTGGCTAGTCAGCCTGTCTCCCAGATATGGTATATTGCCCTGCTACCATGTCCCAGCCTAGCTAAGGAGCCCTTATTTCTGGGAACATGAGTTCAGCCCTCAACCCTTCTGCTGAGCCTGCCCAGCTGTCTGGGCAGGAAAAAGTGGTCCCAAGGGGACCTGAACAAAGGCTTCCATATTTATGTTCACCGTGTTGTCAGAGGACAGCAATCCTCCATCAGCGGGCTGCAGTAGAGTTGTTGAGATAGAGATGAAAGACTGCTCATATCACCAATGCTCAGCTATTAGTTTTTAAGCCCAGAGCAGCCCGTCTCTCTGCACAGGTGCTGGGTGTCAACTCCAGGGAGTGAGTGTGAAAACCAGCAGGCGTGGATTGCTGGGCATTGAAGAACTGCAAAGCCTAGCTTGCAATCCCATGGCAATGATCAGCTGCTCCTCCACAGGCCTCAGTGGAAGCTCTGAGTAAGGGGCACAGTATAGGGGCAAATTGAGTTATACTGTTTTAAAGGAGGTCTGAACTGGTTTAACAGGGTAATTTTAAATTGATTCAGTTAAGTGGGGACATTTGTCTAGTATAGTCAAGGCTCTAAGAAAAGGGTTTAAAGGGAAGAGAGAGCAGCGAGCAGCCAGACAAGCTCCTAGGCCAGGGGCGGACAATTATTTTGGGCGGAGGGCCGCATACTGAGTTTTGGCAAGCCATTGAGGGCTGCATGACAGGCAGCCAGGGGCAGATAAATATTAATTTCCTAAATTTCTTAGGGGCCCTGCGGGCTGGACAGAATATGCTGGCGGGCTGCATCTGGCCCACGGGCTGCATTTTGCCCACCCTGTCCTAGGCTCTCTCCATCCCCCCAGTCTCAAACCGCTCCTCTCTTACAGCTTCCTCTGGCCTATGTGATCAAATCCAGGTGCAGAAGATTAGAATGGCCCTTGCAAGAGGTGCCTTTAGCCAGGTTTCAAACTTGGGCTGCCCAACAGATTTAGGCACCAGGCTTTGAAAGCCAAGGCCATTATCACTGCTCATATGCAGCTCAAGCAGGCAGGCTGAGTGCTTTGCCCAGTGTGTGGGGCAGAGACTCATTTCTACACCCATCCAAGCCAGAAGGGAACAAACCAAACATCCCTCTGGCTGCCGGAGCAGAGGAGACTGCTCATGGTGAAAGAAAAGCTGCAAAGAGGAGCCTCTGGCTCAACCAGAGCCGCTCGGCTTCCACTGTTTCTGCCGGTCGCTGCTGCCTGTGGCCCCTCAGCACCTGCTTCTGACCTCGTCTGGAGTCAGGATCACAAAGGCAGGCAGACGGGTCCCTTCCTACTGGAGGCAGTGGCAGGGCCAGGCATGGGACACCACTTCCCATAGAGTAGGGGGCTCCTGAGAGACTTGATCCAGCAAAGCACTGAAGTTTAAGTGTGAGGGTAAAGGGATGGAGCCAGGTGGCCTGCCTAGCTCCTCTCAGGCATGTGCTCCTAAAGTAATGGAGCTGCCTGTGCTTCAGGTGAAACCTGGACATACTTCCTGTGCTGGATTGGGCTGGGTTTGACTCAGAGGTGTAAAGCCCCAAAGCCGGTGGCACTTTGCTGGGGGGAGATGGCATGGGCTGTTGTTCTGTGTGAACAAGGAGTTCTTCTTTCCTGCAGCAGCCCCAGGAATCACCTCCACTGCGAGCAGCTGATCAGGCCTCTCTGATCAGTGCCAGCTGATCAAATCTGCTGTGGGGGGATGTGGGAATCCTGGCTTCTTGGCTTAGAGCAACCACCAGGAGACAGGACTCATGAGCTCTGTTCCCAGCTCTGCCACAGACTCACAGCATCACCTTGGGCAAGACATTTCCCCTCTGTGGGCTTCGACTTTCCTATCTGGGACATGGGGATAAGGATACTGACTTCACCTCAGAAAATGGGGGAGAGGCCAGAGTCCAAGTCCGGACAGAGCCGGGCAGTGCATGAATCTCCCTGACCCAAAGGGAAGGGGGAGGATCAGCTGCCTTGGAGGAATCACACCCTTACCTCTGCCGTGTGTCGCAAGGTCTGTGTCCAGGAGGGGGGCAAGCCTGAAGCACGGTGTGCTGCATAGCCTGTCTTGCTCGAAAACCAGAGGGTTCATGCAACCTAGAGCACCCAGGCTTGAGCAGAGCACTGGGGTCAGCGGCTGACAGGTGAATGCCAGGCAGTGTTGTGCCAGTGCCCCGGGGGTACTCCATGCTGGGGTGAAGGCACAGGCCGGGCACGCAGATCTCTGGGGGCTGAGCTTCCCGCTTCTTCTGGAGGAAGAAAGTGCAGGAACCTCAGCTGAGGGAATCCAGGGGAATCTCCCTGCCTTCAGAGACATGACACAGGACTCCAGCATAAGGAAACTAGACAAGGAGCAATCAGATTATTTCCACTGTCCTCTGAGGTTGAAATGCAAAACATCTCTGCATTTCTCTGAGCAGCCTGAGAAGTCGGTTCCCCTTATTCTCTAATGATGCGATTCAGCCTCCCAGTGCATCCAAAAGCCTCAGGCAGCTTGCCCTGGGACTCTGGTTACTTCCTAGGGAGTGAGTAGCACAAGAGTTGGGGGTTTAAAAATTTGAAGAAAAGCACAAGGCTGGACTGTGCTGTCAGTGGCCCAAAAAATCAACAAGTGCTGATGCTGTGAACCTTGGTTCACTGTTGCTTATCAATTAAAGGTCTTGAAGGGTGTAGAGCACTGATTTTTAAAAAAATTTTAGATGTAAAGAGCTCATGTAGACTGCTAACCCTGACCTGCAGAGCTCTCAGAAATCATCGGTGTGTTTTCGTGCTGCAATACCGTGTACATTGAACTGTCTGCATAGGTTAGCATCCAACTTGTGCCGTTCTAGTATATGGGCCTGGCTGCATCTGGATCTGCAGAGAAGGAGACGCATGCCAGAGCCACTGGCATAGTAGGACTCTCTCCCGCTGCTAGCTCTGTGGCGAGCTGGCTCTTCGGATCTGTGGTTCCGCCTTCAGCGTTTCCAACCATGCACGCAGTAGATGGAAGAAATGACAGGCTGGGTCTATTTCCATATCACCTCCAGGCAGCGGGCCAACAGTTCTGGATAGCTGCCCTTCTGCCGGATGCCTGCCTGAGGGCGCACATATGAGCACTCTGCAGCTGAGGACACCCAGAGCCAAAATACTCCGAAGAAGGATGGAGCAGCAGGAGGAGAGAGCAGCTGATGTTATTTTTAGTCTTCGGAACAATATAATAATCGTGATCACACATAATGACAGAGCTATTCTTGAGTGCATGTGCGTAGCACGGCGATCCAGCTGGAGATGCATTTTACGTGACTGGGCAAGGATTCTGTGTACCGGAAAGGATGACAGAGTGGAATACACATCAGGTCTGAAAGCACGAGAGCCCTCAAAGGCACAGGTATAAATCCGAGCTAAGTCAGCTCAGCCTAGTGTCCTTGCAAGGCAGATGTACTAAGATTCCTACAGTTCTGTTGTATGTTTAAGAGAAAACCTTTACAAACCAAAGCTTTGGGTGGGCATTAAAAAGAAATGCATGTTTGCTAGAGGGCAGAGGTGGGCACCTTGTCTTTGCCCCCAAATGCTCCCATGCCGCTGGCGTCAGGATCTTCCTTCAGGCAGCACTGCCATTAAGGGGGAGAGAGGGGGCTCTTGCAGGAGTCTGCAGGGCATTAATTGTAGCATTAAATACTGAGGAAGTGAAGCAGGAGCAGCCCAGGCTCCATCCACGATCCCAGGAGGGCTGAAGCTTCCTGCTACAGCACTCAGCAGTGAAATAATTCCTGTCGCTACGTCGATCATCGTTTTTCGGCTCCAGACATTAATGGTGCTGGCCCCACCTCTGAGAGCTCAGTCAACCTGTCTGTCTGCTAGGGCATCACCTCAAGGGCAGATGGTGGTACGAGCCACCAGGGAGGGAGCAGGCCTGGGTTTGGATTTGGGGGGCTTGTTTCAGTTTCTTTAGAGGATGAAAGCCTAGTAGGATGCATGTTTGATTGGACCTTCAGGTGTTTTAAGGTCTGATCCAGATCATGGGAGACGCGGGCTCAATTCCCAGCACTGGCCCAAATTGCCTGTGGAGCTGTGGGTAAACGGCTTGCTCCCTCTCTGCTGCAGCGTCTCCATCTGTAGAATGGAGCGGATGGTACAACAGCCCCGGAGCCCTACCATTACTGCTTCTCTGGTGACACTGTCACACAACCAACTCAATGGATCAGCAGCCAGAAACCAGCGTGCAACAGTCCCAGAGTCAGAGAAAGCAAAGGGGCAGAGGAATTTAAAGGGACAAAGGCAAGAGAAGTCACAGGGATGACCTGCAGAGCGGAAGCAGTACCACCTGCCGCGGGTGCGGGGTAGTCCTAGGTGAGACTGGGACCGTCTCCACTCAGTCAGCTGCCTCCCAGTGGATGTACTGGGGTGGGGAGGGCCAGAGAAGCACGTGCTCATGCTGAACATCAGCCAGAGCTTAGCGAGAGGAAGAGCTGCTGGCTCTCTTCCACAGCAGGGGAAAAAGCCTTCTACTAGGTGATGATGACGAGCAGATAGCCTGGGAAGCGAGGAAGGCATGGAGTAGGAGCCTCTGGGCCAGTGAGGGGCTGGAGCAGGGCCTGAGAGAGGGGAGGGAAATGCCTTTAGGAATGGAGCCATGTTGGGTGGAGGAACAACTTTATTTTGGTCTCTGGCCCAAATTCCCTGTTTAACCAATAAATCAGGCTTGGCATGAAGCAGGGGCGGAGGGAGCCTCCAGCCCGCCGAGGGCTCGTGCTGTGCTGACGTTCGAGTTGTTCTGATTTGGAACAAAAGCTGACAGTTTGGATATTTGCTGTAACAGGGGCTGGAGCCCCGGGGCTGGGGCAGCCTCGGAGGGACTGCCTCGGAGCCACCAAGTCTGGGCGGCAGGGGAGCCTGGTGGGGAAGCTGGCAGGACGCAGGATGCGTTTCCCGCAGAACGCCCCCCAGGGCTCCAGAGGAACATGGCTGAAATCTGCAGAGATGGGTCGATCAGCATCTTGAGGAAATCAGCAAATTCCAGGGAAAAAAAACTCTTGTGGGAAAGTTTCCAATCAGCTCCAGCACTGAGGCAAGAGCCTGCAATAGCATCAATGCTTCTTGGAGTGGTGAGCTAGCCCAATGCCTCACCCATTTCTCAGCGGGGGAAACTGAGGCAGAGAGAGCCGATAGGATTGGCACCTACTCAGATCTGGCTGTGGAACCATAGCCCTGCCTGTACCCCAGGTTTTGGCCATGCCCAGTGTTGTGTGTTCCCTCCAGTGTGACTTTTGCAGGGTGCTGGCTGGATCTGGCTTATGCGAACCAATGTCCCGACTCCTAAAACTATACTCCAAGGCCTGGTGGAGGGCTTTTTAATTCGCTGCCTGTGGTCCTCCACCAAAGGTGTTGCACCCTGGGGAGGTGGGGGGTTGTATTCTTCTCTATCAATCCAGGACCGAATCTTTGTGTGACCCCATCTGGCCTCTCCAGCGCTGCCCACTGGATGCTGGATTTGCTGGTTTTATGCCATAAGGGTCCACATCCCCAAACTCCCCCAGTCATTCAACTCACTACCATGGGCTGCAGCAACAAGGCAACTTCCCTGTCAGCCCCATGTCCAGCTACCCAAAGTAAGGGCTGGAGAGACCTCTTGGGAGATGCTCTTCCACTGTTTTAAGGCAGGCTGCTGTCCGAGCCCTGCCCTAGCTACCCCTGGATTCAGAGCTCTGTGGTAGGGGTGGTTTGGAGGCCAGGACATTGGGCTGGGAATCGGCATAGCTGGCTTGAGTCCAGTTCTGCCCCTGACCTGCAAGGTGACCTGGAGGAATCGTTTCACCTGGGTCATCTCCTGCCCTTTGTCCAGCCTGTCTACAAGGACAAGGCTCCTTGGGGTGGGAGGTGTCTGTCGTACAGAGAGTGGCACCAGATCCCTGTGCACACAGGCTAGGGACAGACACTACACATAAACTGGTTTAAGTGATCAGAAACTGGTTTAAAGTTGTAATAGAACAGACATTCAGTGCACGTAATCCTGTTTGAAAACGGTTTGAGATAAACCTGGTTGAATGTAGTGTCAGCCTTAACCGATTTGGGTCAAACCGGTTTATACAATGTCTGTCCCAGTGACTAGCACAATGCCTCCCTGTCTCCAAGGGCCATGAAGGGCTACTACAATCCAGATCAGAGGTTGACTTCTATCCTGTGGTCTGTGCCCACAGAGCCACAGCTAAATGTGACATCCTGAGAAAGGAAAACTCCCCTGGACACAGAGCCTCGACTGCTTCCTTGCTGGAAGGGGTAAACCCCTTGCATTCCCTATGTATACTCTCCCCCAGCCCTCCAAGTGCTTCGCAATATTGCTTTCTCCACCTGGGGCAAGACCTTGTACTAAGCTCCAAGCCAAGGGGTGGGGTCCAGCCCTCCGGCAGGGCAGCAAGCTGAACAAGACCAGCTGGCTCCCCCTTCCCCCCACCATCACAGTTCAGTGCCCCAGACAGGGCTGAGCGGCTGTGACGAGTCCCTGGGGAATCCCAGAATGCACCAGGAACACGCTGGCTAAGTGCACACGGACACGTCTTCCCCAGTCGCTGCCCCAGGGACAGTACCAGCCTGCAGTACCAGCAGAGTGGATCACTCCTTTTGCACAGGTAGCTCAGCTCGCGTCCCAGCCACTGGCTAGGATTCACAGCGGAAGGAAAAGCCAAAGCCGGTGTTGCCCCGCAGACACACTGCATAGGAGTCCCCAGCAACTCAGTGTAACCCCCAGCCCAGCGACTGCTCCCTTTCTAGGTGCAGACCTGGACATGCTTTGGAGCAGCTCCTTGTTCCTCCATCAAAAGCTCCAGAAGGAGATGCCCCTCACTCCAAGGGCAAGGGTGTCCGTTGTGGGACACATGTCCGCGGGCTGCAGTCCCCCTCTCCCAAGGCAAGCAGCCTCACTCAGTTTTACAGGAGCAGAAGGAGCTCTCTCCCCCTCGCTCTACCCCTGGCATTAATCCCATAATAGAGCAGGATCCCATATTATTCTGGGTAGCAGCCAAGCCTTTTCTCCTGGGAACCCTAATCTGGTATAATATGGCAGAAAGGGAAAAGCTTTATGAGGTCATTCTCGATCTGGAAACTGAAATGCACACTCTGATCTCCTGGCGGGGTGTGGGGAGCTGCTTTGTGCAACAGAGGGGCTGGGGGATGGATGGAAATCCACGAGGACAGTCCTGGGAAGTAACCCTTTGAACATGGGAGTGGAACAGCTCCAGGCCTTGGGGAATGGGGAAGAGAGGGACCAGCTCCCTGGGGCCCCAGTGCTTTTCATATAGCAAGGTGCGGGGAGTCAGGTGATTCTGTCTAAGGGGTTTGTAGCTCCCTTTTGCACAGGGCTGGGGGAATGAGCTGGAGCAGCTAATCCAAAGCTGACGCATGGAAAGGAGCTGGCACGTTCTGAAGGGGAACAAGTCCCTTTCGCAAGCCCTCCCTCCTCCACACTAATCTAATTTCATCAAGCAACTGAACTCAACTGGAGCTGGTGCCACAGGGGAGCAGAGACTTACCGAGGCAGTGTCCACGGGACCAAACAACAGTTGAAACGCCGGCTTGAAGCCGACCTTGTGCTGTTATCAATCATCTTGGAGCCCAGTCATGGCGCCAGGTGCTGTACAAACAGACAGCAGAGCCCATTCCTGCTCCAAGCAACTGTGTACGAGGAAGACAGACGTGCAAGGTGGGAACGTGACTGGGTCCCAACCAAGCACAGCTCAGTCCTACCTACGCCACATTGCACAGCTGGGCACAACTTGATTTTAAGGGTCTCCTCCAATATGGCTACTGTTGGCCTAGGTGGGGCCCAGGGGGCATGAGAGGGCAGTTCCCTTGTGGATGACCACACAAGTGACACAAGTGGCAGGTTGAATGACCTAGTGGTGAGTGCAGGGGTGGGGGGGAGGGAGCCTGCCTGCCTGCCCTAGGAACACAAGGTAGGCTCCTCTGTGCCTCAGTTTCTCCCAGATGCAAGGTGCCATAAGCAGCTTCCCAGGGCCTCCCAGCAGCTGCAGGGCTTGTCCTGACAAGGACTGCTAGAATATGCTCATTGATTGTAATTAGCTCATTCCAAGGGCAGTAGGAGCAAGTTACACCCCCTCCCCCCCCATTTAACTAAAGCTGTGATATGAGACAGGGATAAACCTATATTTAGGCAGCCTGAAGCTTGAGTGCAAGCCAGGGAGCATGCACTCGTACTGCCACAAGCCAGAGCTCTGGGTCCGCACTCCTGCCTGACACCAAAATGAGCACGCAAAATGCCCTGCATCCCAGCACCACCAACTTGGAGAAGGATTGAGGCTCAGCTCATGTGGGGTATAGTCAGACCAAGAGAGGCGGACATAGACATGCACGCAGCAAGTCTTCCCTGCAGATTGAATTCAGGGTATTGGCCCTTGAGCCTGGAGCAACATGCACAGCTTAGTTGCAGCATCCTTGCTGGGGCTGTATACTACCACGTGTGGCACTAGGACTCCCGGGGCACAGCTGCAGTCAGCTGCTCTGCTCTGTGCTCCTTTCCCAGTAAGCTATCTTCCTGCATGACCGGGGGGCAGTGTGGGAAGACACTGGAGGATGGTTACTACTTGTGGGGGTTAGGTTAATCTGCATCCTCACTGCAAGCAGGCAGGTGACCATCCCAAATTGAAATGCAACAGGAGCTAATCCATACCCCGTAACTAAGCTGGGGCTGAAAGAGCCCCTCGATTTGAGTAAGATGGTTTGTGGAGGGATGGGCAGGGGTAGGCACAACACCCAAGAGCTCCAGTTACCTTTGCAGCAAAGAGATGCAGACACACATACACACAGAGGGGAGTACCTGTGATGGCAAAGACACACACACACACACACACACACACACACACACACACACACAGGCGTACAGAAGACAAAGATGGTTATAATTGCCCTGATCTGAAGCCACATGGAAAAAAATAACTGCAGCAACTGGGATGCTGAGGAGGTAAATGGATTGCAAAGAAGCCCTACTTCTCCCCAAAACCCAGTGGAGTGTGAATGACCTCTGGTCTCAACCAGCAGCTGGAGCAGAAACCAAGAGGCCTTGGCTGAGCAAACAAAGACCTGTAATCAGAGGACAGGAGAGCTGAAGCATGGATGTCTGCCTCAGACATCTGCCAATAAATGCACCATGTCCTATGAGCTGTGCATGTGGAAAGTGGCTTCATTCCCGTTTGGGCACAGGGCAATTTGTTGATCACCTTCAACACTCCTTGCCCCTGAAAAATCAAAAGTAGCAGCAGCAGCCTGGGGAAACCCAAGTTTCGGGGAGTTTCCTCTGGATTTTCTCATTAGGAAGGAATGGGGATTGACTCACAGACAAAGAGGAAGTTCAGGGTCCCACCCCCCAACAAGGGCCAACAGAGCCTGAAGCTGCACCACTTAAGAGGAGGGATGACTGCTGGCTGGCCCTTGAACTCTTCTTCCCAGTTCATTGCCAACCCACCATGGACTTCCCAGGCCTGGGGAAGGTTCTCTGTGAGCCCAGACACAAGCAAAATGGTGCTAGAGGGCAAGAGATCTCAGCTTGTGCATGGCGGGGGGAGCTGGGAGTGGAGAGGACTGTGCAAGCATCTGTTTCACTTGGGGGTAGAGCAAACCCTCTGTTATTACTTACATGATGCACAATAACACCTGCCTGATAAAAGAGCGTTGCATTGGGGTGGCTTCGGCAAGTGCTGCCTTCCATAGGCGACATGTAGGGGGGGCACATGCCCCACCCTGAGAGCACTGGTGTCCCCCCGACAGCAAGCGCTCCAGCTGCTAGGGGAGGTACAGAGAGCACTTGTACCCCCCTAAAATTAGTTCCACCAGTGGCACATTGGCACTCGGCAACTGGCTGCTGGGGGACACCCCACCAATCATGTCCCGCTGTTGCCCCCCCCAGGACTTGGGAGACACTAGTAGCCCATGCTGCCTTCAGCAACAAAGCATGGCAAGTGGCTCCTTTGCTGACTGAATGGCTGCAAAGCTTGGCAGGAAGCAGGATGGTGTGACAAGGCCTGTGCTCTGTACAGATACCGGGGGGATACCATGTGCGGTGAGTCAAGAGTTAACAAGCCTGTGACAGATGGAGGGAGAAAGTCAGCATCTCCAAAGAAGTTTATACAGACAGCGTCACCCCCTGCCTGCCTGTGCTGCATGCTGACAATCAGGCGTTCCTATGAAGTGCCCATGATGGTGGCATCTGGGCACACTTTACACACAAGAGCGAACAACACTTCCCTTGAAATAGGGAAAATAAGCTCCACAGCACTTCCCCTGCCTGAAGCCACTGCCACAATCTGGAAGGACCAGAGATAGGGGGAACCCAGCCAACAGGCAAAATGCCACTGAGAACATTCAGGGAGTTGGAAGGAAGAACTGAGCAACAGTTCATCAGTTTGGGCCTACTCCAAAACCCAGGAGGCCAGTGGAAAGACTCCTGTTAACTTCCCTGGGCTTTGGAGATGGCCTAAATGATTCATGGATGTTAGGGTCGGAAGGGACCTCAGCAGATCATCGAGTCCGACCCCCTGCATAGACAGGAAAGAGTGCTGGGTTCAGAGCGTCTGCTGAAGCCAACTTGAGAAAAATGTCAGAATGCAGCTGACATTTTTTTTTTAGTCGGCGACAGCCGCAATCTGACAGTCTCCCCTGCGTTTTCCATCCCGTCTTCCACTGAACCTGTGGAGAATGATTATAGTAGCAGCAATTTTCACCTCTCCATGCAGAGCACTTTGGTGAATGAAGCCTCAGGACGCGGCTCTGTTGCTGAGCTCAGGATGCAGGTAATTAAATTCCATTGACACGGGGCAGGATCCTGCAGGTCCTTGCATGACCTCATTGTGGCCACATGGGCTGGGCCGCTGAAGTTCAGGGGAGAAAGAAGCGTGAATAGAGTTGCAGGATCAGGGCCCCAAATTAAGGAACTCCTCCCATATTGCACCACCCTCAAGTAGGGTGTCCATCATAGAGGACAGTCCGGTTGTCCTTTGTCCTCTATTGATACAAAACCAGACCTTGAAGAGAAAAATAGAGGCACTGGATTTCGTACCAATAGAGGACAGAGGGCAGAGTAGCAGAAAACCAGAATGGCCTCTATGATGGCTGGGATTTTCAGGGCAGCTTGGCACGTTGAGTAATGGCCTCTGTAGATCTGGCACTGACTATGGGTGCTGAGGCATTGATGTCCTGGCTCTGAGCACCTGGCTGGCAAAGACAAAGTAAAAGGACTCACCCAAGGTCACACAGCATAACAATGGCAAAATCAGGAACAGAACTGACTGTCCCTCCCTATAATTTGTTCATTCAACAACAGCCAAGAAGAGCTCAAGGGACCCATCAGGACATCCTAGTGACAACCACGCTCTATTCCCACTGATGGTTATCTCCAAGGGCCTGTGGGCCTTTCATACATTCAGTGTGGACCAAATTTTCACAACAGGCTGCCCCTTGAGAAACACAATGGCCAAGTGGCAGTCAGTGACCTAAAGATCCCCTTAAAGATATTCTGGAAGGATTATATGAAATTACAGCTTTATGAACATGGGGGCAGGGAGACCGCAACCAGCATAGTGACTTCTGGTTTGAACTTCCCTGTTCAGGAATAGTTCGGTCCTGGAGACGGCCCCTATTCTAAAAATAAAGGCAACTTTATTCTGGAAGAATTATTCCTCTTTCTCCTGGAATAGAGCCGTCACTTTTATTTTGGAATAGAGGCTGCCCCGAGGCCGAGTTATTCCTGAACACTAACAGAGACATCATAAAGGGAAAGCCGTGCTGCAATAATGATGCGGGTCAATCTCCCCAAAGAACCAAGCCATAAGAACAGAATAGATTGAGATCAGCTATCAGCCATCACTTTTGGAGAGCTGCATGGACTGGGCGGGGGGAATATTTTCCCCAGGAAAGGAACTGGAGCCGTGTTTTGGGAGCATTTATAACTAAAAACAGCTCTGTTCCATACAGGATATTTAAATGGACACGTAGGTCCCTCTCCACTTGCCTACAGTTCCACAGTGGCAGCAAGTAATTAATGCCCCTTGTGTATCTCTACAGTAGTAAACTGTTGCATCATTCTGTTGTTATGGCAACAGCAGTTAGCGATCCCCTGAAATAATTAGCAGGGGTAGCTACTGGGGACAGATGGAGAAGGACAGATGCTGTTACATCATGTGGCTCCTTCCAAAGCAGGAGGGGGAACTCCCTGAGCAAGGCACAGTGTTGACCAAGCGATCTGGGCCCCAAGCCGTGTAAGGCGGTCTTGTAAAATGCTACTTGCCCAGTGCCCCGAGGAGTGTAAAACATTAATGGGGAATGAAGAGAATGGACCCACTGTAAGGCCGGGTGCACGGAGCCTGTGCTTGGGTTGTAAAATTTCACATGCATTAGGCAAGGCTGACTCAAGGCAGTGCCCTGGGGACTCTGCCATGGGACTCTGGGAGGAGTTCAACACCTTGAGCGCTCCATGGAGCATGCTACACAGGGGAAGCATTTGCAACGCCCAGATTTTATCAGTCTCGCTGCAAAACCCAGGAGCAGAGCAAAAACCGATCAGGATTTCCAGCCCATCCTGACATCTCAGCAACATGTGTGTCTGTCCATCCCAAATAACTAAAATAACTTATATCAAACATTACCACCGGATGAAAATGAGATTGCATTTAGAAATGGCCATTTTTCTAGACAAACATTTTGAGAGAAGGAAAAAAAAAACAGTTTTGGGAGGGTCACAAGCACCTTTTTTAAGCTACCAGAAATGCTTCGTTCTGAGTCACTGCAACGTAAAAATAGCAGGTGTGTGTCATGGCATATTGTCTTGTGAGAGCTGCCGTTGGGGAGATGGGCTCGCCTCGCTGACCAGACTGCAGCTTCTACCGAGCACTGAGTCATAGACTCCCACAGGGTGGTCAGCAGGCAGCCGGCCAGCCAAATGTTTGCCTCGGGTCTCCTGCTTTTGTCTTCCTCAAACGCTTTGGAGTTTGACATTCCCTCCCTATCGGAGACAAACACAATTGTCTAAAGTTTGAAGCTTTCACAGGGAAGCAAACCTCTTCTCCACCCAGTTCTGCTGACAGCAACATACACAACCAAGTCTCTTTTTCCTGTGCTAAACTAACACCTTCACACACCACCCTAGTTATAGAAATGCTTCACAACCTTTGCAGACTCGAGGCATTCCTCAGCTCCTAATTTTTGCTACAGCAAAATTATAGAGCCATTTTTCTCTTGCAAAGAGCTCAGAAAGACCCTAACAAGTCAGAATGCTTCTAACACTGAATTCCCATTTGAAACCTAAAACCTCTGGATCTTGCAAATCACATTTTCAAACTGAACATTGCTAGCACCCCATTGCACCCTTGAAAGGCTCTTGTGGCACCCCAGGGTGCCACAGAACCCTGGTTGCAAATCACTGCTGGATGGTACTCAATACCATAAAGAGCATCACACACACATTAGTGCAGGGGTGGGCAAAATGCAGCCCACGGGCCAGATGCGACCCACCAGGCCATTCTATCCAGCCTGCGGGGCCCTGAAAAAAATTAGAAAATTAATATTTATCTGCCCCTGGCTGCCAGTCATGTGGCCCTCGATGGCTTGCCAAAACTCAGTAAGCGGTCCTCTGCCCGAAATAATTGCCCACCCCTGCTTTAGTGCCTTTGCCCTCGCAACTATAGTCAAGAAGCCTTGTGATCGCCACGTGACAAAGGAGGGAATCGAGGAATGAGGTGAAGTCTCAAATTTTAGTAGTGGTCACTGAATTTGGGTACGTCTCCAAATGCTGACACCATGGACCCAGTTTTTAGAAGAGGTGCCAAGGGCCTGCTCTTTCTGTTGACTTCAGCTTTGGTTGTAAGTGCCCAGCACTTCTGAAAATTAGGTACTTTAATCTGGGCACCCAAAATCAATGGATCCTCTGACTTTGTTTTTGGCGTAAGCAACTTCTCTGATGCCACAGCCTGTGGCAGAATGCCTGATGAAGCCAGCTTGAGTTCATAAAAGGCTGTGCTCATATATTATTTAATTAGTCTAGAAGGTGGAAGCATGCCTCACTCGCTCCAACTCAGCGTGCCCTAAAGCCAAGAAATCAGGCAGCACAGCCTCTTAGCCTGGGATTTGGTATGACAAGCAGCTGGCATTTAGCAGCACATGGCAATAATGTGCCAGAGTCTAGGGCAGGCAGGAAGGGAGGAGGAGTACTGTCAGGACAGTTCAGGAAGCTCGAATGCATGGTGCACACATTGGGATCAGTCCCAGACAGATGGGCTGTCGTTTCTATTCTTATCAAATGTCCCAGAGTCCTCAATGGCTGAGAAGCATCAGGATCCAGATTATCCTGTCTCTTTAAATTTAAAGACCTGCAATTTTCTGGCTGCACCTAAATCTCCAACCTCACGTCACCAGGTTGCAGACTCCCCCAGCTTCCTGTGCTGGCATGTTGGTGCCATGAATAATCTCGCTGCCCACGGGGGCAGCAGGGAAACGATGAGCCACTGTTGGCACCTCTTCCCTGGAGAGAAATCCTTATGCTGTCTGCTCTGGAGAGGATCCTGCTAGGAGTGCGTAGAGGCATGAACAGAGGCTAGCTCTGCCATGTAGGAACAGAGGTGGGGTGGGAATGAGGAGTGGCTGGGAAAGGACAAGCTGTTGATTTTCCGTGCAGATCGATCCACCCCCAGCGCACATGCCAACGAGATACTGCACCTGATGTTTGCCAGAGAAAGTTCACTTCTATCCAAAGACAACAAACACCCCGGGGGAAATGAACCATAGCACTGATGTTCCCCCCACACCCAGAACCAGCAAGAGGCATGTTTTCCTTCAAGAGTTGTAGTTCTCCTCTCACTTGCTCCATTTTGTACTCCGTTGACAGTAATGCAGTCACTCCAGATTTACTCTGCTGTGAAGCCTTGATTTGCCTTCCTTACCTCTGCGGCTCATAGGAACTTGTAGATTTGCTTGACATGATATTCTCAGGGCCTAGACAGACATGTATACGCTGCTGTAACTGGCATTACGCTGGTGTAAGAAAGCAGCAGACAAATGATGGAAACACCTAAAGTTCTTAACACCAATCTGGCTAGAATTCCCCATGAATGAATCAAGACTGAATCCACACTGGTATGAATTATACCCATTGAGGTATCATTTGACCATGTCCCTCCTTGCAAAACTGTTTGCCATTACCTGTTCCCTTGCCACCTACTGCTGCAGGTGTCCCTGCGTCATCCCAGCAGGATGCAAAGCACTGTATACAACCAGTGTATATCAGGTATGCCAAGGTATATAGCAAACGGACATCACCGTCTTATCTGCTTGTGCACGTACCTCTCTGCCAGAGGACTAAACGCTGTAGGCCTGACTTGTTCAAACGTATGCAGCTGCTCCCTCCAGCACGATCCTGCGGATGCTGGGGTGTGTCTCTGATTAATTCTAGTCTGTGCTGTTCTTTCAGTTAACATCCTCTTCCCCGAATAAGCAGCTTATATGGGCAGCCAGGAGCCCCTCCTTTCAAAACAGCTCCATCTGTAAATTCTGGAAGTAGGAACGTGCGTTTGCAGTAAATAAAATCTAAGCTGAGCTGAGCCGACTCTGTAAGGGGCTGGATTAAAGGCTGAGCCTGCATTTTGGGGTAGGATCCAGGGCCACCAGCTCTTGCTATTTTATCATGAGCTCTGTCGTTTCAGGCTACTGTGGCAGAGTGGTTAAGGCACCTCACTGGGCATTCAATGCCCTGCTCTGGATTCATGTCCAGGGCTGCTTCCAGTTCACCCAGCTGTGGATGGGTGCTGAATGGTCTTCAAGTTGGGGAGTCAAAGAAGGCAGTGCGATGCCAGCCACATCACTCCTTCATGCTGTTGGCAAAGAAATCGGTGTTCCTTAATCAAGCTACGCAGTGAAGTTTGGATGGATCTGCCTTTCTTTTGCTGTATTTGGTGCTTGTCTTAAAAAGTTCCAGCTTCCGAAAATCTCAGCTTTGGTTTTTAAAGAGTTTTAGTTCTTGCCTCCATGGGGGAAAAAAAAAAAGGCTTGGAAACTTGAGCCCAAACATGACAGTAAATCAAAGGATCCCAAGGTAGGGATTGAACAAAAAAGAAAAAACTCTCCTAATTGTTATGCAGCTGTCACGGTCTCATGAGATCTGAGCTTTTAGCCTTAGACTCTCCCCAAAGAGCATACAAAAGGGTAACAGGACGGTGGCATTGAGGGACATATGGGAACTTGTAAGAAGGGTTTGTAGTCAGACCCCCCTTTTTTGTAACCTCAGGGAGTCCCCTGCAGATGAAGCTCAATTTAAAATGTAACAATCCAAAGGCAGAAGCTAGACAGTTGTAAGGAGCTCGAGAAAAGCCAGCATCAAATTAACTAGGGCCGCAGCCAGTTCCCTCCACACTCTCTAGCACTTCCCTGGATTTTGAGTTTTCCTCTCTCTTCTCATCCTCACCATTCTCCATGCCCTGAATTCCTAGGACAGCGCCCACCCCACCAGCTCCAAAACGAGCACTTTCATCCATGCCTGATTTTGCAATGGTTCTTACACACCCCAGATGGTACCAAATGCTTCCCCAGCAAAACTGGCAAGAGCAGAGCCTTCTGGGGCACATTAGAGCCATTTCTGCTGGGTAGGCACTGGCAGTGCATGGAAAACAAGCAGGCTCAAGAGCCCTGACAGTAGAGAAGTGCAGCAGGCAGGAGACCAGAGAAAATAATGAGTGCTGGCGAGAAGGGGAGAGGGAGATCTTTTTGCTTCTTTAATTTTGCATCAGGGGGCCTGACAATAACGAGAAGCTTTTTCTGCAGATTGCTTTCTGCATCTCAGGGAAGCCTGCCCAGCTACAGCTCCCTTTTTCAGTTGGCATGGGCAGCACCATCACTCAGGTGACTGGGACTCCCACATAGTGGGGGACTATTAGTTAACCAGGTGGGCCTTAGAGCCCACAGCAATTTTGAAAGGACAAATAGACAGGTGACTGGGACCCTGGCAGCAATGGATAAAAACAAAAAAAGCAACTAAGCAAATTCAGCCCCAAAATGACAGATGCAATGCTGGTAAGAGTCAAACATTTCAGACACGTAGGTGATGCATTGACTCTGGGTTTGTCACAGGTCCATAAGATTGTAGGGTAGGGCTGGAAAGGATCTCATGAGGTTACGTCTAGTTCAGCCCCTGCTCAACCATCCCAATTGTCTGTCTTATCTGGTCTTGAAAATTTTCAAGGGTGGAGATGCCACAATTTCTTTAGACAGCCTGTTCCAGTGTTTGACCACCCTCAGAGCCAGAAAGTTCCTTCTAATCTCCAGTCTAAATTTCCTCTGCTGCAGCTTTAGACCACTGCTCCTAGCCTTGTCCCCTGTGGCTACAGGGGAAAGTCAGATCTTCATCCGCTCCTTTAGATATTTGAAGCTTATCAAATCCCCCCCACCCCACCCCAGTCATCTCTTGCCCAGGCTACTTCTTGTAGCCTGTCCTCATAAAATCATGCTTCTGAGGCCCCTCATCATTTTTGCCACTCTGTGCTAGACTCTTTCCAATCTGTCCACATCCTTCTTGAAGCATGGGGCTCCAAACCGGGCACAGTACTCCAGGTGAGGCCTCGCCACCACCAAATGGAGCAGAAGAATCACTTTCATTGATTTGCAAGTGGTTGGTCTGATGCCCCCAATTCCCATCCTATCAGTGAAGATATCCTCACCTACCCCTATGAGGAAAAGAAGGATTATTGACCCCAAGGAGCAGACAGGCAACTGAAGCACAGCAAAGTTAAGTGACTTGCCCAGGGTTACACAGGAAAGCCATGGCATCCCCACCCTGCCCCTTCCAATGCACAATATGAAGGTTCATTTGGAGTCCCTGCTATTGCAGTAGCAACACCTGTGAGAAAATACCTTCTCCCATCTCGGCATGGCCACAGTGAGCTAGAAAGCATTCAGAGCGACTCTGCTTAGCACAGTGCTAAAACCCAGCAAAAGTGTCCCAGAAGTGGCAGAGCCTCAGTGGAGTGAATACAGCACCGGTGAAGATGCTGAGATCTGCCATAGCTCCAGTCCTTCATGGCGTCTGCTGTGGTAGGCCGACAAGGGAGAAGTAACTCACTCGACAGCTCCCAGCCGGGGCTCCACTTCCTACTGAAACTCCCAAAGCACCTTCAAAGGAAGGGGCTGGGGCTTGTTTGCAAAGCCAAACTTTGTGGCTAGTTGACCGCAGATTCCCCAGGAAAGGTTATTTCCACAAGAAAGGCAAGCGTAAAGATAGAGAGGCTTCATGCAAACTCACGAGTCCTGTCATCAGGACTCTTCCCTCGCAGATAAACACTTTAAAGCAGTGCTGGAAACGAACCACATGCCATTCACATAGCACTGCTCCAAAATCTAGGTGTCCTTTTCTTGAGGGGAGGAGAGAGCAGACAAGAAAAATTGTGTGGCTGGTCCAAAAATAACTAACTGCAAATCTATACCCGTCAGAATCAATCAATGCCCCCTGTGACGTTTCTCAAGGCAGGCCAGATGACTGAATCCTGCCTGTGATCAGCCAAGACATCCATGCACCTTACGTTACTCTTGATTAGCAATGAAGAGTCTCTTTGGGGCACACGGGGGCCGGGCTTTGATAGGGAGCTGATTAACAGTAAAGAAACTAACTCAAAGTGAAGTCCTTAAAAGATGCTTCCTGTCCCCTAGACATCTCCTGCCATGTATATCTATATAAATTTAACAGACTTTTTTTTCCCCAGGTAGGTTAATTAAATATGAATTCATCATTGTATAAGTATTTGTAGCAGTTTAGCAACTATTGCCATCATATGTTTTTTTAAAAAAAATCTGTTTACAAAAACCTGTTTACAAAAAACATGCCTAGCTACATAATCTTGGAACCCAGATATAATTAAAAAGATACAAAGGAAAAAAATCCATTAAAAAAAGAAAAGATCACCCTTGTTGAGTTTTTTCAGGGCAAAAAGCCACCACCTACATGTCATCTTTTAAGAACAACAAAGAGGAAATGAGAAGAAAAGAAGTCTGGTTCCTCCGCAACTTTCTACCCTGCACTGAATAAAATGACTGCTTTTCTCTGCAAAAGATGGAGGCTTTTAAGGTGTAAAAGTGCAAAGTGTAAGAAAAAATAATGTCTTCATATCACAAAATTAACACTATTCCACCCTCAGGTAAAAGCCAAAGAAGAAACAGGAGTTACATGCCATTTCCCTAAGGTCAGTAAATTTAGAGCTTGTTAGACCAGTTGAAGAAGTTTGTCCTGTAAATTGAAGGCCTTTTTTACAGCCTTGTCTCACCCCAGGAAAACCAGATTAGGGTTGCGAAGATACAAGAGAGCTAAAGCAGTTAAGCACTAGAGCTTCTTGAGTGTTTCCACATCCCACATAAAAAAAAGTTAAAATGCTATTTTCTAGCTGAAATGTCTACTGACTTCAGAACATGTTAATTGTTTTATCCCCAAAAAGGAATAAAAGCACACGCCAGTCTCTTGAAATACTGCAGCTTGAATAAAACACCACCTAGACCTCTACCTCATCCCCATGCCCCTCCAAGTACTGGGCTCCCCAGCAAGACTTCAGGTGGAGCTGACCACTTCTTTCTGTCTCCCGTTATCGAAGCTGCAGTGTATTTCAATAGCAACCTCAACCTTACAATCTACATCTTAGCTTCTACCTAAGGGCATCACTGCAAGATTTTTATTAGCAGAGCTGCATCCAAGGATCATTCTGAAACTTGAGCTAATGCAGAACGCAGCTACCTTGCATGGTGTTGTGTTGCTCAGAGAGCACAACACTTGTGCCATATGGCAAACACTGCCTTCTTGTTCATTTCTGGGTGCAAATTAAAGATTTGAGGGCAGATCTCTCATCACCTATACTTCAGGTCATTATCTACACCTAAGCAATGCAAGTGTCAGACACTACGTGGTCAGAATGTCTTAGGCCTGATCTGTGGCAGTTCTTGTATCCATCTCAATAAGTGGCGGGATTTCCTAGTGAAACAGGTATACCAATAAAACCCTTATAGATTCATAGATGTTAGGGTTGGAAGGGACCTCGATAGATCATCGAGTCTGACCCCCTGCATAGGACAACTGCATCCTTTGACATGGATGCAGTTGTCCTCAGACAAAGGAATCATATATCAGAATAATTTATTCCCCTTATAGTAATAAACTTGACTGATGTAAATAGCATTATAGCAATAAAACTATTTTCACAGTTGGGAGTGAGATTTGCCTGGTTAAAGTAGTCCAACTTCTGTGCTGACAAGGCCTTTTTTGTGGTGGCTTGGTTTTCTTCTTCCTGTACTATATCAGCTTGTCATTTGTACCACTCAGATTGCTGACAAGGGTGGGTAAACATTATCCCCCACTTTATTACAGCTAAGGGTGTTGTAGCTCAGAGGTTAAATGACTTACTCAAGGCCGCACAGCAAATCAGTGGGAGCCAAGATGCTTCCAAATGCAATGTTGTAGCCCAGGGATGCTCAGCCCAACGCCCACAGAGTTATGTCATCCTGCCTACTAGGTCCCCAATTTTGTCAGTGAAAGAGCAGTGGCAGCATCTATTGCTGCTCCCTTGCTGTCAAGTGTCCAGATCTGTGGGGAGCCCTGAGGATATATATCATAGTTCTGCATGCCAGACTGGGCACATGGGGTGCAGTGAGGCTTGATCCAGGCCATGTGAGGCCCAATGTGGGCACACCAAGTCTGATCCAGGCCAGGTCCCAGTGTGCATAGGATGATCAGGATGGTGCAGGGCCAGATCCAGATGTGTAGGGCCTGATTATACAGTGACCCTATGGCTCTTGCCGACGGGCTATCCCTGCCCCACTCATCTGGGCCATAGGGTCAAAAGATTGAGCACCGCAGTTCCACGGGACAACAAGTGTTTTAATATGTTAAGATGCTAGTGTAGACAAGTGTAGTTTCAACACATGAATTGGTTGAGCTGCTCTGGCCTACATCTGACCCACCATCACTCAACATCTGCTTGCTAAGGCTATGCCAGGGTTCACACTTTAGCTAATGTGTTAAAAGACCATTTTCTAGCAAACGGAAGGCGAAAAGGGATTCATTCAGAAAGGCCAGTGCTCAACACTTAGTAGGAAGACAGCACTGCTCCTTCTTTGGGTGCATTTTACAGCACACCTTCCCCATAACGTACCAGACACCAGCCCCTCCCCACAGTTACAGCACTCCCACCTGCAGCTTGCATTCCAGGGCTATGATGTGAGCCCCAGGTTCCCAGCCAGTCCTTTGCACCTTTGTTCCCATGCCTGGAAAAGTGGGAGAGCAGTGCTTTGATGTATTTGCTCTTTCACTTATCCCTACAGCATCTATAGCCCTTCACTACATGCAGCCTCCGAAGCTGCACAAAGATCAAAGCATGTCAGCAGCTCCCCCAACCACATCCCTTACCTCTCTCCTGTTCATCTCCCAAGCCAATTGCCAGCACCTTCCTTCTGCTGTGGTCCAAACAGGCACTGCTGCAACTGTTAATTGCATCTCTTGATCAACCTGCTTGCTAGGCCAGATTCCTTCCCTACTTGTTCATCCCGTATTTCCTCCAGCTCCTCTTCTACCGCTGGGGTTTCTTTACTAGCTGACTCAAATCTTAGTCCCATCCTTCTTCTTTGATGCCCTATCTGGAGTAAGTGGTTGGACTGCTCATCCAATAATGGCCGTGTTGGTATACCTGTACTGCTGCTCACTAGTGGCATAACCATTGTTAAGAAAGTAGGTAGCAGTGGGGGAATATGGTGTGTTTTTTGGGAGCATTCCTCTAATTGAATAACCCTCTTCTTACTTTCACTGTGTTCTTAAAGGGCTGTTCTTCTCAGAAGCTTTTTATATAGAAGGTCTCAATTCATATTTTGATGTTGATCTCCTTGGGTTGCAATTCACTGTACCAGGGAAAATTGGGTTATTTGTTTCTAGGAGCAACTGGGAAGAGAATGCCCTAAACTGGGAAGAGGTTTGCAAATACTTGCTGTGATTCCCATTTTGGATGGATCACTGGCCACTACAGCTGTGTCTAGTGCCTTGACCATACTTTTCCATTTCCCCACCTGGAAAATTCAGATAAGCTTCATGAAACACATGTTTATTACTCCTGGGTACCTTTTTTCCCTTTTTATTGAAGTGTTTACAGATGCAGTACCTGAATTTTGCACTGTTTCAGGTACTGTATCTGCTGAGGTGGAATGAGCCTGGGATGTGTTTACCAGGTGCAATGGCTTTGTATAGCCTCCATTTTTATGGCTTTTCACCAAAAGCAAGAGTGTTCTGCCCAATAATGCTTAGCACTTTTCCCGAAACCTTTAAAATGGCTGAGAGCAGTGGTCAAAAAGTATCACGTTGCATCCAACAGAAGTACAAATAAAACAAGGGTAGGAAGTTGGGTGTAGGACTCATTGTTGCTCAGCCAGTAACATTCAGACAAGCAAAACTTGATGGTCTTGTCTATGAGGCAGGATTTGATAGAAGTCTTGAAATACTCAAGAGGCAATTATGGAGGGGATGGAGATGGGTTTTTCTCTGTGGTCACAGGGGATATGCCTCAAGCTGCAGCAGAGGAAATGTAGGTAGGAGATCAGGAGGATCTTGCTGACTATGAGGGTGGTCAAGCATTGGAACAGGCTACCTAGAGAAGTTATGGAATGAATCCCCATCCTGGAAACTTTCAAGAGTGGGTTGGACAGACACTTGGCTGGAATAGCTTAGTCAGGGATAGTCCCGCTTGCGCAGGGGGTTGGACTACATGATCTTGTGAGGTCCCTTTCAACCCTATGATCCCCCACCAGCATTTTAACACCTAGTAAAGCACACTTTTTGCACTGTTGTAGACTTGGAGATCCTTCCCACTGCCTTGTGGTGGGGGACAGTGCCCCAGTGACTCAGATATGAGACTTGCAAAGTCAGGAGACTTAATTGCTGCTGATTTGCCTTGTAAAACCTCAGGTTGAATCATTTAACTGTTCAGGGCCTCTGCTTCTCCTTTTGCCCACCCGTGCAAGGAGTTTGGGGCTTACAGATGAAAGAACCTCTGAGGGCTTCTTCAGGAGATGGTGCTGGGAGGTCAGTAGGCAGTGCTCTTTCTTTGACATCGGTTCTGCTAGTCTTTTTTTGAGGGACTCTGCTCCTCGAGGTATCAACTTTTGGGTTAAATTCAAGCCGAAGTCCTGAAGGCTTGTGCCCACTATTGTTATCAGGAATCAGTGCAACACTGTAAAGTTACTCAGTGTTTGAGAGGCTGGAAACAGGTTAAAGGTGACCTGCAAAAGACTTCCAGATATGCGCTCCTTGTGGCTGATCTTTTTTTGTTGTTGTTGTTTTCCAAAAATTCCTTGATTTGTGCCTGAGAAATGTTAAGAATGTCAAGTTTGGCCAGAGGAGTTCTTAGAGGTGCTGTGATGTCCCACGCCTTAAAAGAAAGGCTAGGGCGGGGATGAATTTTTAGCGAAAACATCCTTTCTCCTGAGAGTTGATTATAAAGTATAAGCATGAAGAAAAAATAACAAAAGTCTACTGTAGTCTGACTAGGAATCCTTTTCTCTCCCAAATGTTCAGTTTTTCTTTTTTCTACTGGCTGCTGAATTTTACTGTGTCACTCCAGAATCATCCAGGGGAGACCGGAGTTGAATTCATATGAGAAAAACAATGCAAATTTGATTTTTGTTTTCTTCTAAATAAAAGCTTTTTAGGTTTATTGTATGAATCTGGCCTAGCAAGCAGGTTGATCAAGAGATGAGCAAAAAATAAATGAAATTATAGGTATTACTTGCCAGGTTGCTGCCGGGAGAAAGCTGCAAGATTTTAAAACAATGCCATCCCTTATAATTAAAGGCACTATAGAAGCGCAAGATAATAAGCTACGTTAGCTGAGGAAGCTGGATGATAGATGGGATCTATAGCACTGTCCAGATCTTATAGTTTTCTATGTATGTGAGCTAAATCCCCCAAACAAATACACTTAAAATGCTTTGCTTTTGGTTGGCTGGGTATCGGGGAGACAGCACCCTGTTCTCATCCAGGTTTTTTTTCTTTACCAGTAGATTGCAAAGTGATCTACAAAGGAAGTCAAAGCCATTTAACAGATGAGGAAAGTGAGGCAACAGAGGGGTAGGTAACTTGCCTACAGTCACTCAGCAGGTGAACAATACAACTGGATATAAAATCCAAGGCTTCTGAGTCCTAGTCAGTGATCTAGCTACTAGGTATTGCTGTCTCTATAGTATCTATTAATTTAATAGTTACTGGCATAAGACAAAAATACTGTTTTTTGCTGGACTGTCTCGTTCATTTATTTGGGTGTGCTTACCCCTGCAATTATAAACACGCATGCACACAAAGGGATGGGGAAGCTGGTTTTCTCCCAGAAAGCAAGTGGTTTGCCAATATAGTCTGCAGGTGTATGACACGGTGCTCTTATGAAACCAGGATTTCTGGGTGTGGTAGCAGTTCTGCCATGCTTATTATTGGGAATAATCCCAAGCAAGGTGTGTTTGTTTAGTTGCTGCAGTCAGCCAAGAGAGAGTGATACAAGTAAGCCTGTGGGTGCATAGGATTATGTATCTAGGATGGCTAAAGGATCCATTTTCACAGGCTTGGCAGCCCTGTTATTCCTCTCCCTGCTAGCAAGCTGTGGCCCTGACATCCCAGTTGCATCCATGTGAACAGCCCCAGTTTCCATATGGGTAGTATCCTAGTCGCAGGTTCAGAGCTGGACTCTGGGCAAGAAAGGGGGTCGAATATCCAAATACTTGTGAAAAGGGCTGTAAGACCTTAAATCTCAATATGTTCCCAGCTCCAGCCACGAAGTACTTCTAGATGTGCTGCTCAGGCAATTGATTTCTGTTGTAGAGCAGCCTTCTCTATAGACTCCCTGGCATTGTGCTCTATGTTATTTGTGCATCCCATGCAGGGCTTGGTAACCTATTGTGCTGGGTACTGTACAGGCCACTGACTCCAAGAAGTTACAGTCAAGGTAACAAGAGGAGGGATGAACCACTAGTGAGAACTGTAGCCTTGGACTTAAGGGAGACGTACTTGAGGTTTGCCCCAGGCACCCAGTGTGACCTTGGGCTGGTCTCTCTCCACCTGGGTTCCCTACCTGCAAAATCAGATTGTCATATAAGTAGGGGTGCTGTGAGGATAAATGCACTTAAGACTGTGAGGAGCTCAGAACTGCAGTCAGGAGTGTGATATAAATACCTAATCTAGATAGATTACCAGAAGCACAAAGCAAGTGGCTGAAACAAGCCTGAGGATGGGATGATAACAAGTATATCTTAGTACAGTCAACATTAGGCAAGGCTTCCCATTGCCTATTCATTGTTAGCTAAGTGAGTTTCCTAGGCATGACCTGGGTATTCCTTGGAAACCATCCCCAGGATTTGACATGATGCTGGCCTGAGGCAGATGCCACACAATTAGACATGCTGTGATTGTTTTAAAGTGTGCCCTTTACTAAGAGGAGGGGTCAAGGTACCATTCTCATGGGTATGGGTGTTTGCCCTGCTTTCCTCCAGGCTACAAAGGATTCTCCTGGAAGAACCAAAATCAGCAAATGAATTGTCCTGATAGGTGAGACAGGGAAATACCTCTGTGTTAATTAGCATCTCAAATCCCCTGGTTTAACACTCCACACCCCAGTTGGACATGTCTATAATGATTCAATATTGTCCATCTTCCCAGTTGTCTCAGGGCTGCTATGCCAGAGCTGGAAGCAAGTACCATGTTCTGTGCTAAGAACAAGTACCTCCTAAACAGCCTTTGTGGAAGGGGCTGGAGGAGGAGGACAAAGACAACATTTAGCAAGAGGTTGGTCACAGAAGAGCTATTAAATTCCCTTTTGTTATTTAGGTAGTGTTGAGGTGAAGTTGTTGCCCTGATGGTCCAGAAAATATGCGAGAGGCAAGAATTCTTGTGGGTGATATCTTTTGGACCAACTGCATGGCTGGAATAAATGTAGACAAACTTTTGGGTATCATAGGCCTGAGAAGGAGTACTAATATAACCAAAAGCTTGCCTTTGTCTATACCAACCGCACAGTCCAATAAAAGGTATCACCCCCTTGTTATCATATCTACATATGCCATGCTCAACTACTGTATATGATATATCCCAAGGGCCACGCTTGGCTCAGAGGTTTTGTCTTTGTTAAACTGTTAACATTTTTGCCTAGTGTGGTTGTGTCTACAAACCTTATAGTGGGGCTTCTGGTCATCCTACAGGATTCTCACCTTTAGACTACACATCCCATGCAGTTCTCCATGGTGAGATATAATACAGTTCAGCATGGATCTATTTAGTGACCTGCCCCAGATCAAGTCAGACAATGGCAGAGTTGAGAAGATCACTGATAAAGTAAGCCTAAGTTCTGTGCTCTAGCCACAAAATGGTAATGCTTTGCCTGCGCCCAGGCAATGTGAAGTTCACTGATTTTTCCCTGAGTATGCAGAGGGGATGTTTTGTCTGAGCTGTGATTACTCTGGAGTCTTGGCAGTATAAATATTACTTGTGCATCTCTTGAGCTGCATCAGGTGCTAAGTGAATCTAGAGTAGCCAGCCCACCGCTAATGCTTTAACGTGCAACCTTGGGTTCACTCAGCTCTGTGGTTTGGAATCCAGAAGCCTTTTAAATGTTACTTGTAGTATAGTTAGACCGGCCTTTTTCGTCAGTCTTGAAGTGGCAGTTACAAAATATAACCACTTCAAATACAAGCATTCCTGCAGTTTAGCTTGGGGGTGCCTGGCAGTCAGTAACTGGCCACACCTTGGTTTGCTTCACTTAACGAATGTCCATGACTAACTCACTGTCCTGTGTTTGGCTTGGCAGGGCTTAATCCAAATATATTGGGGGCAGGAAGAAAGCCCTTATCTTGGGGAGGCTATTGGGCTGCTTGCAAATAATTTCCTAGGAGAAATTATTTTAGAAACAGGAATGGGGCACTTTCTACAGGCAAAGCAAGGGGAATATTTTGCTGCTTCTGTCAGAGCCAAAATCTAGCTGTCAGGAATTGTTTAGCAGTACCTGGAGAAGTGGATGAATGCCACTGGTGAAACAGAAATCTTGCTTCTCTTTCTTTTCATGGTGAAAGGGCCTGCCACCGAAGGCAGCGCAAGCAAGATTTCTGTTAAGATAACTTAAGTCATGCATTTTATGCTTATTTTCTCTCTGCTGTTCATCTGCATTTTAAAGTGTACATCTGCTCAGTGGTTATAATTGACGTTTCCAGAGCATGGATATCAGCTCAGCTGTGATTTTGCAGAAATAGATGACTTGAGAGGATTAATAAAAAAGCATTCGGAGCATTTAATGGCTATTAGGGGTTGTTTCTGATTCCTTGGTCAATGTGAACAAAACTGAGGATTTCAGTCCAGTCATCAGTATGTAGGTGTGTCTACTTTGCAAAAACTACTTCCACTGCAAGGTGGATAGTCTCTGGGAAGCCAAAAGCAGAAAGGGGCAAGGAAAGTAAATTGAAGAAGCCTTCATCCTAAAGCAGGGGTGGGCAAAATATGGCCTGCGGGCTGAATTCAGCCCGTGGAGTGACTTTTGCCTGGCCCACAGTTGGTCCTTCAGTCTTGCTGGCCCAGGTGTGGGAGCAACCTGGGCCATGATGCATGCAGCTGGTGCCACCCTGTTCACAGGCTCCCAGCTTCCATGGAGACCAGACACAGCTCCCTGCGCTGCTATGTCCCCTCTCCCCACAGTCATAGACACGGTGCCCTCAGTAGGGCTCCCACTGTTGTTACTGCCTCCATCCCACTCTGCTCTGCACAGCTATGCCCAAAGCTGAGCCAGTGGGGTTGGGGGCTGCCACTGCTGTGTGGGCATCCCAGATAGAGCTGTGGGCTGGCACAGGATGGGGGTGCCCCAGCACTACCTGGCTCCAGTCTAGTCCTGGCCACTGTTCCCAAATGCATGATGGAGTGAGTGCTGCTGCAGTCCCGAGCGATGTGGAGTTGTGGCTGGGTCCACCCTCTTCCCTCCCCTGCCTACAGACTGCACACTCCATGCCAGGGGAGGGAATGGGTGAGGGAAGAGGAGAGCAGGGTGACCACCTTTTCAAAATGTAAAAGTGAGACATAGAGCCTCCCCACCCCAGGGGGAGGGCAGCAGGGCAGGGAGTCCCAAGCCTACAGCGGGTAGCCTGCATCCACCCCTTCCCTGTACACAAATCTGGGGGGGCATATGCCCCCCCAGGAGTGCACACAGTGGCTGGGAGCCAGCTCCCCTGCTGCCCCCTGGACAGGTCACCTGTGCCTCCATCCCACTCCCTAGCAGGGCCCCACAGCTACGTGTTCCCACCTGGCCCTATGTACCGCCCCAGCTGGGTAGGGTCCCCAGCCACCAACCCTGCCCCATGCCCTCCCTCACTGTGGGGGCCTCAATCTGCCCCTCTCCTGCGTCACCTATGCCCCCTTCCCTCTAGCCCACACAGACTTACCTGCAGGGAGCTGGGGGAGCTGCTCTCCACTGCTGCCCACAGTGCCTGGCTGTATTGCTGGCTGCTACCCCCAGTCCCAAGCAGCGAACAGAAAACTTGGATCCCTGCAGTGATGCTGCTATGGTTTCACTGTGTTGAGGGGAATCCAGGACAACCAGGACTTGATCTTTATATTTCAGGACTGCCCCACCCAGTTAAGGATGGGTGATGATCACCCTGGGGTGGGAAGGGGACACTAAGTTCTTTCCACTTGGCCAGCAGTGACATGTGGCCATCCCCTACCTCTGCGTCTCCTCCTCAGCTTCCTGAGCCTTCTCTGTGGGGCTCACAGTCCTTTTCTCTCCCTCATGAGTGCTGCAGCACACCCCCGCCGGTGAAGCTTAGCAGCAGCTTCAAGCTCTGTCCTGGTTCTCTGCTGCCACTATACCCAAGGTCCCAGCCCCAGATGCAGCTCCCCACCCAGCTGCGCACTGCGGCTGGGGCTGGTCTTCATGGAGACTGGTCTCCATGGGCAGGCAAGGCCAGGATCACAGGATGGGATTACGGGGCAGTGACAGCACAAGGCTGGGCTGGGACAGAGCTGCAATCCACTCCCTGCACACCCCTGTCAGCAGAACCTGGGTTCATTGCAGGGGCAGATCATGTCTCTGACCCAGCCTGGGCCCTACACTGCCACCACCCTGAGACCCTGCCCCGTGGTCCCAGCCTTGCCTGCCCATCCCACTCCTGAATGCTGCTGCCTAATCCCACAAAGGGAGTTGTGGCAAGTTGTGCAGGGATGGGGAGGGTGTTGCTGACCTGGCCTGTGACAACTTACCAAAACTGCCTGTGTGGCTCTCCAGCCCCAATAATTACTCACCCCTGCCTTAATGCCTAATCCAAACAGCCTTTGTGGCAGTATGACTACTTTACTTAAGGGTGTGGTTTCTTTTAACAAGCCCTTAGCTCTAGCAGGCTATAGGTGCTTTATTGCAGTATTATTCCTCTTCTGTTGCAGGAATGAGCTGTAGTTATACTTGCATCCTGTTTGTGGCAGGGGGTTGTGCTGCTTGTGAACCAGGTTGGTAAAAATACAACTGTATGTGTATAAACAAGCCCAAAGATGCCACTACATTTGCAATCTCTCATGATACAGTAGTTCTGCAGGCTCCTGAGCACTTTATAGCTGCAATAAATACATTATTGGCTATCTAGAATGTCAAACCTTTGCATCTGATGAGCTGTAAACTTCTTTAATGTAAGGCTAGCAGAGTTGTTTTTCACTCCCAGTAACAGCATGAGTATGGCTTCAGTGGCTGTGTCCAGATAAATGTGGATATTTGATTCCCCGGGGCAACTATCAGCAGTACATCTTGTGCTGCTGCTGGTTGTCCCTGGGGAACACCCGTGCTACGTGCCCTTTGGCATGCAGCAAGTTATCTCAAGTTGGGTAGGGGGAGGCTGGGGCCAGCAACTGTGCTGACCCCAGCAGCCTTACCTGTGCGCTGGGGAAGCTGCGGCCGGGGGGGCTGGCTGGCAGCTAGAGTGTGGCTCTGGCCAGCCAGGCTCTGGTTTTGGGTGCACTGTCCTGCTTTTTTTCTGCATGGGTTTTTTTGACCCTGGGATTTCCTGGCGTCCAACCCCATCTCAACCTGCACTGCAAGGCAGCTGCATGGGAAATGCCCGAATGTGCAGTGTGGGGCCACAGATGGGTCTGTGGCACCACATACCGCATAGCTGCACTCCTCTGGACACGCCATATCAAACCCCCATGGAACCAGCAGAAAAGTTCATTAAAAGAGGGTGTTTGCTGTAATACAGTTAGTTAAGTTGCTGCAGCTTAATGAAATCCACACCACCAACAAAGGTAACTTTTAAAGTGCAAGTTCATTATAATTATGTTTTAGTGCATCCGTTAACCACCAACAATAAAAGAGTTTTTGCCTTGTAGAGTTTGTTCTTTAGAAGTTTTGTTTTTCACTTCAGAGGAGGTGTGTGTTTCAGCGCTGGGTACAGTGACACTAGTACTTATGTATGCAGTTTGTAAAGTCTTTGAGATGAAAGGAACAATGCTGACACACTTTTATATATGTATATATTATATTACACCCTCAGATCCCAAAGAGTCTTTTTTTTTTTCTCTCCAGTAGAAATCACATGAGCAAGGTTTTATCATCGTGTATTTATTTCCATTACACTTCTAGAAAATGACGTTTGCCTGGATATAAACCATGTCATCCTTTGTTGCGGGGAATCCTTATCAGTATTTGCATCGCAAATGATGGATGCTTATTATGCTAGCGTATGAGAGCCAGAAGGGAAATTGTCTAGTGCAGGGGTTCCCAAACTGGTATGCATACCCCTGGGGGTATGAAAGACCTCTCTGGGGGTATGCAGGAGAAATTGTGTAATGGTGGGTTTAACTTTCATTTTAATACAGGTTTCCCTCGCTTTATGCTGTACATGTGTTCCTGGAAAACAGTGCATAACTTGAATTCACATAAAGGGAGCCCTCTTTACACTGTAACAAACAGGGATATGTTCATGACCTTGACTGTACTGACTCCCCAGAGCCATTTCTACCACTTCTACTAGACAGTTTTGATACTTGCCAACAGCAGACAGCATGCACAAGCACAGGACTCTATCATAATGGGAATGGCAACTACAGAAACACGTGTTGCAGACAACAAGCGAGGAGCACAGATCCACACAGGAGACTATATTTTGGTCCCCCCCCACAGTGCACCGCACAAAGCAGCTGACTGTGGGCTTCCACCACACTGATTGCATAAGAGTGAATTTACCTTGCATATAATGAATTTTGGGTATAAAAAGGGTCATCCCATAACAGCAAATTCACACATATGGAACCCACATAAAGTGAGAGAAACCTGTAATAATTGGCATTTAAAGGGGTGAAAAATAAAATGCGTGCTGATGGGGTAGGAGGGCAGCTGGTAAATCTGGAAGGGGCTACATATTAAGAAAAAAGTTTGGGAACCTCTGTTCTAGTGCAATGGGGCCAGGCTTTTTGGCAGGGATGCCACAGATTAGCTCTACACCCTCCCCAAGTGCCACATTGATCCTCTTCCTATCCGGTGTGGTGCTCTGCCTTCTGCTCCCTTGCCCTGTGCTGTTTGCTCAGGCTGCTGCTCTGCTTTCTGCTCCCTTGCTTGGTCTGCTGCTGTGTTCCCTGTCCCTGTCCCCTCCCCGATCTTCTGTGCAGGGTGCCCCTCATGGCATGTATGGAGCAAGTTCCCCCACCCCAGGTCTAGCAATATTATATTGACAGTGCAGAAAAACGCACAAAGGAACCAAGAAGCATAAATAAGGTGAACTGGATTTCTTAACTGTTTTCATAGGCGATATCAGTGACACAAAAAGTTCTTAAACATGACGTGGAACTCGAAGATGAGCCTTTGGCCATACAGTTTTTCGAAGAGGCATGTGTTTAACCTGACATATGTTATGCCTAGGATGTCTCTGGAGGTTTTTATTTTATCTGGAAAAGTAAAAGAGAAGCCAAAGCAAGTTCCTCCAAACTAGTCAGGGGTTTATCGGGATGTTATCTATCAGGCAATATTAGCAAGAGCAGCAGCAGAGAATTACATGCACATACTTATTGCCGGTTGCTGAGGTCTCGGGGCCCTCAGAATCTATCCTCAGGGCTTGAACAAGTTCCAGGCTCCCCCCCCACCTTTGTTGGGGGGAGTTTGAGCTAGTTCAAGGTCTGATTTCTGTTTTCCGGCTGTTCCTCTGAAAGAGAGATCTCTTGGCCTAATTCAGTAGGGAGCGGGGAACTGACTCCTGGCCTGTGACCATTGACTGCTCTTTCCTAATTGGTCTAATTAAAAGGTATCACCTCTGCACCTTTGAGTATTTAGGCCATGGGTGATGGGTGCCTCCTGAGTCTGGGGGGGGCACCCACAGAAGCTTCCAGTGGGGACGGGCCTGATGAGCACCCGCAGACAGCACTGGCAGTGGGGACAGCCCTGTAAGGG
Organism: Crocodylus porosus; assembly: GCF_001723895.1. Lineage (NCBI taxonomy): Eukaryota > Metazoa > Chordata > Crocodylia > Crocodylidae > Crocodylus > Crocodylus porosus. Next base: position 1,935,834 of record NW_017728905.1, read on the forward strand.
GTGCATGTGTCCCCCTGCGACCTCTCTACTAGTTGCCTATGATTCAGGCCTTGTGACTATTCAGGGATCTGCTTTGTAGCCGTGCTGGTCTGAGAGAGGAATACAAAACTCTCAACCTCTTGGTTCAGAGGCAATACCTTTTTATAAGTAGAAAATAGCAGCAACAACAAAAAAGACTTTTCTCTGCAAGCTTTTGGGCACTCCCGCCCTTCTTCAGGCTGAGGGGAAATCAAAGATTGTGAAGGTCCCCTTAGGTAGAAAATAAAGCACATTTTGCACAGATGAACATTTTTCACTTAGACATAGGGTGCGATTACAGGCCTGCACATCTCTACTCGCTTCTCAGCCTCTCAATGGCTCAGATCAAGCGTAGTGGCTTCTTAACCTGGCAGGGGAAATACCACGTATCTGTGTCCAAGAAGGCAGTTTTCCTGAATTGCACCGCAGGAGAACAGCTCTTCTGGCGTGGGTTGGTACCTGCCGAGGCACAGTGGCTTTAAGCCCGGTTTATAGAAATGGGAGTCTCCTGCCTCGCTGGCTCCGAGGGCCACGAACGCCACATGGCCCCGGCAGCTGGCGGGGCACGGTGAGCTCCCGCAGGTGGTGGCGGTCGGCACCTTTTCGCAAGGGGTGCACTGTCACGTCGTGCACCCCCTACATACTGCCGATGCCTAGGGCTGCGCGGCTGAGGGCAAGCAAAACTCGGGGGCATCCAAATCCCCAGCCTCTGGGCTCCAGCCTGCACATAGGACACCCGATGTTTGCCAGTAGTAAGGGCCTCTTAGATTTGGAATTAGTTTTGGCTCGTTTGGCCTCAGATCCATATCATATATATATATAAATCTCTGCTCCCTGCACGCTGTCTCTCTGCCTGGGCTAATCCTTGCCCTTCAAGCCCCTCTCAATCCTGCCCCGAGGAGTCTCCCCCCATCTGCCACGAAATGTGGAATTTCCTTTCCACCCAGGACCGCTTCCCCGCCCTCCCCATCTCATCCCCTGAGGAAGGGCGCGTGTCCCCATTCAAGAGCTGTATTTATGAATTTGATTTTGCCAAAACAATCAGGTCGGATCCTCTCGACTCCCCATCCTGATGGCCTCTTCGTGCTGGTTCAGGCCCCTCTGAATCGCTGCCTTCGTGCGGGTGATTTGGCCTGGGAGCACGGGGGAGGGGACGGGGGTACCCCCCCCCCCCCGCCAGGGGCTCGCAGCCCGGCGGGGCCAGGAGGGAAGGCCTGAGGCCCACGGGGCAGCGCGGCCCGCTCGCTTCCTCCTCAGGTGCGCGTCCGTGTCCGTGCGCGTCTCGCATGTGCCCCCCGCCCATCCTGTCAGATGCGCTGAGCGGGCCGGGGAGGGCAGCTGAGGACAGGCGGCGGCGGGAGGAGGGAGGAGGAGGAGGAGGCGGGAGCAGGCCGCGCTCCTCCCCTCGTCCCCCCGCGCCCGGCGCGTCGCTGGGCCCGGCCCGGCCGCTCATTGTGCTTCGCCTCACGCCGGCCCAAGATGGCGGCGGCGCTGGAGAAGGCGACGAGCCGCTAAGTACAATAGAGGGAGGCGGAGGGGAGCGGGCGGCCCCGACCCCCGCCCGGCCCCGCCCCGGCCCCGGCCCCGGCCCCCGCCCCGCTCCCTCTAGCATGGTGCGGGGCCGCCGCCGACATGGGCGAGAGGCTGGAGCTCCGGCTGAAGTCGCCCGTGGGTGCCGAGCCGGCCGTCTACCCCTGGCCGCTGCCCGTCTACGTGAGTACCGCTGGCCTGCGCTCCCCTTCCCCCCGGGCACGAGGGGATGTTTCCCCCCCTTTCCCCCAAATCCATTGAGCATCAGACCAGGTTCCTTCCCCCCCCCCAAATCCACTGTACATCCGAACTGTGCTGCCTCCCCGATCCGGTGTGGTTTGGGGCTGGGGTCCTGCCCCTCCTGGGGGGCTTCAACTTCTGTCCCTGAACTCATCTTCTCCCCCCAACACTTAATGCGAAGTTTTCAGGTTTTCCTTGAAGAGCTGCCTAGTTATTTTTTTTGGGGGGGGGGAGGGTGGTAACCAAAAGCCAGCTGGAGACGGATGGGTACTTCTGCAACCCTGCGGGGGGTTCGTCCCTTGGCAGCTCATGTCGCCTCTGCCTGCTGGCGGCGGAGGTGTCTTCCCTGGGCGCTGGGGTTGGGGGAAGGAGGTGAACGAGTGGGGAGAGAAAGCGTCGACCCAAAGGGAGAAACCACCTCGAAATTGCTGCTGCCTGCCGTTGAGACCGTGGTGGAAAGCGAATTTGCGCGAACGCTTGTGCGTTTTGTCCGAGGAGACCGTGTTCGGTTGTCAGTTGACCGTGTTGCAGCCCTCCCTCTTGAGTTGTCGGGGGCTGCTGCTTTTTTTTGGCAAAGCGACAGACACGGCCTTTTTTTTCGGCTGAATCGGAGAGGCAGTGATGACCCCTGAAAATCATTCATTTACTTAGGCGGCTAGAAAACAGCGCGGGGATCGTTTATCCCGAGCATCAAATGTTTGTTCTCCTTTTTTATTTGCCAATCCCCAAACTTGGAGAGAAATTTTGTAGGGAGAAAATGGGGCAATAGCAAGTAGCAGTTTTAAAAACGGTTTTGGATACTGTTGCCTCTCCCTAGCGTTGTGGGGTTTGCCTGTTTGTGTCATAACACAGGGAGAACATACTGGGACTTAGTCATGTTGCTCTTTGGCAACTGGGCTATGCTTGTGTGTAGACGATTAGAAATATCTTGCCTGTTGTGGGGGCAGCAGAGGTATATTATCTCCCTCCTGCTGCTGTTGATAGTCCTGTGGTTTCCAAAATAGTCTTCGTATATATGAGTGCTTAGCATTTTTGATCGTCCTGCTCCAGAGCCGGAGCCCTCCGGCACACTCAAGTTAATGCAGCCTTTCCTGTTTGGGCAGCTCTGTCATTGTGTGCGCGCGCGCGCGCTGTGCTTAAAATTGACAGAAACTGGATGTTGTAATGGTGACCAGCTTAGTTTTCTCCTTGTAGCCTAGTATTTGTTTCTGGAAGAAGACTGCATTAAACGTAGGTTAAGCATAGTCAGGGAGCACAGATTGGGGTGGATCTATATACACACAACTTCATGTAAAAAGCTGCATTGAATGCTATTTCAGGTTGGGAGCTGTGGATATAGAAAGAGTTTATCTTGGGGAAACAAGCCATTATTTATAGATTACATGCCTATATTTGTTAAAGATGTCTGTGGGTGTAAATTTTCTCCAGTTTATCAAAATGCAGTGGGCATCAGTGTGTATCTGCATGTGTTGAGAAATGCAGCAGGATCCCAATGTCCTGTCATTAAAGTGACCTCTCTGGGTTGGATGGTTTTTTGTGTTTTTTTTTCTCCCCATAATGATACAGAAGTGAATCATTCATCTGAAGCTAATCAAAATTGTCCTGCAGCTCCGTTGAAAAGATCACGCTCCATAGCTTACACACGTACAACTGGCAGCTTTGGCCGTTGCAGCAGAGAGCTCTGAAGCTGGAGAATGCAATGTCCAAAGACCAGGATTTCTGTCTGGCCTGCTAGCATTGTACTGTATTGAACTGTAGACTCTCTTTCCCTCTTTGGCTCAGGCTCCAGTTGGCAGCAGAGTATATGTACCGTTGTGGTTTTAGAGCTCAGCTCTGTTTGACGTAAGCAGAACATTTCTTAGTTTCACCACTACACTTGCTGCTTGGTTTCTAGGAAGCAAGGTGGCATGACTTACAAAAATACCATACCTGCAACTTCTTCTTTTTTTTAGAAGCATGTTGCCTTGCATTTCCCCAGGCTTGCTATTTCCTCTCTGTCTCAGTGTCATATGATTTCTAAAGAGGGGAGGAAAGATCATTACCTGCTTATAATTTATCATGTGTGCCAAATGAATGTTGGAACAATTCTGTTTCCAGTATCAAAGGTGAACTGTTGTGGCATTGCTGTCTGATAGTACTGGTTGTTACCAAGTCCATAAAGATACCTGTGTGCAACCATTCTGTCGCTAAATCCAGATTTCATCACTAGTGTTTCTGTAATGGTGTAAAAGCCTTAGATTAGACATTTTTAGATTTAAGGGGTGACTGAATTTATGGTGTAATTTTTTTTTTTTAAGGACTGTTGTTTCTTTTATATTCATTAGGAAAACTGAAATCTCCTCAGACTGCTGAATTTCCATAATAGCTGACAAACCACTGCTTGTCATGATGTTAAAAGAACCAGGGAGGGTGATGTGAAACCTAGATTTCCTTACCAGACTAATTAAGGTCGTGGGAGGAGAGAGCATTGGTGTTACAGATATAGCCTCCCACTGGCTTACATACAAAACTGAAAGTATGACTCTTTCCCCCGCCTTCTGCCTTCCTCAAAGGAAAGGCCACAGCGTCTAATGAATACATGGTGAGCAGTTCTGTCCGTAACACCCTGTGATGAGTAAGTTGAATAGTGCATAGTGAGTAATCTCCCCTCGTGACTCAGAAAATATTTTCTGATGATGTTGATCTCTGGCTTTTTTTATGACTGCCCTGCTTAATCAGAGCCTAAGTGGGTTTACGCTTCTGCATCGCAGCTTAACTCTTTGACTCCCAAATACCTGCACCAAATTGGGCTTTCATTAAATTTTCAAGATTTGATAATGCAGGCCTTGGATTCTGCTTTGCCCCTTGTCTATCATTAAAATAAATGTCTAATTAATATAAATTCTTTAATAAATCCAGGCCCATTCTAAATAACCAGGTAAGCTTTCCTTAATAAATAAATCTACTCGCTCTTTACCATGCCAGTTGTTCAAACTATAGATTTTAGATGTGTTGGGTACTGCATAATATAGATGGTTACCCCTGCTAATATTTCAGATTATTGGTTTGAAAATGTGTCTGTCTACTAACTAGAGATGGATAAAGGTTGGGGTCTGCTTACAATCTCTCAGCTTGTTGAAATTTAAGTTGTGGGGGGGGGTTGTTCTTACTCCTTCTGGCACCTTGGTCTTTTTATGTATCTGCCTCTAGTTAATAGGTAACAGGGAAGTCTGAAACTGCCCTCTGCCCCACTGAAGTTGTTGTAAAGAGGAGTTAGGGCTAGATCCACAAAAGGACTAAAGTGCCCCATTTCAGAATTTAGATTCATGAAACCTCTGTCTCTGGCCTTAGAGCCGTAGGCACCTACGTTTTCAGTGCAGTGCTGAAGTTCTCAGAGGCAACCTGAATCTTGCCAGTACTGAGCAATAATGCATCACTTGCCACACACTTAAGTGCCATCAAGATGCAAAAGGAGATGGTTTTCTCATCCTGCCTGAGGTGTTCAATCTGCTAGGTAATTTCAGAGCATGTTGACCAGCTAGGCTCTGCACACAACATGGAAGTGGCTGTGGTTCCCTTCAAATGCAGCAGGAGGTGTGGTGATGGTGCTTCTCCTTACGCGGTAGGGTCTCCTGGTTAGAGCACTCCTCCAGGTCTTACTTGGATTCAGTTCCTGCCTGTGAGTAGGAGGATTCAAACCTCCATTTCCTACTTTCTAGGACAGTACGTTTATCGCCAGCCTACAGGCTGTCCCCAGTGTAGGGCCACTCCCTTCAATTGAAACTGCTCAAGTTTGCACTTTTACCTCCCACAGGTGTTTGTGGCCTTGTAAGGAGTAGACATTACAACATGGTTAATACATGGAACTGTCTGTAATTACCTGTAATTATGAGATGCATTTTTCTGTATGTGATTCAGGGATGGATCCTTCTCATCTCTTGAGAGTTGTATGCGGGCAAGTGGGAGTACCAGTGGGATATAGTACTCAGCCAGTATGACTATTGGTTATTTATATGCCATGGTGGTCCTTAGGACTCCGCAGACCTGGGCTCTACTTTTCAAGAAGTTGTCCAGACCAACAGAGTTATGCTCCTGATCCTTTCAGATTTTTCTTTTCATGCTCAGAGCTCCACTGTGTAATTACTAAAACTTCAATTGCCCTGATCCCACCCTCAGGATGGAAAAAGTCTTGGGGTGCCTTTGACTCAGCCTTCTATCAAGGTCAAGAATCCTCTACTATAAACCGGTGAAGCTTTAAATGTCAAAGCTAGCAGCTGCTGTGATCATGATAAATCTGGGCTGAATAATCTGAGAATAATTTGCTGCTTTGTTTTTGCATATTTGCTATCTTTCCAGTGTGCTCAGATAGCAAAAAATGTCCCATTGGTCAACTGAATGTTGTCATAGCATTGCTTGTGCAGCTGCTTGAGGGAGGCATAGATGTGTCTGTTACTACAGAGTACTCAAATGCAGGCCGAGTGATAGTAGTGACTCTGTTTGCACAGGTGGGTGAGTGCATGGCTTTTTTTTTTTGCTTTTCTTTCTAACCAAGTAGGAAGTCTAGGCTGTGACACAAATTATGTCATTTTGCCTCTAATGGAATGTGGTGTGCACTGAAAGTTGAGAGGAAGGCGTTGATCATTAAAATCGCAACCCAGAAATGAATGTCATCTTTAGAATGAAAGGTTAACTATGAGATGAATAACAACTCCTTTTTAAAAGCTTTTGCCCACACTGTGCAATGCAGCTCTACCTGGAACATAGTTTTCATATGAACCATCTTGCTTGATGGTTAGGAAACCTTGCTTGCTATAGGAGTAGATTCCCAGTTGAGCTGTGTGCAGTTGCTCAGTTTTGGTAATGGGAGTCATGGCAGGAGGGTGGTTGCTTCATGGTGCATATGGCTGACTACTAGAAGTACTCTTTATAGTAATGGTGACCCATGAAGGTGGGAAACATTAGAGCTGAGGTCATATTTGTAATGGTGGAAAAGGTTTAGAAGATCTCTGTTGTAGAAAAGACTTGGAAAGAATTACCAGTTCTGTCTCCACCTGCCACCCCCCATCCACATCCTTCTAGTGCAGTGATGCTCAACCTTTCTGCCCCCTGGGCTGGATGAGTGGCAAGGGGCCCATCTGCAGGCTGGATCCTTTTCAGGATTGGTCCTTGTGTTGCCCTGTCCTGGCCCTGCATAGCTGATATAGCTTGCAAGGCCATGCTATCTAGCCTGCAGCATTTTCTGTGGGTCTGGAAATTTGGCAGCAGGGGAGTGGCAATTAATACTCCCACCACTCCCCACCACCAGTTTTTTGTACCGAGTGGGTTAGATGACGTGGGTTAGATGACATGGCTCCATGGGCCGGGGGTTGAACATCCCTGTTTTAGTGACTCAACACTAGGAGTTGAAGAGTATAAATCTGAGTAATATGTGATTTGAAGATTTGTCCAGGCTTTTTAGATAGTAGACATAACAAAAATGAGCTCAAGGAAAAGGCAAAATGAGCATCACAACACAACTTGACAGTCTTTCTCTGCTCTGAAACACAAAATGAAACTGCAGTATGTTCACGGTGAGGTTTTTCATTGTTGTTGCTGGAGATTGCATCCGTATAACTTCTTATACCCTGTGGAGTGTTGCAGAAGACAAATTTGTCTTCTGTGTTTAGGCTTTTGTCAAATATAAACATTTAATTATTACCCATGGTAAATTATTTGGCTTTTAGTGTGACTGGGTTAAGAGTTGTAACCCAATGTAAAACAGCAGTCCTACTTAGCAAAAGTAATATGAGCAGGTAATGAAGGAGGATCTAGAAGAAAGTATCTTTTTAGGAAAATAAAATAATTTATTCCATAATTCAGTGTTTGTCTTTATATTTGAGTAATGTGAGAGGCAAATAATGTGAAACAGAAGTGGCTGTTAAAGACTCCATGATTGTTTTTCAAGCAGTGGGAGTTAATGCCTTATCCCGGCCAAAATTCCACTCTTGGCAGTTATCTACCCCGAACTTACCTTGCGTTTCAGCTGGCCTGAGATTCCTGAGCTATTTGTGCAGTCAAAGGTCTCGGAGAGCTGTGCGTAATTGGTGCCCCCACCTGCGACTACAACCCATTTCCTTCCTGGCAGTCCAGAGGCTTATGGAAAAGGTTATCTTTTCACGTACTAGCCACCTGGATGAGTTGTGTTTCTCTTGGGGGTTCATGCAAGGTGTCTTAGCCTTTGGTGTGCAGGATTTATGGGTAATCTAAAATCATTTTTCTCCCCAGGCATCCATACTTCTCTTCTTTCACTTTTCTTCTTTCTTTTTCTCTGTTCATCACTCCTTTTTCTTGTTGTTTTTTTGAGTTAACCTTTTCGCTTAAAAACTCCCTTTCAAGTGTTAATATACTGGATCAGTTGTGTGTTACATAACCCAGTTGTCCATTGTATTAGTGATAGGTTTTTTTTTTTTTTATCATCACCTTGGTAGTCTCGATCACTTTAACTGTTGCTTACTGTTAACTTCTTCTAACAAAAGGTGCCAGAGTGAGGAACGTAGGGGGAGGGAAGAAGTTCAGGCTAGTCTATGAATATACTGAATCCTAACTAAATGCAAAACAAAAGTAAATAACGTAAAAGAAAGTTTAAAAAAAGAAGAAGGTCTATTTAATTGCCACATAACTTTTAATTCTGTAGCTGTTAGTCTTCAATGAGGAGCTCATTTACAAATTTAGTAGAAACTGATGTATTTGTATCAATGTGTTAATCTTGATGAGGGATACCTAGAACTCTACAATAGTAGCATAGGTTAGAATTAATGAGCAGGCTCTATTTTTAGACTAGGAAGAAGCCGTCTGTTTTACAACAGGAAATATAATTTATAACTTTGCAGATATGATCAGAACTATGAATAACAAAGACCAACGATGCTTCTGCTTTTCAGTCTTAAATTCTTCTTCCTTGGTTTCAAAAGTAAATGAGTACATTCAAAGGAGCGACATGCAAAGACAGTTCTAGTGTCAAATTAGGAATCTGGGGAGCTAATGAAGACAGTTAAACATTGGAAGTCTAGATAATCTGGGAAATAAAGAGAATAATTTAGGAAGGTTTTTAGAATAACTTTATTTTTTGTTTTGCTTCCCCTTCCCCACCCCCACTTAAAGTTAAATATGACAGTTCTTACAACATGTTAAGGAAGCTTTATGAAAGATTGCCATTATTAGGAGGGATCCTGACTTTCTCTGTTTAAAAATTGCATATTCTCTGATTAAAAACCCCAAGTCTCTGATTAAATTGAAAGGCTACTATATATAGGTATCAGTTGACACAATGTTTTATTGATACATTTACAGTTTTAAAGCAATTTGGATGCTTCAGTCACTGTAATAAAATACATTCTAAATACCTATATATGTTGGCATTTGATTTTGGGGTTTTTCATCATGGAAAATCAGAGCTCCTGCTCCCCCCACTCTGTCCAACTGTGGTTTTTTCTCTGTTAGAAGGGAAAACGGAAGTGGGAAATGGAAAACCTGGGTCCCTGATTGTTAATAACCCTCCTGCAGCCTCACTGGCAAGTATACACGGCCTAGTGGTACCACCTTGTCATGTAACCCTGTCTAATGCAAGGTGTGGATATACAGTAGCAGTGTGAAATCCTAACCACTCTGAAGTTGATGCGAGTTTACAGTCAATCGATTTCAACATTTCTTAGTCTGTTTAGTGGACATTTGATATACTTGGCCATTAATTTAATTTTGCCTTTAAATGAGAGGTATACCTTCTGATATTGCATAACTATCATTATAATTTTTGCCAGCCTTTAGATTGTCTTTGAAATCTTTAGAATTTTCTCATTTGAAATTCTGCATGCCTCCTTTTCAGAGTGCATCATGGGTGTTGCCTGTTTTACTGGTCTGTAATTCAGCAAGTATTACTACAAGCCCCTTGAACAACTGGTTGGACTGGATGACCTTCCGAGTTCCCTACCAACTCTGTTTTTTCCATGACTGAGTTAAAATGCATTGGGAAAATTTTAAGTTATTCAATCAGCAGCTCAAAAATCACCACTGGGAAAATTTAATCTTGTTGTTGATTTAAGCTGTAGGACAGTAGCACTCAGCTTTTGGCCATGTGTGCCAGATGACTGGCGCAGGGCTAGTCTGGGCTAGATCAGACCCTGCCTGCTGGGATTAGCCCCCTGGGGCCCTGGACCACTTTTGCCTGCTGGGATCAGATCCTGGGGGCCCGTGCCACCTCCAAGTCGCCCAGTACTGTCCTGCACCCCTGATCTAGTAGGTAGGGCCATGGTTTCATGGGGTTCCCCTCGTGTAGGACATTTTCGTTGTGTCCAGAACTATGTAGTAAGTCAGAAGCCTTTCTGGATCTACTTCCCTCTTGGATTGAATAGGAATAAAAACCCTTGTCAAAATTTTAAGAGAGCTGCTTAAGATCCCAAACTTGATAACAGAATAAATAGGCAGAAAAATGGCTTGCGAGAAACTGATGTGAAAATAATTTCCTCCGGTTGTTGAAAGAAATCTGCACAGGCTAACAAGGTTTAAAATAAATGAAACAGTTTTGTGCCTCCTTAAACTTTTTTTTTTTTTTATGTTCTTCCGTATCGTGACATATGCAAATCCAAATGGCCCTTGTGACTCTTTCAGTGGAGTGGGACAGAATTCAAATGTTTAATGGTTATTTCAAATTAAGTCAGCAAAGGGCTTAATCTGTTGGGAATTCTTCGTCACAAAATGACTGAATGCAGTGAAATGCATTTGGTAGGCAAATTCTGTGAACCCAATATGCAGTTCTGGAGCTCATTAATATTAAACACAGAGTTCTTTTATGACTAATCATTTAGGTTCCTTTTACTATCATCTTAGAAGTTGGAAAGGCAGACACATTTTTCTCCCAATTTTATCTTTTTATGATCCCTTCCTTTACCCCTTTTCCTAATGGAATTTCAAATGAAAGTATTTTTAATTGATGTTCAAGAATTTAGTTCAGTTTTTGGCAAAGTATTTGTCAGAGAGAACGTGCAGAGGATTGCTGCTATGTAGCTCTTACGTAAAGTTTAAGTTTTTTTTGGCAGTGAGAAATATCTTGCAGATATGGGCATTCGTTACAGTGGGAGATGGGGCTGTTTTGGTCTGACTGAACTCTGCTCCCAGGTGACTTAAGTGAAATCAGAGAAATTATTCTTATACTAGAACAAGATCATCCACAAAGGCTTGCGCTTGCTTGACAGTAGGCTTGTCCACACCCATGTACAGACACACACACAACCATTTTGACATTTTCTGTATAGCAGCAGCTTGTTCCTCTCCCACTAGCTTTTCCTCCCCCTGTGGTTTTGTTGTGGATGCATTTTTACAGGTGTAAGCTTGTTCCTATACTGTAAGGGGAACAATTTGCTATAAAGCACTTTAATACTAATGTAATTGACTTTGTTGTGGCTGATCTCAGATATAACAAATTTAGTTTTAATCCTTGCCCATTCCCCCATTAGTCAAATAGTTCCATATGGCAATCTTTTTCATAGGACCGGCCTACACCAGTTTTAATTTACGACTTAGTATCACACTGATGCAGGTTTTTCGTGTAGATGTGGCTCCAGTCATGCTCTTTCATAAGGTGGATCATATTTTTGTCTCTGTTGCCCTTTACGTTTATTGTCATGCAAACCAGCTTCCTTTTCAGGTAATGTCCCCATGGCAAATAAAACAGCTGTTTATGTGGAAAAGTAAAAGCATTCAATACACTTAAAATATTTTAATGGATCTTAGTAGTTGGAAACGAGGAGAAGGCAATGGCAGGTGGATAGCCAGTTTGCAGATCTCTAGGAAGTTCTGTATCATTTCTACACAGAATATCTATGCTTCCCATATTGTCCCCCAGTTAGTATCGGGTAGGCTGGATCTTGGCCTCCAATTCCTGTGTTCTTGTACAGGAAGGTGCAGTGCGCTCCAGGTTTTTGTGGTGTCTTTTGCTCAGTTGCATAGCATTCAGAAGTGCTCAGAACTCTGATTAGATGCCTTCCTGATTTATTGCTTTGCCATATGAAAGTTGGAGCTGTTGCTCCCTGTTTTTGGTAAAGAGAATGTGTGCATTGCCTGCAGGCAGGAGCCTAGGGGTTTGCTTGCTTTATTTTTTTGCTTTGTATTTGTCCTTGGCATAAAGAAACAACCATCTTCTGTTGTAACACTCTGTTGTGACACAGATCTGTGTTTCATTTGCTTTAATGGAAAGGTAAATTACACCGGTTACTCCTGGAAAAAGCCGGGGATGTTAATATGCTTAGTCCTAAAAATTAAATGTTGTATGGAGAGAAGTTTGATATTCTCTTCCCTCTTACTGAAAGGTCCGGAGGCATTTGAGCACGAGCTATTCCTTGGCTCACCAATTCTAGCTGGTATTCCTGTGTAGGGCCCTAAAACCTAAAAAAAGGCACTTAAAGCAGCTGGCTAGAATAGGGAATTTGTGGAAGTAATGGAATAAAGTGAAAAATCCAAAGTATTTTTTTTCCCCTTCTTTCCTGTAACAGCTGTAAATGCCCTTCACATTAGTTTCAGCCTTTCACAGAATCTTGTGCACGCCACAGTTTGTCAGGCACATGCCCAGAATATCTGTCTTCAAGCAAAGATTTTACCTGCGTGTCTTCCTAGGCAGGCTGAACAAATAGACTAAGAGTGTGTGTGTCCTTGGTCACCTTATTAGGGCTGCTCTGTCATGCAGAATGTAGCAAGTTTCTCTCTCTGTTGTTCAGGGCAGCTGTCACTTGGGGTAGCTCTATATCACTTCTATATATAAATGCTTACCTTCTGAACACAAGCAGAGGAAATCCTGTGGTTGTTCTAAAGAGATATTTGACCTACTAGTCGGTTTGTAACCTTGGGAAAATGATCTGTTTTGCCTTGTTTCACTTTTGTGATTTGCTGGCTAAGCATCCTTGTTTGTTGGAGAAAAGGCCACCCTGGGATCTGTGCTGTGTTTTAAAACTTTAGGGGTAGTGGCCTTTCTGGCACTTACCTGGTTTTTGTAGGCTCATGATCACTTAACACTTGCAGATTGGCCTGTTGCATTAAAAAAACCCAAACCCTTTATCAAAGCATGCCAGCTGCCCAGGGATGGAAACTGAGCCTCTCTCAACAGATTAGGCAATGGCCAAAAAAATGGTTGCAAAAGAGAGGCCCTCTAAACAATATTTTTATCAGTTTGTCTTAATCAACACTTCTTCTAAGCCTGTTGGCTCATCCACTGGCAGTAAGTGTTTGTGGGAGACTTCTTCCTGACCTGCAAATACCTGCTCATAGTTGGTTTGCAAGTATGCAAACTGGCTTTGGCATCTTCTCTTGCAGGATTTTGAATTAGGTTTTGGTCACCTATTTTGTGGTGGGGAGGAAGTATGGATTTAGTGTGGAATGAATTATTTGGATTTGGGGGAAGTCACTGAATCAGGGGGCAAGGGAGGCTGCAGGGGGAAGAAGTAGGAAGGGCAGAGGGTAAGGATGCCACCAGACACCCCCCCCCCCCCAGCCACTGCTTTCCCTGCTGTAGCTTTGCGGTGGGGAGGGGGATTCGGAACAACCCTCCAGTACTTAAATTCTATACCTTGAAAATTATAACAACTTTATAAATTTTCCATATATAAAATCTACTTATGGGGGGTTGTCTTGTATTCAAGTCAGTATGGTATTTAGTTCATCAGTTAGGAAGAGCGCTAGAATGTGGTTTCTCACTTCAGGCCTTGCCACCTATGCGCTTTAATTGAAGGTGTTTTACTTCTCACTTTGCACGCTGCTTTCTCGGTCAAGTTCACAAATTCAAGCAATAGCTTTAATATGCAGCTTACAGTAAGATCCTTCTTCTTATGAAGTAACTTGCGTCTTGCAAACATTTATGTCTGGGATGTCACAGTGGGCCCCAGACCTATTTCCAGGTAGCACATTTAACATTTAATAAGGGAATGTTACTTTAAGGAGAGCTAAAGTATTTTTTTTTTTTTTTTAAAAAGAGGACAAATTAGGTTGTATTGCATTTTGCATTCAGTATTGCAACACTGGCCTTCATAACTGGTTAAGTTGCAGCAAAAATGTTGTTACAAACTGTCATGCTGACATTCTTACTTGATACTGTAGAATTGTTTCTAAAGACAAATTCAGCTTTTGTTGGAAATTGATGTTTTATTAAAATTGTATAGATAATACACCATGGTGATGGCCTTTAGCTGGACTCTCTGTGCCTGTGCAGCGTTTTATAAAATGAGGCCCCATTCTGTATGTTTTAAATCCCACCCATGCTCTTTGTAGAGAGCCTTAAAACGTTTCAAGATTCAGTCTTAATAAAAAATATGTGTAACTTCTTTCTTTGGATACCCAATTCTGTGGTAAATCATTGGGGTTTTCTCTCACTCTTTCTTTTTTTCTTGGGTCACAGTATGAAGTGCAGAGACAGAGAAGAAAATAAAGGAAACAGTCTGGGCACAGCTGTTTGTAGAGTGTAGATTCTTGCACTCACACTCACACACACTGCAAAGCACTTTTTAAAAAAGGCTTTCGGATAAATCAGTAGAGGCTAATTTTCCCCTTCGGGATCTCTGTGGGGGGTGATTCCTGTTAGTCATCAGGAGCTATATAAGCATGCCACAGACAAAATTTGTCTTGATGGTTTCCATGGAATAATGCACCGGTTCTCAACCTTTTTTAGATTCAAGGCACCCCTCAGAAAATGTCAACTCTTCATTTTCACTCTCTCTCTTTTTTTTTTTTTTTTTTTTTTTTTTTTGGATAACAGAAAAATAGTGGAGCAATTCTTCTGTTGCCAAGAACTCAAAAAGGCTGCAACAGGTCAGAATGTTTTTAACACTTTGGATTTTTATTTTCAATTTCTGGGTTTGTCCTGTGAACCTTGTTTGCACATCTATTGGTATTAACTTTTTACAGCACCCTGTGGCACCCCTGAAAGGAGCTCAAGGCACCATAGAGTGCCCCGGTACCATGGCTTAGAATAATTGGAATAGTGCATGTCTTTTAAACAAAATAACTTCTGTTTTGTATGGATGCACTTCTTTGGCACGAGCCGAACTCCTCCAGGGTTGAGTTCTTGCTGTTTTCAGGTGTGAAGAACAGGCTACAAGAAAAAGATTTAATGGTAGCGTATTAATCCCTAACAGATTAATATGACATGTTAAATTACATGCTGTATAAACGTGTACATGGATTAATTGATCCTTGATAGGATAATTTGGAGATTTGAATCTAGGCTATCTTTAAGACCTGGCAAGCAAAATAATATTAATTAATTTACAAATAGAATTAGATATAAATCCTACAAGACTGCCCACTTCAAGTTGGCTAAATAATGCCTACTTTTACATATCAATCTTCAACAATAGACCTTGAAGAACCTCGTGAAAGGTCTGTTTGATAACCATCTTCCTTATACAGATGGGGAGATAGAGGAACAGGAGGGAAGTGACTTTGCAAAATCACAAAGCAGGTTAGTGTTAAAACTGGGAATAGAACCAAAAGTTTGAGTCCCAAGCTTGGGGCCAGGCCTACTCTACCAGTTGGATTAAGTGTGATCTTGCGTTATTAAGTCCATGAAAGTCTAATAATGTGTCTATTCTTTCATAACATGCTATCATCTTACCTTTAAAACTAAGTCTAAAACAATAGTGAGGAAGAGGAGAATCAACCCACCTTTTGTAGGAGTATGAACAGATTTTTAGGGACTAGAAGAAGATGGAACAGGGCCTGGCTTAGGTGCCCAAGTGTATATGCACATGCTTTCTGTGCAGTTTTTCTAATTTTATTTTTTTAACAGTTTGATGGTACGCAAATTTAGCTAGATGATGAAGAAACCTCATTTCAAGTTCTTGGTGGAGGGAGGCAGGATTTGGACTTATTCTAGCTATAACTGGTAACACAATTAGGTTAAATACTAGTTATGTCAATAGCATTGAGCATTCCCAAGAATTGATATCATGAACCACAATTTAAATTTTTTTTTTTTAATATTAAAGAGATTTCCCATCATATTGAATGGCATTCATCCATATAGCCCCAAGGATTCCAAATGCCTCTCAAACTACATACATACAGTTTCACAACAGAAGTGCAACAGGCAGCTTGGGGAAGGAAAACTTGGATGGGGAAGAAAACTTGGACTTAAGGCACGGGTGACTGGAACACTTGACTGTCACCAGAAGTGCTCTGAGATCTCTTAATTCTGTACGGCGTAGACAGGATTTCTGTGTTTCTTAAGACTCATCCATAAATCATCTCTGCAGTCTATAGCATGATAATCTTACAGACAATACTTATACCAGAAACACTTTGCGGTCATGTATACTCTGAAAGCAGTTGTAATGTGAATACAGTTTAAATTGTGTTCTGTGGAGATGGAACAAGTGATCAGTAAGAATGAACCAAGAAATAATGGTAAATGCAGAGCTATATTGGTATTATATCTCCCAGGGGCGGGCAAAATACAGCACTTTCATCTGGCCTGCGGCACCCACCAACTAACTGTATCCTGTCCAACCCTTCTGTCCAGTAGGGTGGGAGCAAGGTGCTCGCATATATACCGCCCCCTGCAATATACCCTATTGCCTCAAACCCACCCTTGTGGGCACAAGGGCATGGCCTGGTCAACACACAGCTTCCAGTCAGGGCTGCTTGACTTCCCTGGCATCCTGCTCACTTGAGTCGGCAGGTAGAGAAGCGACGGGGCAGGGGCAGAGCTGCGGCTGGGTGGGAGCGCGGAGTGGGGAGCTGGGGTTGGCAGCAGTTGGAGGCAGTGGCAGCGTGGAGCTCGGGTGGGGGGTATGGGGAGCACCACACGCTCCACCCATTGTGCACAGCCCTGGCAGGCAGTGACAGTGGCGGCAGCAGCAGGCAGGGGTGCTGGTGCCCAGTGGTGCATAGCTCTGGCCAGCGCTGCACATTGCACCAAGGAGAGCAACCCCTGCTGGGCCTTCTTCATCACTAGCACTCTCCGCCACACACACGCAGCCCTTGCACTCGCATGCCACAGGAGAGAAGCGATAGAGACGGCCTGGTGGGGGTTGTACTCTTTGCTGCAATGTGTGGTACTTGTGGGAGCCATGTGCTGCTGGGCACCAGTGCCTGGGCTGGACACAAGTGCTCCAAGCACCCCTGCCTCCTCCTGCTGCACCATGGGGGGTGGGGGGAACCAGAGGAGGGGTCCTCACAACCCTCCCCTCCCCCCTGAATACACACCCACCCACAACTATACCTGCACCCAACCACCCACCCCACAATATACAAGACTAAGAATTTATTTTTGAGTTGTTATACAAACAAAAATCATTACAAAAATATTGTTTGCATTAAAATTTAAAATATGTTATGGTAGGTGTTAGACTTCTATTGTATGATCTGTCTGGTTGTTTTTTCCTTCTGGTTCTGTGATGGGAACCATGTCTCTCCCCCCCCCGCCAAGAAAAAAAAAAAAAAAGTATTTCCAGGGCTCACGGGGAGGAACTTTCTGGTGGCAAAGTTCAGGGGGTTGGTGCAGGTAGGACTTCTGGTCCCAAGACAGCAACCAGGGGGTAGGGCAGCTGTCAAAGGGCGGGGCTACCCATGCAGCCCTCAAAAGCTCACCAAACCTCATTAAGTGGCCCTCGACCTGAAATAATTGCCCATCCCTAATCTATACAGTGCAGCTATGTCAGTTTGGGATCACACCTCTACCAGCAGTCTTATTGGTGGGGAAACTAGTGTAGAATAGCTTCAGCCAAACTTTTGGAAAGATGACGGGCTGGGCTGATGTTGCTGCAAGCTGAACTTGTGGTTTTGGGGAGTTTATTTCAAAAGTAAAGATTGGGCTTCTGCAAGGCTCACGGGGTGGCTGCATAATCCAGACAAGATGCCTGATGCTGATTGAAGGTGGTTACTCTTGTAAGAAGAACCAGTTTAGCTTTAATATATATATAGACTGATCTTCAAAGGATGTGAAATAGTGCTCAAGCTCTACCTTACTTTTATGATTAAAGCATGAAAGGTTGGGGAAGGGCTTTTTTTTTTTCTTTCTCTTAAATTTTACCTTTTAGAAACACTGGGATGTCAGCTCTGGGTTGGAGGAGAACTTGTTGATCTGGCAGCTGGCATATACAAGGGTTTTACCATATAGTTAAATACCTTGCCATGTGCAAACTCTGATTCCAGTCCATGAGAGCTTTTTCAGATGGGCTATCCTAGGTAATATTGACAAAACTGAAAATCTTCTCAGATCCTGGGGTGCGGTGGCAGAGTGGTTGGTGAAAAGTCTCTTTCTGTGGCTCTAGATCAGTGGTTTCATAGTTTATAGTTTCTAGGGTTGGAAGGGACCTGAGTAGATCATCTAGTCCAACCCCCTGCCATGGCAGGAAAGTGTACTGGGGTCAAACGACCCCAGCAAGGTGTTCATCTAACCTCCTCTTAAAGACCCCCAGGGTAGGGGCCAGC